>NC_083621.1:11200224-11552724 GCF_963584025.1 Labrus mixtus | reverse complement strand
ATCATGTCCAATCGCTGATTTGTATCCACTCCTAAACTCACCTGCACGCTGCAATTGGCTGGGGGAAACACCCCAGCTCCTCGCCCAGAAAGGTTGCATGTCAAACAAAACAAAACAAAATATCAAGGCAGAGCACAGGGTCTCTGCAGACACAGTCACCACCACACATGTATGGAAGCCATAAGTGATGATTGAGTGGCATTACTTTTGTATAAGTCTATATTCTATTTTTTATGACACACTTAATATTTGAACGGAACTCCTATTTTCTTCCAGATCCACACGTGAAGGTGGAGGGAAAGAGAGCCAATGTTTTGGAAGCAAAAAAGAAGATACTAGAAGTTCTGGAAACCAGGGTGAGGGCTCTGATTAATAGCTACATCAAATAAAGACATGCTTTTATTTTTCATGTTTTCTCCTATGCTACTGCATCTCTTAAAGAGAACTGAATTGCAAAGAGTGCTTGTCATAAAGTTGAAATTGCAACCTGTGCATAAAGTCTTGCTGGTGTTTAAATGTACACTTTTTCATGTTGAATCTGTCCCGATGATCATCTTTAAAAGTAATGTGTACATATGAGAGCACTGTTTTTATAAAATCCAGGTAAACAAGGTGACTCTGAAGATGGATGTGGCCTACACAGAACACTCCCATGTGATTGGAAAAGGTGGAGGAAACATCAAAAAGGTGATGGAGGTCACATCTTGTCACATCCACTTCCCCGACTCCAATCGCCACAGTGCTACTGGAGAGAAAAGCAACCAGGTAACACTTACAAATGCAGAGTTCAAGTGAGTCACTGACAATTTTAGGAGAGAAAACCAACTTACTTGATACTTTTGTTTTTACTTGAAAACTTTTCCCAGGTCTCCATTGCTGGGCCCATAGAAGGAGTGGAGGAGGCCAGGAGGAGAATAAGGGTGAGTAGCCAATGTTTCAACTGAGCTAGGACAACTCAGGATTGACTTTTGTTTGTCTCATAGTTCAATTTGGCCAATCCTATCAAAACAGAGGTATTAATAAAGTGATAAATATAAACAGCTGACACAAAGAAGGCAGCTTTATTTATCCAAAAACTGCTGTCTGTCGGCCTGTCAGTCTGTCTTAAATTATTTATCTCCCCATCCTCTCTCCTCTACATCACACTTTAATTGTTTTGATTTTTCATCCAAACTTTTTTTGTCCTAGGATCTGCAGCCGCTGTCCCTGACCTTTGACCTCCCTGTCAGTCTGGTGCCCCAGGCTCTGCCAGACGCGGGCTCCCCCCTCATCCAGCAGGTAGTGCAGACTCTGGGGGTCAATGTGAGCTTCAGGGCTGTGCCACCACATCCTCAGGCACAGCCCTCATTCTATGAAAGCTGCTGCAGTGTGTGGGGCCTGCAGGGCAACGCAGCTGCTGTCAAGGTCAGTGTCAAACATTTTAGACAATTTCGTTTATGCACAAAGTAGAGAGAATAAGTTTCAAACTCAAGCTTTAGTGTCAAATATTTTACAGAGAATTAAAATCACATTCAGACTTTTAAAGAGTTTGTCTTGGGACTACTGATAAGAAAACGCTAAGATAAGCTGAACTAAACTAAATCAGAATCACAGAGCTAAGCTAAGATGGTTTTAAACTGTTATTGAGAGACATGCTTCTCACACACCCTGAATCACACACAGGCCTGAATCACACACATTCACATTCAGGACCTGTGGACATGCATTAGTGGAGAAATGTCAGAGTTGGGATGCTACACACTGCTACGCAGGGAGCGCGCCAGAGCAGTTGGGGTTCGGTGCCTTGCTCAAGGGCACCTTAGCAGTACTATGGAATTTGAATAAACTTTACTCATATGACATGGTGTGACATGATTATGTCATGAATTGCATCCTGCAGAAGGCGACCTGCATCCTGATGGACCTGCTGCTGGGCTCAGAGGTCACAGGAGGTGTAGTAAACAGTCAGCTGGACGTCACCTCTCAGCAGCACCTCTTCCTGCTGGGACAGAACGGAGCTCACTTTCTGAGTGTCATGCACCAGACCCAGACCCAGATCATCCTACCAGACCTCAGTGCCCCTCAGAGTCCCCCCTCACTGCTCATCCAGGGCAGCCCTGACGGCGTGTGTCTGGCTCGGCAGCAGCTCATGGTACAGTGGGACATCGAACTTTTCATTTTGGAAAAATTGTGTGTATCTTTATATTCTGTGTTTCTCTTTATTCTATATGTCATACGTTTAAAAAAGTGTGTTTAATATCCTTTGTGATTCTTGTGTGCACATCTAGGACTGTCTGCCTGTATGTTTGATGTTTGACATGCGTGAAGATGGGGAGGCTGACCCTTGTAAAGTGGCTCAGATGATGCAAAACCTGGGAGTCTTCATTAGTGTGAAACCCAAAGTAAAACAGACCAGCAAGGTACAACTTTATAAATTAAGATTTTCTGCTTTGTAATTGTTGAAAATTAAATCTCAATCTAAAAAGCAAGGTTGATTTGAGTGTTTCTTCTTTTAAATTACTCCAATCTTCGATTCACTGTCAAGATTGTCATTGCTTATTTCATATGTAGCGGATTAAATAAAAAATGTTTATTGAAATATTCCCGCAATATATTCACTGTGATACTGGATGCAAACCACGTGCCCTGCAGTCCTGTGTGCTGTGCTGTGTTGAATACTGATGCATAACTTTGTATTTGTGTATTTTTTGCAGTCAGTGGTTGTAAAAGGTCTGGAGAGAAACATCTCTTCTCTTTATGAGGCTCGCCGTTTGCTCCTTGGGTTGGATTCCTGTGAGACCTCCAAGGTAACCGAGATGACCCCTGACCCCACATTGGCGGGCAGCGGGCTGACCAGCTATTGGCTCAACATGTTGCTGCAGCAGCTTCGTCTCTCTGAGCAGGGTGAGCGTTCACATAGACATAGATTTATGTACGTTTGTTTCCGTCCAAATGTCAAGGAAATTTGAAAGCAACAATGTTCACAAAGACATTAGACCCACAGCAGTGTTTGCTGCTGTCCTGCCCCTCCCCCCTAAGATCAAATCTTTGGACACTGAGCTAATTGTGATGAAAGCAGGTTCAGCCTTTCAACCCGACATGTTATTGCTTTTTGGGGGGGGTTTTGTCTTTATCAATATCATAACTTTGTTGTCTATTCCATCAGCCTTTTGTGAGTACATTTTCCACCTTTCTTCTTGTATTTTCATGCCAGAAGGTTTTAAGATTACATTTGCAAAGATACTTGTGTATTTTAAAAACTGGCTGCCTTTTTTTTAAGTTTACCATATTTTTTTAAGCAATACAAACTGGCGCGATCTTTCTCTCACTATGTCCCCCCTTGTTGAACAGGCTCTCTGTCTGCGCCCTCTACAGAGGTGCTGACTGGCACTAAGTCCCGCCCCTCACCCCCACCAGGCCTCACTCCTCCTGTTGATGAGGGGAGGACATTACTTAAGGGAAACGACAGCCGGCCGCTTGAGAAGGTAAGTTCACAGTCATTGACTCAATCTAAACACTTTTAAAAAATACATTTTAACTTGGGTAAAATTAAAAACCCAAGAACCAAACTTTATCCTTTTCTTCAGATCCTTGAAAATGAGGACCTGTCTGGCCAATCAGAGGACGAGAGCCCTAAGGTCAATGATATGTCATCATCTGAGGTGTGTGATGCAGTCAGCATTATCAGCAGGGTGGGACTGATGGGTCGGAGGGGAAGTCTCCAGGGTCCTGAAATCACTAAGGTTTTTGTCCAGGGCAGACGCCATTCAACAGGACAGGCGCTAACATATAGGTGAGCATTCACACCATTGACGGTATATACAGCTGGACGATGCTTCTTCATCTCCTCCGATTTTACTAATGTGAAGCCAAAATACACCCACCAACATATTGCACTGTTGGGATCAGCTGGTGAAGCATGGCATCGATGTCTACCAATATACCAAAAATAAAAAGATAGACAGACGGACGTCTATCTTCATTTTACTGTTTGACCCATCATGTCCCGTCTATCTGAGATATTGTATACTGTAGCCAGTCAGCAGGGGGAGCTCCAAATGAATGAATGAGTCCCCTTAATGACTTTTAACAAATGTTTTACTTTCAGCATGGTTTATACACACAAACACACCTTCATACAATCACCCTTCTATTTGCCTGATCTATCAAGAACCTACAAATCTTACCAAAATATAAAGCTGAGCTGGAGAAAGGGAAGCGTCTAGACCTCTGGAGCAGCTCCTCTTTTATACAGAGCATCATTACTCTGTTTTTAAAATCCTTTGATAGCTGCCATCCCAGTTTGACCTTACCTTTGTCTTTCTATCTATCTTCGTATGTGTGTGTGTGTCCTGAATGTGCCAGATTGTTGAATGCAGACATAGACGGAGGGAGGAGCGAGCGGAGGAACAGCCTGAGGAGAGATGTGACACTGGCTCAGGATGTAACCGCTGACTCATCCAAGGCTGATGTGAGGAAAAACAGGAATTGTAGATCTATTTTACTGCCCCCACAAATTGACGTGCTACATCTATGGACAGGTTTACTTGGCTAGACGTAATATTCAGAGGAACGGTTATCAAGTCTTTCTGAATGACTGACCGTCTTTTGACACTGAAGGTGAAGCAGTGTTTCAAAGATAATTCATCTTAAAGAAAACGGCTGTATGACAAGGAGAGAAAGAAAAAGAAGTTAAAGCCTTACACTTGTTCTGCATCAAACTGAAGTTAAATTGAAAACAGCAGCAACATTTTATTTGTGGTGTTACATAACCTTTCAATTTTGTGTTTCCCTTCATACTGTTTTTGTCATCTCTCACTGTCAAAGGTTATTGCACGGAGGATTAACAGGTTTACTGTTGCAGGCAGCATGATGTGTTAGCCCCCCTCTGCCTGTTCTCATCAACCAGAAAAAAAAAAAAAAATTTAATTTCATGCATTATTTACTCACACTATTTCCTGCTTGTGCTTTGTAGGATTATGACTATGAGAAGAAGAAACTGCTGGCAAACCGAGGTTAGCACTTCTAAATGTTTAATATGTTTTGTCTTACTTTTGTTTCAGGAGCCTGTACAGGCTTCTGCAGCAACATTTAGGCCATTTAGCCTTTGTTTTTAATTGATCTTAATTAGCAGTTTACTAAAAATAATTACAATAAAAACACATTTTTAGAGGAATTTAGTCAAACCAATCACTGTATATTGCTTTTTCTGTTGTCAAATGGCCACTTATGTACGACCAAGCTGTTGTTTTTGGAGCAGGGCATGTATTGGAAAAATATTTCGACTCAGCCGTTCAAACAACATTAAATCAAGAGTATAATGGAGTTTTCTGTAAAAATGCATAAATTTAATGTTTAATGGCATATGATTATCCATGATCTAGTAATTTATTTCACTTAAACATATTATTGAGACACATTAATATCCTGAGCAGAGGCAGGCACTTGATATTTGCGCTGATCACTGCCAACACAGCTGAAGAGGGGGACCTGTGTATGTGCTGCACCGTGCCAGAGTTATAATAGAGCAGCCCTGGCACTCCCACTTTATTCACACGGGGCATATACACAATGCAGACAACACACACACACACACACACACACACACACACACACACACACACACACACACACACACACGCTGCCTCATCCATCTTGCAGAATGAGAGATACTGCAAAGATCTGCAGCCAAATGCTACTAAATTCCCTCAGTGTTGCTTTATGGGATTATGAATTAGCAGTTTGAATGGGCCATCTGCCTCACAGTCATTAAGACACCCATATGCCAGTATATGAATGGGACATTTACTCACTCAAACACACACATGTGCACACAAACTACAACCCACCAGTTATAATCCGAGTGGTATCACACTCTTTGCAGGGCTGTTAAAGTTTAAATCACATTCACACATGGACTCTGTTTCAGTGCTCGAAGTTACCCTGGTTTACATGTCGTCATTTTATACTTTGTACCTGTCTTAGTCTCAGCATTAAGAGTTTTATTTTGGTGCATCATGCTGGCAAGGTGAAGCACTGTCTGTGATTCTTTATTCAACACCAGAACCCAGATTGATCTTGTGAATCAGAAAGGAAGTTGCAGACTTGCAATGCATTTCCTCGATGGGCACACTGTGTAGGCCGACAGTTGCTTGCCAAAAGAGTCAGTGCACACTCAGAGTTGTGTAATAAATGCAGCTTGTTAAAATGATAAATAACTTGACTCATATTGAAAACTGTCATTATAGCATCTTTAGCTCACTGTTTTGGTTTCTATCTAACTTTGATGTTTATTTACTCCAACTGCTCTCTGTAGTGTTGTTATAGACACAATATTATAGCTGCTTTAGCAAAAGGCTTGGATAAACCCACTGTTTGTTACCTGCAGTGCACTAAGATGGAAAGACAAATTTAGCGGCTAGCTATGAAATCTTAGTTTAGCATCAAAAGCGCTGGAGGATCTCTCAGGAGTTGGTAGGACGCAAATAAGCTGAAAGTAGTTTTAAAAGGAGGCTAACCGGAAACACAACTCTAAAATAAAAGGTAACGTCAGTCTGGGTTTGCCCAATATGTAACTTAGCATCTTAGCTAACACCTTAGCTAGTAATGGGACAGTGTTCTGTTTCTGCTGCCTGGTAGTGACCCAAAAAAAAAAAAAGAAGCATTTTCATGCAAGTTTTGTGAAATTTTTATCTTTGTATTTGTATCACTGCAGCCATGCAGAGGAAGCCTGTGGTCACAGAGGTCCGGACGCCCACAGACACCTGGAGTGGTCTTGGTTTCTCCAAGTCCATGCCAGCCGAGGCCGTCAAAGAGCTACGCAACATTAGCCGACGAAGCTACAAGCCTTACCTGAGCACCATCAACAGCCAGCAACAGGTACGACTGAGCATCAGATTAATGTCTGCTTTAACAAACTAAAATAATGCAGAATAATGAAGCTCAGCGCAATTAATTATTGCTTGCGGCATCCTGATTTATATATATGTTCCCTACATTTTATTTCCTTTTAGCTGCCACAGCTGTTTTTTTTGTTGCAGTGCAGTGAAACAAGCACCCTACAGCGGCAGCCCCCCAACAGTCTCATTTATTGGTCTTGCCCTTTAACGCTTTAAAGTATTTAGCTCCCTGTGTGGTAAGCACTGCCAATTTGTACGCTCAATTACCTGGGGTTTGATACCATCGCCTCGGTCAACACAGCCACATCTCAGCAACCTGTTTACCTGTTTCAGCTCTTTAGAAGCCTGAAACAGCACTCACTGAATGCTTAGTAGCCAGTGATGGAGATGCAGACTCACTTAGGTTAATCAGAGCAGAAATTCCAATGAGTTCATCGAGACACAGGGAGCTGGGAGGAGGCAGGTGCTATGCTGGGTGCATTGATCATTTACATTGAGAGAGTGTTCCTATCACAGATGAGCAAAAAAGGGCAAATGAGCTAGTTTAGAAACATGATTAATTTCCTTTCTGCTTAAATCTGCCGACCGATGAATATTATGTCCTCGTAAACGTCCTGCAATTTGTGATCACTGGAAGCAGACCTGTAACCCTGACAAAACAAAAGGAGAGAAAATGGGATATTGTCAGAAGTACAAAGGGCTGTTGTTAAGGGTAACTAGAAAAAAAACAAAAACACTTGTACAATGCTGTCACATTTTCTCGTCTGTTTTCTTAAAGACATGGGCATCTCAGATGGGAAAGGTATATAACGGCAGCAGCTCTGACAACTGGAGGGACCGACGTGGATCCACACCTTCATCTCTGCCTGTGTCTTCCTCTTCCTCCTCTGCTTCATCCTCCCCCTCCTCACCCCCATCCACTTTCTCCTCGACCTCCTCCTCTTTTCCTGCATTTGCATCCTCGATGAATCGAAGCAGAAATGACAAAGCCTGTAAGTCCCCCTCCTGTGTGTGTTTTTAAGAATAAATACAGTTTGTCTCTGCTGCTTTACCTTTTCCTGTGAACCTTGGCTTTCCATGTGTAGCTGAGAGCTTCTCAAATGGCTACTTTGAAGGTGGATGCTCATCTCGGAGGGCATCCACCTGCAGTCAGCGAAGCCCCTCCCCCCAGATGATAGATGAGCTGCCTGAGCTGCTCAGCCAAATTGGCCTGATCAAATACATTGATGTGTTCGAACAACAAGAGGTAAAACGTGCAAACAATTTGTGAGTGTTTAAATATAATATCACTATACCACACATGCAACATACTGTTTTTTTTAGTTTGGAGAACTGTGCACTAGAACTGCTGAAAATAAACACTGTTCACACAAACAAGCACACACACTCCTGTCCCTCAGCAAAACCCATCATGTATTATAAATGAGCCTCACGACGAAAATGCAATCTGTACTCACCCAGATTGACTACCAGACATTCCTCACACTGTCTGATGAAGACCTGAAGGAAGTGGGCGTCTCCACGTTTGGAGCCAGACGCAAGATGTTGTTGGCGATCTCAGGTGAGAATTGGATTTCCAAGCTTGGACGCAAATCTGCTTCTCCATCTGTGGTAGTTGGCTCTGGTGTAAAGCAATCGATAGAGTTATTTATCTTCCTGTCTAGACCTAACCAGGAGCAAGAGGAGGCTCTCAGACACACCCGCGGTGAAGCCTGGCTACCTGGAGGGCGGTGCTAGTGGTCGACTACCCCGAATCATGGATCTAGAAGATGCTGCTCAGAGTAATCGTTGGTGAGAGGATACACCAACCACCTCTGAGCTCCATCTGCGCGATGTGGAGCTACTCAGCCGCTAAAGGCGCAAAGCAGAGATTGAATCTGCTTTGTAACATTACATTGATGAGCTAGCAGTTTCCATGAAGAGCAGCAAAGATGAGGTGAACAGCTGACTCCAATGCCTTCAATCTACAGCCATACCCCGGAAGTTGTAATATAAAGTCATGACAAGGAGGTCTTTTCCTTCCAAACTTCTGATTCTACAAGAAATGACCTGTTTGAAACAAAACAAAGACAGGACCACAACGATCCTTTGTGGTGTCCTTTTACATCAGGAAGTGTCTAACTTTAGGAAACTATCGCTCCTATACTTTGACAAGTGTTTCAATTCTTTCACCACTACATTTATGCAATTGTACATAAAGATATACAAAATTAAATGGCTTTGTATTATGGTAGAGATGATGAATAAAGTGGTTTCTTCAAGGTTCATCCCTCTTGACTATATACTGTATTTCTTAAGCCTCATATTTGTATTTTTTTTTTTCCGAAAACCTTGTGTAACTAGCAGCAGAGTGGAAGTTGTTCCCGTCTTAAAGCCAGGATCAATCCACCAGAGGGCACTTGTGTCACACTGTGTGCTCAGTATTCCAGTCACATTTCTGCTGAATGAGAAATAATCTGTTTGTTTTGAGGAATAAACAGTGAAAACAGAATTAAAGAGTCTGGTGGAAAAGGTGGAAATAGCTTTGAAAAATACACTAGTAAAACTCAGATAGGGAAACATACTTTTAGTGATGCTCTTTTTTAATGTCATTCATCCTGCCTGAGTGCTCACTTGAAAGTCCTAATTTAATTTATCACAGGTGCCAGAAGTGAATCCACTGGAACAGCTTGTGAGTTGTTCCTTGTTTGATTTATTTCACAGAGGGATTCAACCAGCTATTTAATGCTTTCAGAGGGACCATGCTGGCAGAGATTTAACAAGAATGGGATCAACTCTCTCCAAATATGCAACTTTGGAATAGTGTTTTTTGTCACCACATTGAAGCGTCAGATCCAAGAAACCTCCACCGGGTGGGGTGGGGGGGCACGACATGAGGGTGTCTGATCCGTTCAGAAGCGCCACAAGCTGGCAGATGCAGCCGAAGCCAGGAATGAGAGAGAGTGTGAGTGGAAGTGGTGGGCTGTGACAGATTAGTGAGAGATGATCCCTGCTTATTACAATGTCTCTGCCAATTACATAGGCAGGCTTTAGACCAGTGATCCTCAAATCTGCTCCTCGGGCTCTGGAGCACTGCTGGATTTGTCTTCTGTCAGGTACTTAATTGCTCTCTCCTGTGGCTCTGCCTTTAAATCCGTGCTTGATCACACAGCTAGAATGAAAACTACCTGGAAGAACCTACAGCACTCTGGAGCCTGAGGACGTCGGAGAGCAGCTTGGACCTATAAAATGGCTGAAGTGGCAATCTTGGCACATGGCCCAGTTACATGGTGGGTACTCACAATGATCCTGTGAGGAGACTCTTTCTGAAGCCTACATAAATCAATATATGGTTCAAACTGTATTTTCATAATTAAGAATGTGGTCCAAGATAAAGCTAAATATTGCAGAAGGATTGAAGTGAGTGATGATGACAATATCAAAGCTGTTTTATCATTATTTTTCATATTAATAATAAATCAAATGATGCACTCTGCAGCTTTGCACAGTGTTTCAACATCTTACACTTCATTGTGTTTTGATATGGCCCATTTTGCAACACTCTCACTCTCATTAGTGTTGTTTTCAGCCACAGTGGGTAATTCTTTTTAGTCCAACAGGCTGATATGTCAGCTACTAGCTGGTGAAAATAGTGGAGTATTTGCTAAAGTACCATGTAATATGTGTGGAGAAACTGAGGAAAACACCAGAATCGAATCTGAAAAATGGAAGACAGCTGCAAGATGATTTGTGCCATGCATTTTTATTTTGATGGACGTTGGAAACTGAAGCTAAGACTGTTCTACACCGTTTGCTACCTGTGCATTTTCATAATGCAAAATGGACGGATTCAAGGGTTTGTCAATGATCAGTATCAAAGGTAAAAGACAAACAGCCTCCTCATTGCAAAATCTCAAACAAAAGCAAACCAATGTCTCACATTAAACATCAAACTTAAAGATGCTTCCTTCTGCTCCTTAAAATGACCACCTATTGTGCTAACAGTCTCTACTTGTTGCCAATCACCGGTCTCCATGGAGACCTCGGGCTGATGGGAGGATTCACCTGACAGTGAAACCATCTGTGGATAATAAAAAAAGCAGCCAATAGAGAAATGAAACAGAGGAACGGAGTGCCCTGAGGAAAAAACACAACAACGCATCTCCCTGACTGAGATGAAGATGGAACTCACTCCAGGAGATTGAGTGGGAGAGAGGAGAGAAATCGAAAGAGTAATGAGTGCGGGTTTGTGTGCATGTGTGTAGACAACAAGGATTGAGTGTATACTGGTGTGTAATAGATGTGCCTTGTCGTGGCTGAAGATACAAGTAAAGAAAATTAAAGAGAAGGGAAATAAAAAATGCCCCAGGAATAATATTTTATACATATCTACTTTTTTTTAAACTTATTCTTGATAGCTTTTATGAATCCTGGACCTTAAATGAGCTGTTATTTTTTGCATGTTAAGTAGTATTCTGTAGGCCTCTTATTTGGGGATATTACATGATGAGGGAACAGCCTCATCTTAAATAACAAATGTTTTGCTGTGTTATTGATCCTGTTTCTACAGACTGAGTAGGAATGAATAATTTAAAAAAAAGTTATTTGGCTCATTGGGAATTCCATAGCAATAAAGACAGCATGTTTATTGAGTTCCTGTGACAAATCACAAGAGGGGTCTATCACTCAGTGGTTGGTCCACTTGAGAAAATCGGAGAGAAGTGGTGTACTGTTTTCTCTGCTCTCTACCTGAGAGTAAACAGTTACTTTGCCTGAACAAACAAAGAAAAGATGATGATAAGAGGCAGTTAAACTTTTTAAAGTTTAAACCTAGAAATAAGCAAATTTGAAGTTCAGAGAAAAACAAACATGTCAGCAAGGATGTTGTTTGGATCTCGGTCAGATAAACGTTCAAGAACAGTAATAGTGTGGCGCCAAAGAGAATGATACTGAGATCTGTGTGATCACTACTTTAAAGGAGATAGAACACAACCTGGTCTATATCACAGTTAACTTTAAGCTCAGGACTTAAAAGTCCCTCGTCATAGAGTCGCATATTTTACAACATCAGTCTTGTGTCTTTACAGAACTTATGAACGACTGATCAACCTAGCTTAGCACAAAGACTGGAAATGGGAAAAAGGAAGCCTTGCGGAATAAGATATAGTTGTTGATGAGGTTCTGAAGGTTCAGGAGCTCAAAGTGAAACCCAGTTCATCGTTGGTTGTGGCTTCAAATGTTATGAACAGGCCTGTGGGTTGTACTATTCTAATTTAACTCTGCTTGAAAGGATATGCAGTGCATTTCCCCAAAAGTCAAACTTTTACATTTCGTTCTCTCAAAACGCATTCCCCAAACAACAAAGGAGACAGTAGAGCTAACTTGAAAGGGATAACTGATCATCAAGTCCATAATTCAGGCATGGAAAGGAAAAAGTCAGACACAATGCAGAAAAAAGGAGCAATGACTGCATGTAAAAATAACTAGATATTTCTTTACAGCTTTCGGTGAGTAGCCTTTTGTTAGAAAAAGATGCAGCACTAGCCAGCTATACAAAGTCCACAACACAATTTAGTGCACAAAGTTAAACCTATTGTCTACTGTACCCTAAAGCGTGTGTTTGAACTGCTGAATGGGCCGTTTCATGCCAGAAGATTCTGTTGTCCTTTTTAGCCTCCGATTGTTGGTACAAATGTGTTTCCAAAGTGCTGAGTGGGCGGTTTCAAGGCCGTTGGGGTCAGCTGTCCTATTAGCCAGTGATAATACAAAAACACTCATTAAGCTTTTATGTTCTTGTGGGCCCTGCTGGCTTTGTGATTCTGTTCACTTCAAGGCAAGTGATAAGAGTATTTTCTTCTGCTTCTAACAGGGGAGGCTGCTGTCTCAAGGTTGGAAAAGGTCAGACTTGATGGAGGGCTTTGATTGTTCTACTACAGAGAAATCTGAGCTTCAGATGAAAAATATAAAACCAAAAAGCACCAGAAAGTCTCATAAATGTGTGGATTTGCGGTCAAAGAGATGTGTTTTTATTTCATCATGAAATCAGATGAAATGTGAGACTCTTGCCTCATGTAAGGAGAAAAATGGACACATGGACACAGACCTGTAAGGTTCAAAAGACACCCAAAGTGCCACTTTACTTAAATTTTCAAAGTTACAAATAAAAGTTCACTTGGTTGTCATAGTGAAGATTTCAATTTTTAACTTTTCACTGAACATATGCAATGTCGGGAGGCCGAACAGATCCTCTTCTCTGCTCACCCACACGTGTCCTCCCAGCTCAGGAGCAGCTTCTTCCTCTAGTGTCCGTGCACAGTCAGTCAAACAGCCTCAGCAGCCCTACTTAAGTGAAAGCATAGCCGATTTGGACTGTAGGGATTGCAGTTCACTTTCCTACACTACTATCGCTCCTACCTCCTGAGATTGGGAGAAGAAAACCAAAAAAGACACTAGACAGCATCAACATAGCAACAAAGTTTCGTAGCAGCCAAATAGGCATCACTTTCTGTTTGAGATGCATAGAGCTAGACCTTACCAGGTAAATCTCTCTTTTACAGAAACACGATGAGAAACATGCAACAACAACGACAATACATCTTTAATCTCATTGCTTCCTGGGCTTCCTGGGACATTCAAGATCAACGGATAAATAATTTACAATCCTCCATGGAGAAACAGAGAGAGAGAGAGAAAGAGAGGGGGGGGGCATATCAGAGCCTGGGAATGTGGTATGGTAACATCTCTGAAGACTGGAAGAAGCCCAACAGAGGAACACAGAACATGAGAATGAAACGCTGATGGAAGTACAGGGAAGGGAATCCACAACCTGGCCTTCCCAGATGGAACATATTTACATCCAGCTAATGTATCAGGGCTCACAGACTGACCAGAGGCTCTGACATGGAAATACAGGTAAAGGAGGGCGGGGAGGATCAGAGAAAGAGGGAATGATGGAGAATATAAAGAGGTGTGTCCATGTTTTGGGAGGTTAAAGATCACAGGTTCTGGGGGAAGTAGAGGGAGAAAGTGGGCAGACAGGGTCTTTATATCTAATAGTCCCTCTGTTTTCTGGAAAAGAGTGAAACACTTGAACATAAGAGGTCAGATGAGGTTCACTGAAGTAAGAGATATGGATCAGGGACAGGAGTTCAGGAGTCAAAAGATGGACAGCAGCCAAGGAGGAGGAGGAGAGACTGGAATGGCTTCAGAGCTGTGCTGAGTTAACGGGAGTTTCCTGGTCGGCTGATGGCAGAATTAAATGGAGCAGAGCTACCAAACGTAGCCCATCTCGTCATCCTTGTCGTCTTCCTCATCCTCGTCGTCCTCGATGGCTCCTCGGGGGTGAATCCGGCCCCGTCTCTTCTTCTGCCGGCTCCTCCCAGTCTGTGTTGGCTCCTCCTCCTGGTCATCAAGGAGAATGACTGCACCGCCGCTGCCGAAATCCCCCGATGTCTCCTGGTCCTCATCTGACGGGAAGTTAAAAACAACACACAAACAAGCGGGTTAAAAACTCTGCTGGGACTCTTCAGTGTCACATCTCTCAGTAACTGATGCAGCGGGTGACCGTGTGACATTTCTGTTAAATGAGAAACGTGCTTGACATAGATTGGGAGGCCACTTTGCACAAGTTAAGTGAGTTCAAGTTAATGTCCTCTGTGTGATAATACTAGCATTGTGATTTACAGTTTTATCTGACATCTTACGAGTAATCTGATCATCTCTGCAGTGCTAAATTTGCCTTTGTTGTTATAGACTTTACTTCATGGTACAGACATTCACATCTCTTGTGTATGGATGCTATTAGCTTTGATATTCTACGTACTTTTTTCCAGATTGGGAAATTTAACAACATTAGAGTTTTGACCTTGTAATGACTCGAGTGATTTATTCACTTTTCCTCTATATTAGTTAAGAAAATGTTGACATTTCCACTAGCAACCGTTGTATTCTGAGTCAAGTCCTTATTAGCATTTTACATTGTAATACACTAAACTTAGATGTATCAGCATTTAGCTAAGTACAGTGTAACAGAGCTGCTAGCATAGCTGAGATTTACTCAGCCTATTTTAAGAGCTAAGTGAGAGCTGACAACACCAAACTGTGAGACTGACCAGCGTGTGTAAAATATATTTATTGATGCAAGATAGAAGCAAAGAAGATGCCAACCAAATCCTCTCGTCCATCATTCTTCCTCGTGGGGCTGCCTAACTATGTGACTGGAGTGGTATCATCAAATCTGGTGTTAAATGCATGTTTTTCTGCACTAATGTTAAATCCCACATAGCAGCAGAAGTCGTCATCTCAACGGCTGCCTCCAGCATTCTGTGAAATTGGGACTTTGCCATCCTTATAAGTTCAGTTCAAACAGCCTCTTTACACCTGGGTACAAGTGTACTCTGGTTGAGTAGTGCTTATAGTGTTAAAATCAGTTTGGTGTCCTTGTGTTCGGGCTGTGGAGCGGAAAGCTGCTGCATGGCTATCGTTTGTTATACGCGAAAGGGAGAACTCCTAGCAGCTCCTGCCTTAGGCCACTCAGCCAGTCAGATGAGCTTGTTAGAGAAGAGACAAAGGGCTGCTATTGGTGTGTGTGTGTGTGTGTGTGTGTGTGTGTGTGTGTGTGTGTGTGTGTGTGTGTGTGTGTGTGTGTGTGTGTGTGTGTGTGTGTGTGTGTGTGTGTGTGTGTGTGCGCACGTGTTTGGTGACCAGAGAGACTCCTCATCAATATCTGAAGCTGCAATTACTGGCGTTGGACTGGACTGGCATTGGGGTGAGCTGTAATCTGTGACTGTGAGTTGGTGCTTGATTGATAATCAGTATGTCTGCCCGGATTCTTTCCTGCTAATTATTGCTCCTTTTTTCACTCAGTGAAATGCCTCAGCCATCTATTTGCCATCTTCTTGACCATTCCCTTTGAATTTCCACTGCTGGTTTGTTAACTATGACTCCAGCATATTAAAGCTTTTGATCATATACATTTTCTTTGTCTAAATTCATACCTTGGATGCACACACCAGCCAGCAGTTGACATTTTTAGCTTCGATCAAAATGTGCAGCTCATGCACTGCTTTTTATTCATATATTGAAGAAATCATGTCTCTCTACTGACAAGTGTGACAGATTTTCCTACTTCCTACTTGCAAGACTATTTTCTTTCATCAAAGCTACATGAGCAGAATATCACAGACAGATAGAACAAGGTATATGACTGATGACTGATGGCTGATGAACCAGACAGACTCGCTCCAGAGGCATTACTAGTGTTTACTATTTCCTAAACGATCCAATGATGGGTAAAAGTTGTAAAGAGGAAAAGCCAAGAGGAGATACTTGAGCAAACAAATAGAAAGAAAAGTTGAAATTGAAGTGTTTCAGTGGTATGCCATGTATTGAAGAGAAGCTCTGCAGCCTCTGCAGCAGATTTAAGAGAAAAGACACAGACGGATTGGAGCAGTCCACCTGGAGCAGCTCTGAGAGACAGCTGGACAATAAGGCCAACACACAGCCAAAACTGTTGTTTGGCATTAAGTGAGAATGTATTAGAGTGCTGTATGTGAGTGGATGTGTGTGTTTTGGTCTTACCGCAGTTTGGGTTGCCTTGTTTCCTAGAGCCAGCTATCTCATTGCCATATTTGTCCACACACCAACACTGGCCGGTGCTGCCGTGACACTGGGTCGGTTTGAAGTAACCCTCCTCTGTACAGCGAGGAATATAAGAGCCTAAAGATGGAGAGGGAGGAAGACAGGAATTTTGAACTGCTTGTGTATTCACAGAGGTAGATCAACAATCAATTACTGCTGTGAAGGTTGTAGGACAATAACCATACATCCGGCTTAGGGAGAAGCAGTCACTTTGAAACACACACGCACACACACACCCACACACATACACACACACGCACAATCACAAACACCTAGTTCCGTTACCTTCATTTGACCCAGTCCCAGCTCATTTTTCATGCTGTTTTGTTGTGAGCTGAGCTGAGCTGAGCTGAACGATCTGCCCAGCGGGGACAGATGACATGAGTACAAAATGTCAGGATGTGCTTTGAAGTGTGAGTACAGTGTGTTTAATGCGTTGAATTCCTTTTTGTTGGCTTGGAAATATTGAGAGGGGATGCACTTTTTATTCAGATGTGTGTGTGTGTGTGTGTGTGTGTGTGTGTTGTTTATTTACATTACATGAGGCCATGTTAGTGTCTTAAACATGAAAGCGTGACTGACAGGTATGAATCATCCAGACTGACCTATGAGGCCCTTTCTTCGACTCTGATTCTGGATCCGGCTCTTCTCACTTTGGCACGGCAGTCCTGTAACCAGAGAACATGAAGAGTAGTTTCATTTACAGATAAACACAGCGCTTCTCATGTTTTAGTCTAATACATACTCCATAGTTACCCAAACTACTTACAACCTAGGGAATACTTACCTTACCTTCTAGGGGTGTGAACGGTTACAAAAAATTGTAAAAGGTTACACAACGTAATTTTTTTCGTGTACACGGTTAACTGTTTTTGTTTTTTTTAATTAATAAAAAAACATAAAAAGAAAAGTGGACCGCAATCGCGCTATACAACCAATGGAGGGTGCGGCCGCTTTTCAGAAAGATTCCTCCGCATCACTGCCGCCACTCAAAGTTGTCAGACAGATACAACTGTGCTTTATAAAGTAGGCTATATAAGTAACACAGAAAACTTTCCATAGAAGTTATACGAGCAGGGTATGTCTGTCTGTGAATGGCTCAGTGCGCATGTGTGTGGGTGGGGGGAGCGAGTGAGGAGAGAGAGAGAGAACTAGGCGAGTGTGTGTGTTCGGCAGGTGTGTGTGAGAGGCAGCGTTATGATGCCGGGGACCGGAGCAGAATAAGCAGGAGAAATCAGAGTCATGATGTTAAGTGTACAGTTCAAGCTCTGAGAGCGTAATAAACGGCCCGGTACCTCAAAATAACAAGCCGGACTCTCCATGTCTGTTTACGCCTTGCTGCACCTCAGTGAATTGACGGGGGTTAGCCCCGAAGTTGAGGACTTCGGCCCTGGAGCAGATAAATAAGTCTCCCCTGTGCGCCCTGACCACGGTTGGAACGCGAAGCAGGAAGGTTAACACTCCGCTTAGTAATATGCTTAAATTCAGCGGGTTGTCTCGTCTGATCTGAGGTCGTAGTCGAATGGGCCTGACCCTCGGGACTGCGCAATCCAACATTTATCACATGCATTTGTGAGTGCAGTAACGTTGTCAAAGTGGAACATTTGTAGCTTTATTCATCTCTAAATAAATAGTATGTGTTATTTTTTTAGATGATTGAATGCGTGTCTCTAAAACATAAAAAAAAAAAAGAAAAAAAAAGAAAAAAAAAAAACGTTTTTCGTTTACTGATTTTTCCTAAACGGTTATGATTTACTAACCGGTTACACGTGCACACCCCTAATACCTTCCTTACACTCCTCTATGCATCCTTTTAGCATCTTACTGCTGCTTTTTCTAAATCCATTTCCACCTGCAGGAGCACAGTTTCAGTTTGACTTGTTTGTACCCAATCATCACAACTGAACAATTACTGGTACGGGTCAACTTCTACAACTACTAGTCTGCTACTGTTCATCTGATTATTTCCCCCTCCTACATTGTTCCTTGTTTTGAAGTGGACCCCCTGTGGGCCTATGGGAACTTCTCTAATAAATACCTCAGCTGTGCAATACTCTGCCCTTTGTGTACCGATTGTTTATATTTCTTATTTATGTGTCCAATTTTCTTTCTATTTCTTTCTATTATAAATTTCTATATTTCTTAATGCTATATTCTTTATAAGAGCAACTGTAGGCCCGTATTTGCCCCAGGTATAAAATAAAGGATTTTCGACTGTGTCCTATTATTAATACCTTTACATTTTATTCTTTATTAATTATTACATTATAAACAATTTTCTTTATTATTAGCACTTCAGTCACAAGTAGGGTGTTTTAAAAGGCACTGAAGTGTATATGTGTTATCTTTTTATGAAACCTCTAATTACTTAAAGATAGAAATGAAAACAATGTCAATATTAGTTCTTTGTTGATTTATTGCTCGGTCAGTGATGAAACAGAAAATCATCTGAAAAACCTGATGGACCTCTCCAATAGGTATTGCCGTTTGTTTACAGCCAGTCTGCATAGAGGCAATAGATGGCTTTAGTTTTTTAAACTCAGCACTCTGTTTCTCATTCCTCCTCCCTTCCTCCTTCTCACCATCAGGCTTCTGGAAGCAGTAGCACCACTCGTTGTTAGACAGCTTGCCATCCTTGAAGGAGTCGCATGAGTTGAAGAGGGGCTTCATGCACAGCTCGTACTTGTCCAAGTAAATGGCACTCAGCTCTGATTGGTCCAGAAGGAGGTCAAAGTTCATGTCCAGCTTGTTGAACATCCAGCCCAGTGAGTCCTTACAGATGGGCAAGATGCTGGTGTCAAAGTCTGGAGGAGAAATGAGACAAAGAGGGAAAAACAGACAGAGATATTGATGAAGTGAAGCAATTTGAAACATTGGAACATGTCCAGATCACATATAGTTTTAGACTTTTTAAATAGTAAACTGGGATGTGAATGTGTGTGTGTGTGTGTGTGTGTGTGTGTGTGTGTAGTGGCAGAGCTGAGATGTGTTCAGACATGTTGACATTACAGAGAACAGAGCAGGGCCGCTGTCAACATCACTGCAAGGCGTCATGAGGACAGAAAAGCGTGACTGTTAAACAGTAGAGGACTGCACACACAAACAGACAGGCAGACACACAAACACACACACACACACACACACACACACAGTGAAGGGATGTACTCACGTCCAGCGGCAGAGTCAAAGCTGTCAGAGGATTTGAGGTCTCTGTTGGCATCAAGATGGAGAACTCCGAACCAGTCCTTGAGTCTGGCAGCCAGGCTGTGCAGCTCTGTGTCGGTGCATGCTACGCACACACACACGCACACACACGCGCACACACACACACGCGCGCACACAAACAAAAGATAATGAGGAAAGCGGAAGCTGTCAATCTGCTTCCATCACCAAAGAAAAGAAGAAAAAAAAAAACATTTTCTCTGTTGTTATCAAATGTTCATTTCAGCCCTATGTTCTTTTTTTTCTCATTCTAGTCTACTTAAACACACTGGAGTGATAACACACTGGAGTGATAACACACACACACACACACACACACACACACACACACACACACAACTGGGGCTATCTATTGATAGTTACCATAGGAACCCAATCTGACATGCACATACAAACACATTAACATCCAGCACACACACCAGGGTTCCTCGTCTGGCGTCATCTCTATAAGTTCAGTTTTTTGTGTTCTTGTTCAAATGTCTTTACAATCACAAACACACAGTTGAACACAATCAATGGACCATAATGTGTATGAAATCCCAAATGTCATCTTTCCCTCAGAGGACAAATAAACAGATATCTTGCAGTGAGGCTACTTGATATTGCTTTTTATCTTTTGTTGAGATAAGATGTGTGTGTGTGTGTGTGAGGGTGTGTGTTATTGTTGTAAAGCACAATTGCACTCCTCTGCACAACTAAAAAGACAGCTTATCAAGCAAGTCCATGCTACACTCCATGATACCACCCAAAGAAAGCACAAACTGAACAATATGATCCCCCTAATTGAAAGTATAAACCAGCCTCTGTTGCTGCCTTTCATCAAACCCCTCATTCCTTCAGCCCCCGTGGGACTGACAGGGTCTGCATAAAACTCATGAAAACCTCTGCCTCAGCCACAGTCTCCCTCCACTCCTCTGTCAATCTCAGGCTCCTTTTTCTCCTCCTGTCCTCCATGTGATTGGCATATTTTCTTCCCATTCTGTTTTATATGAGTGCTTGATAAATGTGCCTGAAGGACGGGAGCTGTTACTCAACCTCGCGCCGAGGTCTCCAATCCAAATACTCCAGCTTTGTTATGGTAGCCATAAGATGCAAGAGGAGGGTCGTTAACATTCCTGTAGAGCTCAGGATTGAGGCACTTTGCTGCAAAGTGTGCAAAGTGTTGAGCATTCAAAGAGTGCACATCTTATTACAGATCACAAGGATTGTATCTTGAGAATTACTTCCTATTTCATGAACATAGTGTTAGAAAACACAAAAGAAGGAACCCACTGTTACATACACAATGTGTGTACACAATACAAAATCCTAGAGACACAAAGGGAAAGGGAGAGGTAGTCTAATCCTGTATCTCTGTCGCACAAACTGTTACTCACTGGTATTCACTCTAATAGAGACTACAGAGCAGGTTTGTACCTGTGTGAAGTCCTGGATCATACTTTGCTGTCAGTGGATAAAGACGGCTGCAGCTTACAATAAAGAAGGCACAAACACAAACATATCACACACACAAATGAAAGATACACGCAAACACACACAGACATGCTACAGAGCCAGCGGGAGTTTTTTAAGCGAGCATTACAATGCTAGCTCTGCTGAGAGACGCTGCCATCTGTCTTACAGAACAATCTCCGTTTTCATCAGGTAATACTCCTCGTTCTGTTAGAACACACACACACACACACACACACACACGCACGCACGCACGCACGTTCTATGGATGGAGTTTTTAGGATGGTGTCATTATTGCAGTTGCTATAAAACAGCGAGCCCCAGGTAACAGACAGGAGCTGAGGAGAGGACAAACAACATTTATCTAGCTGGCTATCTATGTGACATGAAGTCTGCCATCCAACATTTCAGAATGTGTTAATTTCCACAGTTCCGAGCCGAGAGCAGGGAGCAAATACGAAGAGCTAAACATTTTCTTTCTTCATTAAACTCCTCCACTGGCAGAAGTCAAATGCAGATTGTTCTTTTTTTTTTTTTTTTTTTAATCCCATTTCATTTATTTGACCGTTCTTCACCCCTAAAACCAAGATTTGCCTGTGTTTTCTTTCTCTCTGGTCCCCCTCAATGCCATTTGAGTCACTCTTCGCCTTTTGTTGCCTTTAAGGATGTCTTGCTCATTTGCCTCCATGCCTGTTCATGTTCATGCCAATCTTTTACTCTCCTTTACTCTGTCACTTTTTGAGATTCAATAGAAGCCTCTTATCACATCCCGCTCTTCCTAATTCAGTATCTCTTAGACTCAGAGAACCACTTTGATATACCTCTCTTGACTATTTATTTTCTGCTTCATTTCCCATTGCTCTCCTCTCACATTCACCTATAGACTCAAAAAGCCTGGAGTGTTTATTTTTCCCTTTGATAGCGACTCCCTCTCTCCCTCTTTACCTTCTTTAACTTTTTTTTCACTGCTCTCTCTATCTTCTCCTCTCAAGTCTCTTGGACTGCACGGCGGTCTACAATGAGTCTCGATGGACCTCTCTTATCTCTCTCTCTCAGTGTGACCCAAATTGTTTCGGACAGGTCCAGGACTGCTGCCTGTGTTCGCAGTCCTTTTGTTGGGCAATGAGTTAGAAAAACCGGAGCTGAAAAACATTCACAAGCTGAAGCACACAGATTTTGGAATGTTGGCCATTTATTTTTCTCTCACAAACATTTCCTGAGCCAAAGCGAAGTTGTGCAGGCTAAAGATTTCAGACACACAATTAAGCTTTTCCAAGGTTGGTAATACAGATTCAGCTGTCAACTTCTTAGTTTGTCATGCTAGCAAGCTAACATTTGATAATTAGCCCAAAACATAAAGTACAACTGAGGCAAATTGAAACACCATTATTTTTGTAAGGGTTTGGTCATTAATCAGAGCATTAAGACTATTAGTTTGTATCTAATGATGATACAATATTGCTATTATCCAGTAGATATATTTTTGTGGACCATTAATGTGTGTTCAAAGTTTCTTAGCAATCCATTCAATAGTTGTTGAAACATTTCAATCTGAGCCACATTTGTTGACTGTCAAACTGATTAAATATCAGTGTTATTTGTAATCCAAAACAATTGTAAAGCAAACATATTATGGGCTGTCAGGTATTTTCTTTTGGACTTGGTGAATGGTAAATGGACTTGATCTTGTATTGCGCTTTTCTAGTCTTCTGACAACTCAAAGCGCTCACACCTACCTATTCACATCCATTCACAAACTGATGATAGAGGTTGCTATGCTAAGTGACCATCAGAAGTAACTAATCCCATACACATACAAACGCAGCTGACGAAGCAGTGGGAGCAAATTGGGGTTAAATGTCTTGCCCAAGGACTCATCGGACATGTAGCCCCGACCTTCCGGTTAGGAGATGACCGACTCTACCAACTGAGCCACAGCCAACCCTCTTCAGGGCTCTAAGTTGGTAGAGTCCAGCTTGGAGGTTGATTATACTGAATTAGTTGCAGCATCAACCTTCAGGTTCATTGGAGACTTCAGGACACAATGGTGAATATTCTCCCCGGATGTATCCCGCCGTGTATCACAACAACAATGCCCTCAACCCTAAGGCTCCATAGCGAGTGCTGCAAACTGCACAGCATATCAGCTGACATCTACGGAGGACCTCTAGACCCAGCAGTGCAGAAAGAAGTCCAACAGGATCATCAAGAACCTCATTCAGCCCCGTCACAAACTGTTTACCAGCTGCCGTAGGGCAGACACTTCAGTATCACCATCAGTCCTGCACCAATGGGCTCAGGGACAGCTTCATCCCTAAGGCCATGAGATTGCTGACAATCTTCAGCTGCCAGGCTCAAAACCACGTCTCTGTCACTTTATGCTTATACTGTAATTTCTATATATATACTTATGTTGTTAACTACCACATTTGTATTTAATATATTATTTATTTTCCTATTTTTTTAGGCAATTTGGCACTATTTTATGTCACACTTTCTCTGGTCAAATCATATTTTTCACAGCTTTGATTTTCTTCTGATTTGTTTTTAGGAAACTAATGGACACATTAATAATGAAAGCATTTTGTCAAATGACTAATGGGGGAGGGGTAAAATAATGAGCGGGAAAATGTTTTTTGCAGCTTTTTTTCCATTGCTTTGTAATATTTTTCATTCTTAAAAGGCTGTGGAAAACTGTAAAAAGTACCTCCAGGAAGTGGTATAAAACTCAAAAATACTCAAAAAGTTTTCTGTGTTTTGGCTCCAAATTTAATGTTAAATATAACAGAAGCTACAATGGGATAGAAAACGGGCTGAATCAAAACAACAGGAAGCCTCACACTTCTCCCGATCTTTTCTTCAAAACTCAAAACTGCTGCTTCTCAAACTAAACAGCTACTTCCTGTTCCAGTTTATATGCTGCTGCGCACTGAGAGAGACAGAAAGTCCCTAAACTGATATTATCGGCTCCACTTCCAACCCATCACAGGATGTTTGACAGTGAACTTTTACTCAGGTTGAAGTTGTAGTCGAAAGCCAGACAAACACAGCAGCTGCTTTTCCTCAGGAGAAGAAGAATTGATCAGTGTTGCGTCAAATATCAAATGCTGAATCATAGCTGGGAATTACCTTCTTATCCTTCTCCTTTCCTCCCACCTGCCCCTACACCCAACACTTCCTCGCCCCTGCTGTCTTTCATGTCTTCAAAATCGGATCAGCAGAAACTGGGAACCAAAAAAATATAAAAACCCACAAGCTATCAGTTTTTCACCAACTGATGTGCACATGAAATAGTTGAATATGGAAAAGTAAGACACAACTGCACAAAAGTACATGAGATAAAATGCACAAATAAGTTCCCCTCTTTCTTTCTGGTTAAAAGAAACACCTGGGTTGCCCCTTGTCACCGGTTCTGTTTGGGATTTTCATTGACAGGATCAGCCGGGGAGAGGAAGGTTTCCAGTTTGGGGGCCTAAAAATCTCATCTCTGCTTTTTGCAGATGATGTGGTTTAGTTGGCTTCCTCGTGCTGGTACCTCCAGCAGGCATTGAGACGGTTTGCAGCCGAGTTTGAAGCGGCTGGGATGAGGATTAGCACCTCCAAGTCCAAGGCCATGGTTCTCTGCACAGAAATCTGTGGATTGCTCTCTCCGGGTGGGGAGGGTCTTGATGAGTGAGGGTAGGATGGAACGTGAGATTGCCGGACGGATTGGCTCAGCAGCAGCAGTAATGCAGGCGTTGTACTGGACCTTTGTGGTCAAGAGGGAGCTGAGCCTGAAGGCAAAGCTCTCGATTTACCGGTCAATCTTCGTCCCAACCCTCACCTATGAGCTATGGGTATTGACCGAAAGAATGAGATCACGGACACAAGGGGCGGTATGAGTTTCCTCTGGAGGGTGGCTGGGCTCAGCCTTAGAGATAGGGTGAGGAGCTCAGAAATTCGGGGGGGGGAGATCGGAGTAGAGCTCCTGCTCCTATGCATCAAAATGAGCCAGTTGAGGTGGTTTGGGCATCTGATTAGGATGCATCCTTACTCCCTTTAGAGAATTTCTGGGCACGCCCAACTGGGCGATTTCCCAAACAAGATGTTGCACGCTCCCGCTTCGACAGCACAGACCGAACTACACCATGTTTTGTGTATGTAATGTTCTTTGGTGAACCGACAGCCAATAGGAGTTGACGGCAACTTTCCTAAATGACATTTGTCCTCCATTCACTCTTGGCTGGTTCAGGTCACGAGATAAATGTTTCCTTCAGACTTCCTGATAATAGCTCCAACCATCAAAAGAAGTCGGGCCTCGAAACCCTCCCAGGTCTCCTTTATCACTTTTAAATGATTAACTACGTTTGTCATATAAAAGAGAAGGAGTGCCTTTTAATCCAGACCGAAGGAAAGGTGGGTGGTGATCACCTTGAAGAGAGTTCTGATCAGATCAAGATGAAAGGCAAATAAAGAGGAAGAGGAGAAAAAGGAGGCTGGGGAGTGAGGTGACACTTCTTAACAAGGTAACAGAAGGAGAGAGGAATTCACTGAGGCACTCCGATAGGAGATATGAGGAAGACAGAAGGTCAGATTCATTAAAAAGATACAGGGGTATGTTTGATTTTCTTTGCCCCAAGCTATCAGCTCTCCAGAACAATCTCTCTGGCAGTGTGCTAGCCTGCAGATAATGATCAGTAATACACTGTCTGTACGGACAGCGGACAGGTAGAGATAGAAGTGGGAAAGGTGCAAAGAGCAAGCCTGATAAAGAACAACTTCAAGAGCATACACCTTTAAGATTGAGACTATTTTTGTGATAGATTACTGTGTGATTATTTAGAATTTCTGTATCTGAATTTAAAACTTGTTGCTCCAGATGGAAGTCTTTCAGGGTATTCAGCATATTTGCCTTAGTTGACCACCATAGGTCTTCATGGACAAAGATACTCAAATCTCAAGTGTATTCATGGATCAATAAGGATAAATACATTATTATTTCTGAATTGGATAATATGACATATTCAATTTTCTCAATAAGCCATGACATTAACATTTTGCTAACACGGGGTAGATATCTTAACCCAGGCAAAATAACAGATATATCTCCATTTTTGAGGGAATGAATGTAAACAGCAGTCTCTGGTGCCAAACTGTTTGCCAAAGCCCCGCACATTAGACTCTGACAACATGTTTTTGCACCACCACAACAACGTCTAAAGAACACTGTGAGCACAGTTTGTTTGAAGTATTTTTCTGGTACTTTTCTAGTGAGGACAGTCTCAACAGGACACACTAGAAATCCTCTAAAGGCACTCTGCACACTGGACAACACGCCCGGAAAGAATCCTTGAGCAATTGGCATGTGTTTGGAGAGGATAGGAAGTGTGGAGACAGAAGAGAGGAGAGCACAATCTGTCCTCCTGTGTGCTCTCTGTGGAGCTGTGAGAGAGAATTGCCAGAAAATGTTTAATTTCACAAGGGGATTTAGCCCATTCCGCCTCTGACAGCTCTCTTTGTTTTGTCAATGTCTTTGTTCAACAGTAGCTGACAGAAAATTCACTGATTGTTTTAAAAAATCTCATTGTCCATAACTAGTACGGACGTACTATATCACACATGATCACCAGCAGGATCCCTTTGTGACAGCTCAAGTCATAGTTTCATTTGAGAGAGTGAGGGTGGTAAATGTTGCAGAAGTGCTGCCTCAGGAGGGGATGACAGACCGAATTAAATCTGTCTCTGTGTCGATATATTTACCTTTCTTACAAACAGAGACACAGCAGGAATGAATTTTCAGAGCAAATCAGGATTATGGCTCAAAGGAACTCCACATATAAAGACATGAAAACCTTATGGGATCAACACTGGTATCTTTTACATGTCGAATATAAAAACACCACAGATTTCTACATTTTGAGAACATTTTAAAATATAAATGTACATGTAGGCTGCCATTGTTGTATACAATGGAATGCACTCTGTGTAGTGACGCCATTCTTTTCCCCATACACTTTCCCTGACTGGGTGTTGTCTGTTAACTCTTTTTCAGATGAACCTGATGGCAGTGTCAGTGAAGAGGACAATAATGAAGATGTTACTCTCAATGTAGATCAAAGTGAATACAATCAGAGAAGTGAGGAGGGGAGAGTGAGGCTAATACGATGGTGTCTGTACGACAGCTGCTCGTCAATGCACATTTTAGACTCCGGTCTGCCCAGTTTTATATCACGCCGCCCCCCTACCACCTTCTGTGCTTTGGGTCTTCGTCATGGTCGGTAGTCATTATTTCATGTTTTTAAAGGCTATTTAAATGTGAATGTGGCTCCATGTTCATTTGTATATGAAGTGGGAAAGTGTGTTACCAGATGACCACTGCAGACATTTGGAGATGCATTGATCTTACCAGGTGTGAACAGCTATGCTTACAGCTACAGTATGCAGTTAATGATCAGCCAGGAAAAATTGCTGATAACAGATATTCAACCTCTCTCTCTCTCGGTTTGCACTGACGAGCAGTTGTCGTGCAGACACCATTGTAGCAGTCCGTCTCTCTCTGTTATAAATTTAGGGTGTTTTTTCATACCTCATACATTTAAAAGATACCAGTGTTGATCCAATGAAGTCAGCATATCTTTAGCATATACAATTAACCTGTGACAGCAGCCTAATCTTTCACAATTTCCTGAATTTATGTAATTCCCAGACCATTTCTGCCTGGTGTCTTTGTATAACAATACTCTTGAGAGATTACATGATCATTTCTTTTACCAATTTGACACAATGTCTAAAGCTATGGGAAAGTTTCAACTCTTTTATTATAAAATCGCATTTGTCCTTATCCTTTTTGCAATGAAAGGAAAATCTGGGAGATGTGGGAAATTTGACCCAACACTCTGCAGAATGACAGATTGGATGTTTGAGACAGAAAATAAATGAGCAGCAGAAAGAGAGTGAGGAGAAGTGTGGGAGAGATGTGACTGAAACACACAGACACATGCTCCCCACACACTCAATAAAAGGGTGAGAAATAAAGGTTATTAGTGTGGCTGAGGCACAGGTACTCATATTTGAAGCCTTCCTCTCTGCCTCGTCTAATAAAAAACAATATTTGGCCTGCACTCCAAATAAACAGTATACTCTCAAACTCTCTGTATCATCTACAACTATCTATCAAAATCGATTGAGGCATCGAAGTGAGAGAGAGAGAGAGAGAGAGGGAGAGAGAGAGAGAGAGAGAGGGAGAGGGAGAGGAGAGGGAGAGACAGAACTTCATCATAAAAACTATAGTTTTCACCCTTTCACTGCTCCTCTTCTTCTCTTTCTCTAACTCTAAAAGAGAGTCAGGTCTATCCAAAGAGACAAACTGATCTCCACTGTTTGTTGAATCCTGGGGCTCAGTGATGTCTTGTTCACACAGTATGATTTTTAAATGACACCAAAGATCACACTGATGAATAGCAAGTTGCTGTTCCAGTTATCCTCAGTTATAGAACTCCATCATTAGTCTTATATTTCAGAATTAAGTAATTCTTTAGAATAATAATAAGCTATGTCCAGTAAATGAAGTATATCCTACCAATTCATTTCTGCTTTTTTAAGGCATGGTCCAATTGCCCTCTTTTCCAAAATCACTTTATATGAACTACATCTCTACATTTACACTCATGCTATTTTATTTCAGTTTCCATAATCTGAATGGGAAATTCATGCAGGATATATTTTGACTCAGTGCAATCAGGGCTAGAATACACTCTCCGTAAAAAGCTATTCAATTTTACCCTCATATTAATAATATTAGCATATTACGCTAATAAAGCATTAAAGGTTGTGTTATTGGCATGTCCACTATACTTCTTGCAAACAATCTTACAGTGCTATGTTTCACATTTTAATGCAAGAAAAGCCATATCACTCAATTAGCAGAAAAAAATATGGTTATTAAGCATCTGAAATCCTAATTGGCCACTCGCTTCTGATGGTCTGATGAAAAGAAAGAGTGAGTGACAACATGAGATGATGGTTTTAAACACAATAAAGTCAAACCAAGTGTTTCCAAATCAGGCGACCCCGCTCTGACATAACTGGTTATAGGTGTGGCAGGGATTAACAACATTCAAAGTTTAAGCAGGGAACAGCTTGTGTTAAATATGAGTCAATCTACCAGTATAAAAAAAGTGTTTTCTACTTTTTAATCACCGTGATACGATTGCACTGTTAATTCACTGAAAAGAGGGGTGATTAATCATGAAAATATCGGTGAGCTCAGTGGCCTCAGCAAAGCAATTACCTCTGCCATGATGATTAAAAAAAAGTATGAAATATATTGATGTCTTCTGTTGTATATGATTTCTAATGCTTTATTGAAACTGTTATATTAAAGCTCACTGCTACTTTAATTATGTCACTTCTGCCTGTCTGGCTTTTTTTTCTCCTGATGTCAACTCACCATGACACTTTCCTCGTGTGTCCTCCCACACACAGATGGACTCACACACATACATTCAAACACACACACACACACACACACTTCTTGATACCCTATGTTTAAAACCCATGATCTCACATAGGATTTCACCAAAAAAAGAAACGTTATCTCTTAGTGCTAGCTTAAGATGATATTACATGAAGTTATGGGAAAGTTTCAAAACACCTTTAATGATTTATTTTTTTAACTGAAAATATTAACAAATATCTTTACCCTATATATATATATATATATATGTATATATATATAAAACACAGTTTTCTCAAGTTTAATCGGTAAATTTATGAACACTTACATTGTCCACAGTAAGTATTTTTTTGGCTCTGATGTTGTTGTTTGTTGTTGAATGTGTTGCTTTGCGAGCAACAGTTGCAGACGCAGGTGTTGCGTAGACACAGATATTTACCAGTCTAGCATGAATGTTCAAACATTGCATGAACCTGCGGCTATCAGTTAACAGATGAGTGATCACACGCTATTTTACTGTTACCATAGGAACACAATCTGACTCCACACAGTGTTTTTTCTCACCTACTGCCACATCCATCTGTTCACCATTTTGTGTTGCTGATCTAATGACAGATTCTATCAGGTTGGGGGACAACAAACACCCACTTCACTCATACCTGCTACCTCTGAATGCACAAGCATTTGGACCTGCTATTGCTCACTGCTGGTCTGAGAAACAGGCTGTACTGAGACACAGACTGGCATTCCTAAGAAGACGAAAGAGCCAAAGAGAAAGAGTTTAAAGTTTTAAACAGAAAAGTTTGAGAATATAAGGCTGTACAGAGACTCTGTCTAAGATCTGGCAACACATCTTGTTTCTTTTCACTCAAACTCTTTCAAAAAGTTCACTGACAGTGCCAGGCTTTCAGCAAAGTAAACACATAATTACTGTATATTTTTTATTGGGCATAGATGGAGAATATTCAAGTTGGTACAAGACTTCTTTGTTACAGCATCACTGTCTGTTCCCTCCATCATTCAACCTGAAACTAATTAGCAAATACAAATTCTATTGTGGTGTAGGGTAATAGGGGTCAAATATTTCCGTTAGGCAGACAGACAGACAGACACAGATTCAAAACATAAATTCACACATCTACTCAAATTTAAACCCCTCCCACATCTGAAAGAAGTAACAATAACAATCCATCCTTTTTTCTGCTGCTTTCCTGGAGATTGCATTTCTCCTCCAAAATCTCTCCATCCATCTACTGAAATCCTATTTTCATGACAAACAATAAGACACACACACTCACTCCGTCACTGCTCCCTGAAGCTGTCAGAAAACAGACGGGGAGGGGTTGATGGGAAAGGAGGGGAGGGGAAGGAAATAACTTGAGTAAGGGGAGGTGTGACAGGAAAAGGAATGGAATGACGGTGAATCACCAGAGAATTTGAGGGATTACCTGTGAAAGTGCTTGTGTGTGTGTGTGTGTTTGTGTGTGTGTAGTCTTTATAGTGTGTTCCTGGCGCAATCCTGTGAACCTGAAAATGGCTAAAATATAGATAGCCTTCTCTCTGTGTGCAGATTCATCCTGTTGTAATACTATCCTGCCTTTCCACCTGTATTTATCCATCCACCCATCCACCCATCTACATCTACACAGATTGTCAGAAAAAGGGAAAGGAGGGGTGTTTGACCTGCCCAGCTGTAACTTTTACTGTATCTTTATAGACTTATGAACACATTAAGTGGACAAAGAAAGACTAACTATACCTAACAACCTTAATGACAAGTCATTTGAACTGAATTGAAAGATATTGTCTGTGTAGTCATACGGATGATAAGTGAAAAAGTTAGCTAGCTATAAACAAACAATAATTATTTTAAGAACAGACTGAGCTTCAGTACTCACCAGCATTATCAGTCCTATGTGATGCTTTGCTGAGCTCCTGACCGGGCAAACAGGGACACAGCCCATCACATCTTATTGAGATGGACTTCCCAGACAGGCAGCTCTGAAACTCCAACTTGCACTGTAAAAAAAAAAACCACACATAAAAACCTGAGTAAAAGAGGGGCACAGCTGATTATACATTTTAAGATCCAGTCACTCATCACTGTTAGTTACAGTTCTGTAATAACTTCAGGTGCTGTGAAGGTGCACTCTAAACAAGAGAGAAATTGAACAAATCATTCAATGTCATCAGGGTTCTCTCTGCCTGGGCTTGCGGACAAATTTATAGAAAAAAAGAGTAGCATATGAAAATCATGTTTGGGTGAAAAGGGGGCAACCTGGAGGGAGAGTCTAGGTGAAAATACAGCCACTTCAATGTTTATTTCATATCTCACTCCACCAAACTAGAAAGTGGACCACAGTTTACAAGGCGTGAGCTATTGCATTGAATCTCTCAAGAAAGCTGTCCGCTGCACAGATTTCAGTCGTTTTAATGTGAGTCAGTTTTCCTTTATCAAAGTGCATTACTGAATCACTTTAATGCCATTTTCATAAAACTATAGCACAGATTAGGAAGAGTCATGACTCCTGCAGACCAAATTCAAAACTTTAATGTGAACTTTCTTTGTCGGGCTGATTAAGGGAAAAAATTTGCTGAGACAGGATCGGCCATTTATCTTCGATGAACAGACACGTCCATTAGGAATCCATCTAGACATGCCATTAGACGCAGAGATGCCTACTGACATTGTATTATTCACTGAAGTACAAACCCTAATGCGATGCAAAAGCAAGATGGACGACGTCGGAATGTAATTTAACTGTATAAATCTAATTTCAGGTAAGTGAGGGGTAAGAAAATGTTTGGACTAGTTGGAGGAAAAAATCCAATTACAAGATCCCACCAAGAGGAATAATGAAAACTGAAATGAGTTATGTAAATTGTGTTTGTGAGTCAAAGACAGAGTTTTGTCAGAGCAGGACCATGACTGTGCATAAACATCTATGCACATATCATGACATACACAGACTTAGCTTTATCCTGCCAGCACTTTCATTTCCCATGTTCAAATCCATCATTTCCTCCCTGTCTTCTCTGTGAAAGTGCTGCTAATGTTGCTTAATGAAATTTGTTGACAAAGGAACAGTGCTCTGTCCTGCGCTTGACATATTAAATTAGCTGTCTGCAGAGGGAGCTGGAGAGAGGAGGAGAGAGAGAGAGAGAGAGAGAGAGAGCCCAGGCTGTGGATGACCTCCCCAAGTCACTGTCAGCACACAGCGAGGCCCCATGAATCTTTATGTTTGTCTCTCTCCGGGGGTTAATGTGGTTTTGATGAAACAGTGTTTTAACACCTGACTCGGTGGAGTAAAAATAGAGGAGAGGATAGGATGGGAGAGGACAGGGGGAGCAGAGGAGAATAGAGGAGAGGAGAGGAGAGGAGAGGAAAGAGAGAAAGGATGATTTAAGAGAAGGAAAGTAATGGACTTAACTTAGTGGGCTGAGGCCTCTCAGGAGATAAGAGCTCTGTCCCCTTAATAGGATATTGAGTGTGTGTGTGTGTTTGAGTGTGTGTGCGGTTACGATGAGGGAGGCATGTAATGTAATAATAAAACATGAATAAGCTCAGGACCAGCAGCTCACTGGTGAGCAGAGTTTAAGTTGGGCCACTGGGACCCATCACTTCACCAGCTAACTGAACCCCTCCACTTAAATTACCGCAGAGAGCAGTGGTTTCCCCTCTCCTGATTTTCCCTCCTTTTGTTCCTCCATTTGTTCTTCATTTTACACTTTTCCCTCCACAGCCCAGCTTTAGGCAGCTAGGGTTATAAGCTCTTAAGAAAATCTATGTTCTGAGTCTGACCTCCCCTGATACAATGCCCTTTAACTCAGAATCTAAGGTTGTTTCATACTTCTTGGTTGAAAGCTTAACCCTGTATTTAAACTGTAAACAACACAATCCCAAAATATGTGGAAGTTCATTTATTTTCCAGCAGAGCAAAGCTAAGAAAGCACTGCGTATGTGTGGGGAAAAAACAAGCTATCCAGCAAAGACAGCATGACTGCATTTGAACGTTTCCTCTCAAAGGTTTGCTTTTATTGATTTTGTTTCCTCAGACACTCCTAAGAGTGTAAGGGTGAGTTAAAGGAACGTTCCTGACTGTAACACTGCAATTAACAAATAACAGTGACAACAGAGGGCAGGTGTCCTGAAAGCTCCTTGCTCACAGTACTTTACCGATATGTCTTTCACAAATACTTAGATTCATTCTTCAGGACCCAGAAACACTTCTGATATGGTCTCATTGTATGAGTTGTATTGGATTGTGCTTCGCTCCTTGACGGCTAAAACATAGGAATGATATGAACATGGATGTGTATGACAATGTACAATATGAAACCAAGGACGGACTGTAGCTGTGGCTCAGTCGGTCATCTCTCCACTGAAAGGTCAAGGGCTCTATCCAACATCTCCTCCAGCCACATGTCGAGGGGTCCTTGGGCAAGACACTTAACCCCAAATTGCTCCTCCTGCTGCGTCCTCGTCGTTTGAATGTGTATGAATGGGATTAGTTAAAACATCAGCGTGTGAATGTGGTGTCAATGGGTAAATGTGACAATTGGTAAACCTGACCTGCGGTGTAAAAAGCTCTTCGAGTAGTCAGAAGACCAGAAAAGCGGTGTAAATTCAAGTCAATTTACCATTTACCCATTTCCTTAACTCCTCTGCTCATTTCCCCTTGACTCAACACAAAGGTTAGATCTTGCTTTTCCTTTCTCCTCTATCATGACATTATGACTTTGCGGCTGTCTGTAATTTAATGTAGCCGAGAATGAGCCGAGTCAAAGATTTAAGAGGCTAGAAATAGGATACATCAAGATGAGAATATGGAGTTGGGAGTACATATCCAGAAATTATTTTTAGCTGCCGGAAAGACCCCTGATTGGTAAACCCTATTCTCAATCATGTAGGCAGAGATAAAGCAGACGAAGCAGACAAGTGAAAATGTGAAACGGGATGAGAATAAAGAAAATCATCCAACTTGACAAAAAGAGAAGTAAGACATTAATTAATATACAAGCAACACAAACGTATACATCAAAACAGTTCTAAAGTTCTTTTCTTTGTCCTGCAGCAATCCGGTCCCTGCTTGCATCGCTGCAAACAAACTGAATAACTGCTGAATGTTGAAAGGTCACAGAAAAAGAAAAGGGGTACTTTGTTATAGAAAGTATAGAGAAAGATAGAAAGAAGAGCCTTAAATGAAAGAGAGCTACATGGAAAAGGGATGTCTCACCTTGGAGGAATAGGTGTGGCCGTCAGATCCACACACAGGACTTGACTGGATTGCTGAGCAGAGCCTACATTTCCCATGAGTAACAGCTTCAACTCTGTGCTTATGGCTTGCACTACCTTTCCTGGGTTTCACACTGAAAGAGACAGAGGGAAGGGTCAAATCTTTTTTGGGGGGGATTTCTGGTCGTCAGGGTCAGAAGCAGAAGAAGAGTGAATCCTGATTGGTCTTTTCAGCCTCCTCAACATCAAGTGTATTTATGTTTGATCCAAATCTCTTCAAATTCTCTTCACCATACACCCTTCACCTCCTGATCCATCGAGCAGAGCGCCAGAACGTCTACACGGAGAAACTGGAGGACAAGTGGTTTCATATCATTTCACAAAGGGGAGATGCCAAAACACCCAAACCTGTGACTGGGGATGAAATCTGCATTTTTTTTTGTGTGCAAATATATATTCAGTCTGCTCAATGTGTTATTGAAACATAATCATAAAAACACACATTTCTGGCTTCATAAACAGTGGACTATACTTTTTACACCCGCCAACTGCTGTTTTTGTAACGTAAAAAAAAACACATGAAGGGTATTTTTATGTTTTCATTTAATTTAAAAATATATAGTGTAAAGATATTATTTCCTTCTTTTTCTTTAATTGGCAAGAGGTGTTCAGAATCTCCATGCGATGTTTTTGTATCAAAGAGTGGACCATAAAGTATAAAACTGACTGCAGTAAATAAAAACTGAGAAGGTACAAAGACTCTCTCTTAACTGTTTGACAAACATCTCCAATGACTAAGAGATATGCTGTGATACTCTAGAAAACTAAATAGCTACCTTTACTCAAAATAAAGATCTCAGATTATTATCCATTACTTATTTTTCTTTTTTGTTTCTGAGAAAAACATCCACAGGATCTTTTAGAAGTACAAAGACAGCATCATGTTGTACTGTCTGCAAAAATTTAATTAAAAGATTTGGAAAAAAAGAAGAAGTACAAAGGCAGGAGTAATCAGAGGATATGTGTTCATCTGAAAATGGAGTCACTCCGTGTGCTTGTTAAAACAGTTATATCGAGTTGTATGAAACTGAACTGAAAACAAGTCCAGGTGGTTTAAAAGCATTCCACTCAACAACAAAGCCCCAACCAGTGCCCTGACTAAATAGACAAACTACACTGATAAATAAAACAGTTCCTTCAGATTGTATATTGAAGTATATTTTGGCACAATGAAACCTGCTTCAGTTGTTTCCTTTAATCTATCCCCTATCCATTCTCCTCCTTTCTTTGTTAAGAACTCTGCATAAATTCAGTGGAGCAGAAAAATGTGCTGAAGTTATTAGTGTGATTTAAAGGGCCAAGTTTGCTTTGCCGGGGAATTTGTTGCATGCATGATACATATTTACAGGGAGAAAAACTCTACAAGGAGGAGAGCAGATGATCAATATACAAACTAACCTCAAATAGAAACAAGATAGTTATCTCCTCTACTTAAATACAAATGGAATTCAAGGCCCTCTTAAGATATCTCATTCTAATATAACCTGGAAAGCCTCTGTTGTGACGGAGAAAGACAGATTCACACAACTCAACACTTCAAGCAATCACATTTATTTTAATGTATACATTCCTTGTGTCTAATGACCTATGACTCAATTTCAGCAAAAAGTTCATGAGTATGAGGAATCATGCTCTTGACAACATGATTCAATGTTGTTTATTTCTCAACAACTTTTTTCAAACATCTTGAGAACAAAGTCTGAGTTTGACCTCTAAAGGGCAGTTCATCTCTGTTATGCTAATTTCTGTAACTGAATTAACTTGCAGATAAAATAATATCATGGTCCAAAGCTTCTGTGAGTGATACTGTATGGCAAATACAGATTTCAAGTGAATCGTTTATCCAAATTATGCAGCAGATAGGACCTGGAACTAATAACAATACTTCAAAGCAAGTATCTCAGGAGCTAATGACTTGAGGAAATCAATTAAACCCAAGACAGACAAAATAAATTATTTCTTTTTTGGAAGTCTTTCGGGGGGCGAAATGCTTCTTCAAGTGAAAAATTGAAAAACCTTTAAATTGGCAACAAAACAAGGTTGAAAAGACAAACAAATTGGGTGCTGACAAAATCAAAAGAGCAAACAGATATTGGTATTTAAATTAATTGATGTCGAGAATACTTGTCTGTACATCTGTCACTGAAGCAGGTTTGATTTGTACACGCTGCTAAATCACAACACGTTGCTTTGATTAATTTTTCTGCTGGGTGTAACATGTCTAGATTTTTAAAAAAAGGAAGACGTCTTGCAGCAAAACAACTTCACCTAGATTTTTCTGAAGTTCTTTAGTAAATAAAACTGATACTGAAATAATCAGAATGGTGTGATGAACCTTTTTTAAACACTTAAAAGTCCCACTTTATATGTTTTTAATAATCACTTTAAATGTTGACTTTAGCTTATGTATGATTGTTGCTAATGAACATAACACATTCTTCTTGCTGGGTGTCGTTTAGCCCAGTCCCTTTTCCTGATGATTGGTCAGGTACCAACGTCTGTCATGTCTGTCAGTCAAATCATGGCACAAATTTATGAGTCTGTGATCGCTTATCTGACAAAGTGACTGCCGTAACAGACAACAAGGTTGTGTAGTCTGACCTCAGAATTATACACATTTCATACAGTCAGATACACACCTATGGCAGCAGCTACCACACAAGATAACAGCTTGACTATGAGGATGAATATGTGGTGACAGCCCACTCAACATGCTGGGATGCAGCTGCCTCTAAGTAAAGTCAACGGGAACAAACCAGAGATGATTAAATGTCCCATTCTTACCTGTGAGTTGGCTGTTTGTGATTGGTGCATATGGCTGTCTGGTAGTCATGGCTAACGCACACTTTATGAGGAGGGCATCGCACCTTCAGACAGGGATCTTTGGTGGCATCTGGACCTACAGGAAGAGATCAGGGATAAACTTAATATCTCAGTGGAAACATGCAGCGAATACTCACAATGTAGTTCTGAATGTTAATGCCACAAAATATCACACTGTTCATTTGGTCCCACGTTTGTACCTTCTACTAACTAGAGCAGACAGAAAAATAACGAGTTGGAGCAGAGAGCGAGAAGAAGAATGGTAAAAGGTATGAAGTAAACGTCGAGTTTTCCGCAGTGTGAGCTGCTTAATGAGGACCATTCTCTCTGAGTGTCGACCTCATCTGCTTCCAAATCAATCTCCACAGTGACATTATCGCTGTGGCAGCCAGGCACAGCTGGCTGGTGTCCAGGGTGACAAAGATCAAAGCAGCTCATTGACTCTGAGCATTGTGTCATTTCACACTAGGCTAACAGCACAAACCCACTTTCATTTGACAGACATAAGAAAGGGGGAAAAAAACAGGAGGTGGAGGAGGCGAAAAAGACACAGTAGCTGCAAAAGAGAGACACATGGATTTCCCTATCAAGGACCATGCTACAATGATGCTTAAGTAACGAAATGAGGAGGTATGTTGGGGATAGATGGAAGCATATGAAAAGGGGGATTAAGATGGAAGAGGAAACTTTTAGAGCCATCCAGGATGGATATATTGAAGGCTGGATAGGTGGGAACTCAGTGTGGAGGGATTTGTGGGGAGAAATGTATTGGTCTAAGCTGATTAAGGGTGGCCAAAAAGAGTCCTAAGACTTCAAGCAGGCATTGGGGTGAGAAACAGTTTACAGGCATTGTTAAATATTGTGCTAATGTAGGAGCAATATGCCCGAGATTACTAGTGTCAGAGGGCTTGGAGCTGTACACTGCAGTAGTATATAGTATAACAGGGCTCTGAATATATGCATGAACTATGGAGGACTTTGCAGAAATGCTTGCAAGACCAGAATTGAGTTGCCATTCTTCCCGTTTCAGTGACAAAGAGTGGGTTATGAGGCGTGGCCTTGGTGGCACAAGATAAACTAATACATCTTCTGTTCCTATAGGCTGACATAGAAGTATAGATGGAAAGTTTAGATGAAGTGTGTAGATCCCAGCAGGTGGGTTTCCCAACAGAGTACAAATTAGAGATTAGGATTTTAGTGCGGCACAGGGGAGCCAGAAGTAGTCAGCAAGTACATGTGAGTTGAGTCAACCAAGGGAGAAGAGTAGCCTGAAAATAGAAAATGTTTGAAGAGGCTAGGAAGGTAAAGGGGAGCTGAAAGTGTTTCTCTTATTTTTCCAAGGCTGGAATAAGAATTCAAATATGGGGGTGGGGAAGTTGGTGTGTGGTACGATACACCTTGAAATAACTCCTGCAGTTATATAGGCTACGAGAGTACATGGAGCAAGGCTGTTTAGGAAACTGTCGTGTGAGTTAAGAAGAGGTAGGATGAGGATTTCCAGCTGTGGAGTGAGTTGAAATTAAAGGTTTATGTTTGGCCTTTGTAAATAACATAACAATGAGTAATGTCTTTTACCTGCTTTTGTAAAGTGTCTTTAGGTAACATTTGTTATGAATTGGTGCTATACAAATAAAGATTGATTGAAGGTTGAAATATGTGGGCTATAGTGTACGGGGGCTACAATTCAAATTTGGGTACAACTACAGTTCAGGGCATACTGGTGTAGTCACGCTTGCAGCCTGGGTAGTGCAAAGAACCTGGCCACTGAAGGCATGCTTGAAGATGAACATCAGGCTTGGACTTCAGCATGGCAGAGCAGATACATTTTTGGTAAAGGGAGGATCCTCAAACAGCTGATTTGGAAGAGAGGTTGCTTGACTGTCAGGGTGCCTCGTAGGCAGTAGACCTTGTTTAGTCTGCACCCAGGCTGGTTAGTGTCCATAACAGAAGGCTGAAAGAGCGAGCGGGGCTTTGCTTGGTGTAGGAGGGGATGATGATGGCTGTGGCCTTGAAGGGGTTGGAAGGGCTGGGATATGTGACTATGATGGAGGTGGAAAGCTATGATGCTACGAACCTTGGGAGAGTATTTTTGTTGCTGGACTACTGATGAGAAAATCCAGTTTCATTGTCCCTGTGATCGAAGGGGATTGTAGTTAAGTATGGCCGTAGTCTACCTACTACTGTTACGTTAACTCTGCTGCTGAACCTAAGATAACTAGTTTCCTTCATTAGTATGACTGGACTGGGGTCAAGGCGACCAGATCACAAAGGCTGTATCAGTTACGGATGAAAGAAGATAAAAGCCTTCATAATGAACAAAAAAACAATAAAAAAAAAGACGAGGCTTGCAAAGTGCGTTCAAAGACGTTGACAGTATTAAACCACATACAGAGAGCACATGTTTTCAACACAGTGATCAAACCTAAATTAATTTGAAATCCCAAGTTAATTAAGACAGAGAACAGAGTGTATAGATCAAAGAATTATGTACCAGACATTAGCATGTGGCTGCTAACATCGTAAAACAAGAATGGCCTTGTCTCCATTAGGGGCCTAATGGGATGTGTTTGAGTCACAGCTGGTGTCTGCTGTGAACATCAACTATTCTGACCTGATCAAACACTGTTCACATGCTGCTTTATCAGTGTTTAATCAGCCAGGGAGTCAGACATAGTAGCTGGTCCCTTTCTTGTGTCAGCGCACAGTATGCCTGTAATCCCCACAACCATGCGCAAGAATGAATGAACGCCTGCATCTATCAACTCTTAACATGTGTTGATCTGAACATACTGTTATCTGCTGCCGACAAAAGATATGGGAGATATTTCTTTTTCTCGGCGGTATAACGAGAAACACACAATGAAGATGGTGAAGCTGAGATAATCTCAAGGGAAGAGATTCATAAATACCGTTCACTTCTGTCATAACTGAGCAACACGTTTATTTCCCTGAATGTGCAAAACACATACACAGATACAAAGGTACTTGAACAAGCCTGTGTGCCCTCTCATGTTCCCCTGAATGCAGAGAGATGAAATGTCAACCTTCCCTCATGATAGCTTTCTGCTCTGCTGTTCCCATTGCCTGCTTATTTGGGCCTGTCCTCACCTCCATCTATCAGTGCTGGTGAAAACCCATCTTATTTCACTTTGCTGCAAAATGACTTTATCACTGCAAGGAAATGAGAGATGAAGAGATCAAGGACAGAATAGAGAGGAAGGATCGGGGGAAAGGGAGGCTCGTATCTGGTTAACAAAGGATTGGGGGACAATTTAAGATCAGTGCGTGACCTCCATTCTGGGACAAATTAGAAATGAAATGCACATATGTGGCACGTTATCCTTTCAGACACCAAACAAAACAAAGAATCATCATGTAGATGATTACAGATAAAACTTTCTCATAAACAGTAAGGCCGTTAATTCGGAGAGACAATGATTCCTTGAACGTGAAATCGTTTTTGCTGATGTGGTATGAATATTTATGGTGTTTATGGGAGGATAGAAGGGAAAGAGGAACATTTGAAAAAAAAAAAGGAGAGGAAAAGAGAGAGCAATGGAGAGGAGGGAAAATTGAGCGGCAGAGAAAGGGAAGAGGAGAGGAGAAAGTGAAATGATGAAGAGGTGGAGGAGGGGCACGGAGGAGGAGTGAACAGAGGAGTGTAGGGTAAAAGAGTTTTATCCGTCTATTTAAAGCTTGAGTGAGCAGCATTGGCGGTTAAACCAGCCAATCAATTGTAATGCGGGCGCACTGCAGCACTTTCTTGCCACCTCTCTTTCACTTTTCACAATAAGAGTCTCTCATCTCCTTTAATTCCCCTCTCTTCTCTCTAATCTTTAAAATTACTTTATTCTCATTCATGTGTGTTAGAATAATCTCCATGAGCAATATAACTTGACACGCCTTATTGTGTATCCATTCATTCCAAAGTGCCAAGTGAAACTCCCTTCACACTCTACTACACGTTTTTACCTTGAAAATGTTATTGATTTTATGTAAATGAAAATGCTTGTCTGCCACTGATAAGACGATGCCAAATGAACAAGTGTAAAGAATCCAAGCCTGTTTGTGTGCGTGATGAAAATATTATGATCCTTCGCGAGACACTGCTTTATAGAGAAACTGTAACAGCACAATGCTTTAAAAATGTGTCGCTGATAAAGGGTGAAACAGGAAGAAGCATGTCATATTCTCAGTGATGTTGCAGCTACAGCTTGTGAACAGTTCTGCACACAGACTCTAACACCAGTTTGTCTAGCCATTGTCCTTGGCCATATGTAAGGTTGACTGAATGACTGAAGACCCCTGGGTGTTGGGTTCACAGTCTGTATGGGTGAGACAGATGGATGGGTTGGCAGAGATGTAGCTGAGGGCAGAGAGTGTAGGAGACAACAGCAGATCATTAACAAGTGAACACAAATGTTCTCTCCAATGTCTAAATTCAATTTGGACACATTTGTACTTCTCTTAGCCTGAAACGAACACAACAATAAGTCAGTATCAGCATATCTTAAAGCTAAGAGAATGATGTTTTCTGTGAACATAATTAATAGACTTTATGAAATACTCTACCTGGGAAATTGCAAATAAATTGATATTGAACTAATCATTATAATGTTAGTGTATAACATGTTTTATTTTGAGAATGGGAAAATGGGAAATCTTGCGGTACACTTCTAGTGAATTTTATAAGAATATTTTCTTTAAAGAAAACTCAAGCAGTGGTTAGAAACCCATTTTTTAAACTATAATCAAAACCCCCAATCCAAAGTGTTATCATTTCCCCTACTCAACACAGACTGTGGATGTAAAGACGGGACTCTTATGTGACCCTTTTTACACTTTTACAGCTGCCATCCAACCTACTGACCAGTGGGCAATCAGTCAGTGAAGTGCATTAATGATGTGTTTTATTTGATTAAAAAAAAGAGGTTTTCTTTTGAAATAGATTGGCTGACTGACGCCAGCAGAGAAAATTTAACATTGGGTGAATTTGATCCTGAATTTGTGACACTTTCAGAATTCTGTTGCAGCCTCTCTCCGGCAGTGTGATCCCAGAGCACTGATTTTGATCGATGACCAGTGATTTCATCATGCTTCCCTCACGGTTGTCAGATTTCATCCACTCAGTGTAAAGCCACCATTGGGGCGAAGACTGTTGAAGGGGACGATGGCAGCAATTCTTAGTGTTCACAGAGTGTGAGAGCATGAATATGATTGGATGGTACAAGTTAGCTGAGTGAAGAATGAAAGCATGTCTGAACTACACTTACGCTCCATTGATGTTATGCCCAAGGTTCTTTGTATTAACAGTATGTTTCGACAGCTGTCATCATGTTTGGATGGAACAGAAAAATGAACATGAGCAAGGTTAACTAAGACTTAAGACCCCTCCACAGTACCATGTTGTGAGACTTTAACAATCTGACTTTGAGAATCTGTTGACATGGACACCTTGTGGCTGTTGTACATCTCACTGCTGTGCTTGGAAACCTCGGCTGTTGCGGCAGACCCAGCATCAACCCAGCTACCATCTGGTCAGACCTGCTTTTATATACTAGGGAGGGGGATCAATAAACTCCTTGGTTGGTAGCTCAAGCTCAGCCAGCACAGCACGAACATAAAAGAAAATATAATCCCTGCTGAAATCAAAAGTTTGCTGCATCTGGGGAAAAAAAAAAGAACATGAAGATCAAAGTCATCATATCAAGCTCAGGATACAATGAGCTTATCGACACACATTATATGTATTCATGTGTTATGTTTAAGGGATCACAAGCTCTGTGTTTACAAAGGGATGTGTTAAGGATATGAGAAGCCTTTTTTCTTTTTGTACTTGGGATGTTCTGGCAGCGTTACTATAAACCTTCAAACCATCCTGCCCCTCGCTCTTATCGCTGTTACAGTGCTCTTTTGTTTGCTCACTATGTTCAATTCTCTACTGTTTATAAAACAGGTTTACATATTGACTTCCAAAGACTCCCTTTCTCTATCCACATCTTAGGGCCCCCAGGGAGTCCAAATGCAAACACAGCCAGTGAAAGGAGAACTAGACACACTCTGTATGCATAAAACAATTAAGAGAGACATTACTAGTCTGCTCTTTGCTTCTCTTCTATGAAATAAAACAAGAAAATCTCCTTTTTTCCCACATTAAACGATAGAAGTTGATTTGTTTTTGATGCAGCATTATTTTAATTTTAAATTTTATGTTAGCTTGGAATGAAAATTCTTCTTCATGACATTTAAACTGATTTATACCCTTAACCTGTCAGTCTCAACATTCCCCAAAGTAAAGAAGCAAATAAGAAGTTTATTTTCTCCTTTTCTCAGACCTTTCGTTTTTAAGTTAGTGAAGAAAAAAAGTTGTGTGACGTGTAAGGTCAAAATACTCAAAACTATTTGATACTTTCCGACAATGCGCTTTAAAATTTGTGTTACTCTCACGGTTGATAGTATGGAATAAATACTGAACATTATGACAAACTTCAGATATATAGTCTTACTTTTTACCACAAGGGAAAGTGAGAGAGCAGCGGTGTTAGAGACAGAGAGGAAGCTTAAATAACCCCCTTGTTTCAATGGAGACTCTCAGTATAATATAATGGATATTGTAGGAAAATGTCAGCGTGCAATACTTTTCAATACACAAGGTTGTGGATTTCCTCCTACAGTCAATGAATCACTGTTAACTGCGTTGGTGTCACTGTTAGTGCATCGTTGCACTATTATTCATTAAGACAAGTGTGTAAAAGTGTGCTCTAAAAACTTCCTGGAAGATCCAACTCTGAACATATCTCCCGGCCATTTAATTGCTACAACACTTTAAAGTTCATTCCTGCCAGAAAAGTGCTTTACACTGGAAGCTGTTACAGTTTATTATAGTTAAAGTTGACAGCAAATTGCCCTTCTCACCCACTTTTTGTCTCCTCTAGTTTTTCTCTCTCTTTCCTCAACCTTAATGCTCCTTGAGAGACAGGGACGAGAAGGGTAAGATAAAACACTCTTCCTGTGTCCTCTAATGCTGGACGGAGGCCAGAATGGAGAGCAGTGATTGGATAATAAAGATAGTCAGAGTCCAATAGCAGAGCCCATGTCGCCAACAAGCCCTGTCAGACTGCAGAGGGTGACCTTAAATTAATTGCTGCTGCTGAGCCGGACACGGGTCAACGGGGTGTTTTGTAATCTCTGAGTATGTGTGTGTGTGTGTGTGTATGTGTATGTGTGTGTATATGCATTCTTTATTGACATCCTGCTCCATTGCTCTCCATTGTTTACTCTCCCCAAGTACTGTTTCTCAGGGCAAATAAACAAGTTTGATAAAAAGTAAACACGAGCTTCAACAACTGTTCCCAAAGGACAAATTCTCCACTGTTATTTGAAAAATGAGCATCACTTTCATGCTTTGATAAACTAATTAAAAAGGTGTTTCTTCTCTTCTACCTGGGGGGGGGGGGGGGGGGCGACGGAGAAAAAACAAGAGATGAGGCGAGAGAAGGCAGGCAAACAGATCAGTAGGAGATAAAAATCTCCTTGTCTGTCTGCTTTGTGAACGCTCCTCAGGGTCTGACTGTTTGGCCTGTGAGAGGCACTGGAGGATGACAGAGAGAAATGATGGAGGGATGAAAGCACAGAGAAGGCCTCTGGGAGGATGCAGAGATAGAGCGGATTCACCAGCCATAAAATTAATTATTGAAAACATGGGCAATCACATTATTGTGGATGTAACTGAGGAATGGAGGAGATAAACAGGCTGCTTCAGCTTGAATGTCAGAGAAGAAAGCACAGTGACTTATGGGAGAAAAAATAAAATATCTGGAGAGAGGAGTATTGACTATCGCTTATGAACGGAATATTCATCACCGCCACACAATCATTACACACACAGCGGCACATGCACACTCACACTTTAATGTGGAGGGCTGGAAAGAGGATGTTTTGTGATGTGGTTGCTGGCAGAGGAGATTTTTTAAGGGAACGCTATGAAAGCAAACAATCAAATGGTCTTTGAAGGCAGCTTCAAAGCAGAGGAGCGTTTAAAGACTGTATACACAAACAAAGGGACATTTATTTAAGGTGGAAGATACTAATTGTCACGTTCTAAATAAAGTTATATGTAGCCTTTTCAACTTTAAGAGTGTCTTATTATAGTCAAAGAGAATTTAGAAGGAAAACCAAAATATCAAGGTTTACCAGGTTAGAAAATCTCCATCATGGCTAAGAGGCTCCTCTCATCTCCAGATAATTCAATATCTACAAACAACAGAAGTGTGTGTCTCTAACAGAAGCACAAGATTCCCTTTAGTACCACAGGCTTGCCAGTTACTCCAATGTAAGACCATCCATTGCAAAATAAGAGGCTGAGAGCAACTGCAACGGCTGTCCAACTCCTTGGGAAGTGAGGTGATGAAAAAGCTCTGGGTGGAAGATGGAGGAGATGGACAAGTCAAATAACTTCAGGCTTTCACCCAAAAGACCGAGTAGAGTCTAACCAAAAGTCAACAACGAGTTATTCTTTTGAATATTTTTCCTGATCGTAAACAAAGTGTTTTTTGAACCGACCACACGTTAGACAAGAAGAAAACCGGTTCTAAAGTGTACCGTGTATGTTTCCATGAGAAAGTATGGTTATTTGTTTAAAAGGATCCCCATTAGTTGCTACCATGACAACAACTAGTCTTCCTGGGTTCAACTTGACAAAGTAACTGTATTTGACTAAGATGACATCAGATCAGGGTTTGTACTTATCTGAATGTCTTTACCAAAGGTTCACTGAAACAGATCCAATAGTTGTAAGGACATTTTACTCACAAGCACAAATTCCAATCCACTGTGGGCAATGGCGCCAGCAAGGTCATATTTCATAGTACACACAAGAACAATCCACCTACATGTATGGATTCCTATATGCACATTTGTGCTAGAGTGAGTGAACAAGAAAAATACACAAAGAGATCGATGGATTACTCTTTTCCCCAACAACGACATGAAAGTGTTGTTTCCAGGCCGGCTGAAAGCCAACAACCAGCTATATAGAGCGACGATATGAATAACTATATGATCACAAACTACACAGGATATTCTCTAGAATATGTGAATAAAATGTTGGTATTGAGCAGGTAACGGATGTCATCAACTAGTAAAACTACTTTAAGCAAAGCGACAAATACGATGAAAATAAAAACATAAAAAGCTACAGTGACAAAAGCCAATTGAACTGCGTTCCCACCTCAATGAAGTTAATTTGATGTCTTCCTATTAATCAAACTCTTACTGAAGAGCATCCACATCCATTACAATGAGATAAATGCTCATCATAGTAACTCCAGTCATTCGTTTGTCAATCATTACGTCTTTAATGGATGTAAACTCCTCACAGCACTGTGAACAGCTCTGTCAGTGGACACGGGCATCAGTAATAAAAAACGTTACTTTGACTTGGCTGGGATGATAAATTCCTCACAGAACTTTTGGGTTGTTTGGCTCATGGACATGTTGCTGGCTGCTCTCAGCAGAAGTTTCATGGCTAAGGAGAGTTCACTTTATGTGTCCAAAAGCCTGAATATTTAGCTGTTCTCGTTTGCTCCATTCTGGGCTTCCTGTCTGCTTCCATAAGACGTTAACACCAATCACCGGCCTTTGATTAAGTATGCCTCACTACATTAGTGGGTGGACGCATCGAAATCATTCAAATAAAGAAGATTATTTGTAAAGAAGGGCTCTACTAGTTTGGTTTAAAAAAAAAAAAAGAGAAATGTCCAAATGAAATGTACACACAGGTACAGGTTTATGTCTGCTACTGACATACTAGTTGGGGATAGTTGTTGTGATATTTCAGTCAGACTCAAAGTGTTACAATGACACCCTTCTGCCATCCCAAGCAGATGCTTCAGTAAGTCCAGTTTTTGAGTGAACATTACGATCAACATTGTAAAACGTCACAGGTTTCTGTTTTGTGATTCAAAATCCTAAAACATTTTCTGATGCATAAGAAGCTAAGTTAAAGTGAATGGTTTGCAGGTGAAAGAAATGAAGAGGGGAAGGTGTTATTTTACTCATTCAAGATTTTCGTTTGCACTTGTACAATGTCAAGTGGTCTCCCCTCTTCAGCTTTAAAAAAAAAAAAAAGGGTCACTCTCCTCTTATCAGACCACGCTGCTGCCAGACATGGAGTTTGTGTCAGTTTGACCTTTACTCTATTTCAGCAGAGGCCACACACAAGATTTACAAGTTGATTTCTCTAGCTTCTGTTTCATTTGACACGCCATGATCTATTATTTTCCTTCAACATTCACACGCACACTCACACACTCACACATTATCACAAAACACACACAACCACACACACACACACAGGAGGATAACAGATCTGGCCTCATGCCTCACCTTCAGTGTCAGACTTAATTAAATGTTTTCACACTGTACAAGACTGAGGCGCTCATTAATCTGAAGCTGAATGGTGTGTGTGTGTGTGTGAATGTGTGTGTGAGCATGAATAAATAGAAGAGGATCAGGACCCTGTATGTCCTCTTCTTCATCTACCCTCCTCCCCCGTTATTATCCACTCATAATATTCACCACTTTATTGTTTTCCTACCACAGCACCTAATATGTCAAACAATGCTCCACATTTAAAAGATCACCCTTTAAGCTAAAATCAAGAGAAAGACCAGATTCTGTTCACTTTATTTAAACCTGCTTTCTGTGAAGCCTGTGTGCTGAATTGAACACATTGTGCCCCCAGCGAGACCACTACACCACCACACAGTGACTCACAACACAGAGCGGGGGGGAGACCGGAGAAGAATGGAGGGGGAGACAGCACAGAATGCAACTTAATTCGAAAATCATTCATTTTGCTCCATTTAGAGGGGAAACTGAGTGTGTGTCCATGTCATGTATCACGAGTCAACACCAGTGACTCACTCACATTTCTTGAGCTGCTGGGTTTTGCTTTCACAGCTCATGTTCACTCTTCCTTAGAGAAAAGGCACCCGATAGAAAACATGTGTTTTAATTCACAGCTATGGTCTCCAGTTTTCTAAATATTCATAATATTATTCATCCATTCCACCTTTAGTAAGGCGGCTTAGGACCAGATTTGGGAAGAATGGGGACACGCTGGACAAAAGCACCAACATTTTTCCACATAGTCTCCATCACCATAGCTTTCAATTTTGGGTGGGGGGAGGCGGTTCCAAGATGGCATGTAAAGTTTATAATTGCCAATATGTCTTCCAAGCCAATTAGAAAGTCAACATTTGTGTCAATACATACATTTTCTGGGTCAAGGAATGCATTAAGATACCACTAGATGATTATTTGTGCCAAGATCAAATACATATGTTAATTTTGGCAATGTATGACATCATTTTCCTTGGTTCCTTGGCAGTTGGACATGGATTAATGCATTCCTTGACCCAGAAAATGTATATATTGACACCAAGGTTGACTTTCTAAGTGGCTTGGAAGACATATTGGCACTTAGCGATTTCACATGGCCATCTTGGAACCGGCATCTTGATGAAGCGCCTCCCCCCCCCCTCCAAAATTGAAAGCTACGGTGATGGAGACTATGTGGAAAAAATGTTGGTGCTTTTGTCCGGCGTGTCCCCATAATTTTGCTAAGCTGCCTGAATATTATTTTTACCTCCAAAATCACTGAGGGCACGCGCTCATTTTCAATGATTGATGACATTTTCAGTTATGTCGAGAGTACAACAACAAAGAATACATGCACGCTAACAATAAATACCAATAATGGCAACAACACATTTAAAAACAAAATTAAAAACAGTCAAAGGCAGAGAAAATCATAGTTTGACATTGACCAATAGAAGTAAGTTTGTGAAGTTTGAATGTCTGGTGCAAATTGTTTTATGTGAATGCAGCAGAGAAGCTAAATATTCGCCCTGAGGACTTGGAGGTTTAGACAATCACTGGAATGTGTTGGGTGTTGACTTAAGACTGGTTTTAGAAGGAAGTGATATACAGTATGGTGGCAAAAATAATAATATATAATATGATTTATTATATATAACATATAATAAGTACGCTACTATTTAAAGGGGTTATGTAACTTTCAAAAATACTGCGTTTGTAGTGATACCGCATGGCCGCTAGGCGAACTGCACCAGTAACCTGTTGCTCGCTCTCCCTTGCGTGCTCGTCATACGTGCTCGTAGGTACACAAACGAGCATCATCATCGGCCGCGAAACACTGGATATTTACCGACATAATGTTTACAGAGGAGGTAAGTGGTTACACACACGTGAAAGCCTGTGAAGGAGTCTGTGTGCCTGTATTCATTCTCCATCCTACAAACGACAGTCTCTACAGGCACTGGCTGAGAGCAGGAGTGTGTGATGAGTTTGTACTGTTGATCTCTGTAAGCGGAGCAGAGTGAGGAGGACGTTGAGAACGTGCATAAAATGTCACTTCCTGGAGCTTCCGCGGTAAATACGACCCGGGGAAAAATGTTATACAAGCAACACAGATAGACAGTGAACATCTACTTTTTCACATCAGTTAACCGTTCACTTATTAATGGGCGATAAAAACGATTTGTACATGTAAAAAGTTACATATAGCCCCTTTAACATAATTAACTAAAAATAACAAAACCGTCATCACCAATCCCAACATCTAGGTTTAAAAAGACTCAAATGATTTCGGCTAAATCTGAAAACGACACAATATGGCCGTGTCTCTTTCAGGATTTTCAGGCTTTGACACGGTGAGTTACTGAATGTTACCATGCAGCTTTCTCCAATTCAATAACATCAGAACACATGTAATTGGCTTAGTTATTACATAACAAACAGAACACAATGTGCACATCAGTCACATTTCAAATTGCATTAGATTTACCGATTGGTTCCCCAATTAGTTTTCCATTTGCCAAATCTGTTATCATTCATGCAGCAATCTGTAGCCCTTCTCTCAAGCCCTCATTGGCTGTCATGGTAACTTGTTTGTACTCCACATGTGCTGGATGTGGAAATAAATAAATAACTGCCATCTTTAAATATTTAATGGAGTTCAATGGGAACAAGTTCATGTGAGTGGACTCTTAAAAGTTGTATGAGCTTGGTGTTTTTCCCCTTAACATTAACAACGCAGTGAGCAGTTGAATAATCCTTCATATAAAGTATGACCAATATTAATCATGTTTTATTTGGCCATATACATTTTTCTACCATGTGAATTATGAGTTATGTACATAAGTTAATTTGTCTATTTACAGTTGGATCAAATAGATTTGAAGTCAATAAACTGTTTCAAATCTGAGCTTTAATGCAAATGAGGGAGTCACTCAGCACAACATTTGACACTGCTGCCATGAATATTTGAAAATGGATTAATAATGTAGTATTGTAAAATATTCCTTTAGATGATGAGTCAATGTTTTATGCCCTGCATTCCCAGTCAATCGAGCTAAATGCTACAAAATAATCCAAATAAATACTGTACTGCACCATATTTATAATCTTATTTCTGATATATATTTAGCAACTACGACAAAAATCAACTAGTCAGAGAAAATAAATATTATCCGTACATAGCATATTAACATATATTCAGTATAGTTGTTTTTTTTTGTTAAAAAAAAAGAATCCATTCACAGGTCTTCAATGCTACATTTTGTATTCTCAAACAAACAACATTACACTTTACTTTCACTTTAGCTCATTAAACTCTGCTACACTGCAAACACAAACACCACAAATGACAAGGTGCTACAAAAGTGGGAAATCTTTACATAATTACAATGCAAAATGCCCAAATCCATTAGCAGTCAATTAATGTTTCAAAGTTAGACGGCACTAATTGACCATGTTTGCGTACTGAGGCTAACCATGTTGCTAAAGAGGCTAGCTTTGATCGTCCTGTCCTGGTCAGACATCATGCAGAGAGCTTCATGTTTCTCTTCCATTCCAACATCTCTACATAAAACCTGAGATATGGTGGAAAACTTAATTTACTACACACGACTTCTTCATACCCAGTGTGTAATAGGATCACTGCTGAGACACTGGAGACGAGTAAAGTAAAGTAATGCTACAATCGGTCTGAAACAACAATGACAGGCTATTAAGGCATTTTTTCCTCATTAAACCTGGCAATCTGAAGGAAAAAATAGATCATGAATGATATCATCATAGGCCGACAACATCTTGTGTTGAATAATAGTAGAATTTAATCGGGATAGTCAGCTGTAGCAACATGAACAGGATGTTTCAAATCATCCAACTTTGGTAACATGTTGTTTAAAGCTTTTTCTTTGATTCATTCAGTAACCTTCCAACCCTAGTTATATTAAATGTTGTCTGAACTCACCTTCCTGTGCTGCCTTTTTAGCCGAGCTGGAGTGAGCTTTAGTTCCCGGGTCTTCGTTTCGGCCAGGTTCAGCCTGTCGCTCTGAAAAAGAAGAACAAAAAAAACTCTAAAATAAGTACAGTTGTTTGATTTCTTGCTAAAAGTGATAGTTCAAGAATATGAGACATATTGTAGTTTGCCTTTGAATAGAAGATTTAAACCATTGTTATTTCTATGAATTTAGGGAGCTGGAATCATAAGCAACAGAGATTAGCTTAGCATCAAGACATCAAGTACACCGAATCTGTCCAAAATTCACAAGTATCTCAACACTACCTTTAAAACTAACAGTACACAAGTTTGCTTTGTTACATCCATCCATAAATATTCTCTACTGCTTCTCAGGTTCAGGGTCGCAGGGTGCTAGAGCCCATCTAAGCTGTCATTTGGTGAGACACAGGGTACACCCTGGACTGGTCACCACTTATAAGTTAAGGCTGACTTATAGAGACAAACATTCTTGCTCACACTCACACCTACGGGCAATTCAGAGTCACCAATAGTTCTGACGAGAATGTCTTTGGACTGTGGGAGGAAGTGTGAGTACCCAGAGAAAACCCACGCATGCACAGGGAGAACATGCAAATTCTGGCTAGGGATACGAACCAGGAAGTTCTCGCTAACCACTAAACATCATCATCTAAAGACAAAATTTTAATGAAAAAATTTAAATGCAACATATAAGCTAATGGCCTCTCAACAAAAGCCAAACCTTGTTTGCCAATGAATAGCTAGCTTAAACATGCTATGGATACCCTAAAACGTCAAGTCGTAGTCCAGGATGTGCTGCTTACTGCTGTTGTACAGATCAAATGAGTCTATCTTGTTTAATGCTTTAGAGCTAGTAGTTTTTTTTTTACTTTACCAGCAGCGTTAACCCTGCATCCTGACTTACGCTAAGCTTAGCTAAATGCATTTTTTTAATCAACTTCCCAAAAACATGTGTTGATACAGGCTGAGGCTTTTGTTTCCCTGAATGTCTCTAAAATCCAAAGCCGAGCTTGGAGGTGATGCAAAAAAACACACGACATTTTTTTGCATTTGAAAGGAAGAATCATGGCAGCGTCATTCTACCACACAAGCACAAGTAGACTCAGCCAAGGGGGAGCCGAGTAATACCCCTATTCATCTAGATACAGAAACAATAATCCATCCTCGCTCTAACAAACACACTGCAGAACAACATCCTGTATGGAAGCAGGCCAGCGAGGCAGAGCCTCAGGGAATGAGCATAGCAGCCAAACACTGAGGAAGTTTGTCACATCTGTCTGTGACATTAACACCCTGAGATGATTAACCCCCAACTCCTCCATCTGCTGTATTTATTGGGGAATAAAGCTTCTGATAAAGGACTGACCGGTGACTGTGTATCATGATGACCAGGAAAAAGTAGAAGAAAAAGTTAGTCCAACTTTGTTATGTTTCAATATGTCCTCTTTTCATTATTCTTCCACCCTCTTCTCTTTGCCAGACCTTTCTTCTCCTCATTATTGGAAGATTTTCTTATCTTTAAATTATCCTCTCTGCAGGCGATATCTCTAAAGTGCTCTCCGAAGCCATTGTGTCTGTTTATCTTTGAATCTCCTTCTGCCTCCTTTGAGACTCTCGGATGCCACTTTCACCTGCTGGCATATACTCTGAGGCCTCCTGCTATGATTACAAGCTGTCTCTTCACATACTGAAAGAGGTATTTTTCTTAAATTAAGACAATTTTAGGAGCCTTTATTTGCTACAAAACACAAAAGGGCAGAATCCTTATCCCATGTGATCTACTGTTGTGTTTATCTCCCCTTGAAAACAGCGTGTTCAGCACCGTCTGCACACTGCAGTCCATTGATTCACAGCTTCATTTTGCTTCGAGCCTGCTCTTGGGTTTTGGCTTTGCTTTTCTAAAGCTGAGGTGTAGGGCAGTAACAATTCACTCGTCTCACTGTGGGACTGTCTGCAGACATTAACCCTTTCCTGACAACTGTTTTCTCTTTCCAAACCCATGTATTCTATTCCCTGCTAACTGAAATGTACCTGCTTAGCTGATATAATTAGCTTCATCTGCTCATTAAATTAACAATACCCTCACTGTGGCTGTTTGTATTTGCTTCCTTTGCATCTCAGCAGGCTCCAGGTATCATTGATTACCACCTCTGTGTGTGTGTGTGTGTGTGTGTGTGTGTGTGTGTGTGTGTACGTTTCTGTGTGCGTGTTAATTTACTGCATAGGCTTCTATCACTATGTGTGGGTTTCAGCTGATAGTGCCATTTATGTGTTAAGACTTAACGCTGCGAGCACTCACCCCTCTGAAGAAACAAGATAAGAGTTGAGCTGAGGGGTCTTGGATATTGAGTCACTTTTTATGATGTGGCCAACAAGCCATTAAAATCAGAGCGGTAAACAATGTTTAAAGAACAGCCCGGAGAGCCAGCTACAAGACCTTAGTGCATTGTCTGCGCTCCAGCTCACACTCCATTTAATGCACAAACCCGAGGTGCTCACTGTTGTTTGTCGTCCTATCTGTCTCCTTTCTTATCAGCTTCTCTCTTTCCGATTCTTTTAGCTGCTCCAGGCGCAGATCAAAGATGGTTATATGAGAATGTATTAAGGAACAGCGACAGAGTTAAAGGAGATTAAAGATGGGCCAATGAGAAATGGGAGCAGACAGACAGCATATCTTCAGAGAGACCCAGGCTCAGTGACTTAGAGAAATAGCTGATGAAATATATGACAACGACGAGCACTCTGCTGGGAAAACACAATGTCACGTCTAATCAGGCTGATTGGCAATTTGGAAGCTCCAGATTTTTGAGGCTTTGTTTGTGGCTGCTGCTGCCAAACCAGAGTGCATCACAAATGACTTACTTCAGCCAAATCGGTTCCTATAGCAACCACTTATTCACCGTGTAATCTAATTAGGTCGATGGACAGGAGAAGTAAATACCTGAAATGAAAATGATGAATTTAACATGTATTTTCTTCTCTCTGACTGCCTGTATTGTGTCCTGATGCCAGTTTGACTCTGCTCTGCTCCTCTGGACAGCCAGTGATAACCAGGCACTGGCGGCCATTTGTAATCCTCCCTTTGACTTCTCTGGATAATACATTGCAATCACAGCCTCAGAAATCTGTTAGGCATCCCCATATACAAGAACCCAGAATGAAACAGCCTGATTCCAGCATTGGTCAGGCTGACAGTACAGCTGTTATCTTGTGCCAAGGACTCTTTCTGGAGCTTTAAGGCCTTTTCAGGGCAACTCTCCAACCATTACAGATGGGACTGAGCAGATAATAATGCAAAAGAAACCAGTTTCATATCAAATTCAAACATTGACGGAGGCAGACACAACCCAGAGGACACAGGGTTGTAAGAAGTGTTTGCGAGGCTAAAGGAGCAGTTGGTTTTTGTTGTATCACAGCTCAGTTATAAATATGAAGTTAGTTTTAAAAATGATGTAAATGACAGAAAGTGCGGCTGTTCCATCAAAGTCAACACCGAACTTCAGCGTCTATGAATGAGTGTTTGAGATTGTTTTTTGTAAATGGGAAAAAATAAAAGTAAATGTCAGGACATGGCTTGTTTTTAATGACTACCAGGCAGCCGTCCTCACTCCAGACTGCTGCAGGTGGGTGGAGAGAGAACTTGTGAGTATGTGTGTGTATGTGTGTGTGTGTCTGGGGCTTACAGTGCGGTATTGCATATAGGAAAACAGACTAACGTGGGGACGTAGGTCTGTGTAGACATAATTCTTTGGTTATGATGGAGAGAGATCTCAACTTATTGGATTCTGTCTTCACAATATATAAAAAAACTTTTCTAATGAAAGTTTATCAAGAAATATAAGGATAAGGAGAAATAGAAGGATAATAATGTATGATTCCCTCACATAATTTTCTCTTCATGAAGATCAACTTTATCCTAAAGTTTGTAAAAAAAAGTAGTTTGATAACGACAAAGAGTCTTTTTACCTGCTAGTTTGTAAAGTGTCTTGAGATAACATTGAATTGGCGCTATACAAACAAAGATTGATTGGTTACACTACGTCACACACAATCTTTATTGGTCTAGTTCTCTAAAAAGTCAGGTCAACAATCTTCCTGACAACTAGACATACTCCCCTGATAATGATGAAACAATGCAGTTAAAAGGAAGAGTAGAGATGAATTTGATTGATTAGACTGAATCACAGTCAAAGGTAACTACAAAAACCAAACCTATATAAATACTATGACTGTGTATGTTCAGATAATGATAACATTTCAGTTGACGTGCCTTATTTTGTTGTTTATTTAATCTTTTGTTTTTAGCATATAATTTCCCAAAAGCCCTTAGTCATCATATATCATACATTAGGACTCGTTTCAAGGCAGACGTGAACTATTTTTTTATTAATAGTTCTCACTCTCCTAATTCACTGTAATCAAACCCAAAATAAGCGGCAGATGTTAGTTCAGACATGTTCGTAAAAGAAGTTCAACACAGGGAGGACTTTAACAAGTCTTTTAGACAGCAGGGATTATGAGACAAGAAGTTGAAAACAGCGTGTTCAGCACTGATTGCCCACTGCAGTCCATTGATTCACAGCTTTGTTTTGGCTCTGCCTTTCTAAACTGAAGGTGTCGTGCAGTCACTATTCACTCTGCACACTGTTAATCCATCTGCAAACATTGAACCTTCTTAAATCACTGTTTCCCTTGACCACTACTCCTCACTTCCTCTCCTTCTGCATCATTTCCTCTATTCCATCCTTTATAGAGATTGTACTGCTATAGTGCTGAAATGATTAGCTCCATCTGCTCATTTAATTAACAAACCCTTACTGTGATTGTGTGTATTTTCTTCCTCTGCATCCCAGCAGGCACCAGGTATCATGATTACCATCACTGTGTCTGTTTATGTGTGTAGTTGTGGTTTATTTACTTTATATGCCTGAAATCAATGTAGCATGATTGTGTGAATTTCAGCTTGATTTTTACTAGGGCTGGGAAACCATTAAAAGTTTTAATCGCGTTAATCACATGAGTTCCTGTGATTAATCACAATTAATCGTATTGTTATACGCAAAATCCAATAATGAATTCAAAAGTAGTGTATAGCGCACTTTTATTGTAAATGCACTTCTCAACTTAAACAATGTATTCAAAGCAAATAAATACAAAACGAAAGCTTGTAAGGGCATAATGTCATCCTGTTTGTTATATAAAAAAAAAACTGCCCAGAAAGGTTTTAGGCTAAGAGGTATAATGAAAATGTCGGGACACCATTTTTAAAGTGGGGGAGAGTGTGACAGGTCAATTGAGAACATTGATGTTTATTGTTTGGTTATAGGGGACCCCACAAACACATTTTTGTTGTACTTGTCATTTTGAAATTCTTTAGTTTATAATCTTTTTGAATTCATCTTCAAAGTTGCTAATGTTAATGTATTTTTCTGAACTGCAACATTTTTCAAGCAGTTGATGTTGACATGTTATTAATTAAATGCGCTGCATAATAGAATTGTTGTTTTTCCGTGATGCTCCGGAGTCAGTAAGAAAGCTGTAGTTATTATTCAGCAGCTGAAGAGACTTGTAGGCAGAGTGAATGAAGGTACTGGGTCTTTGTTAAACGCTTAAATAAAGTGAAGACAAGTGAAACGACCTTTCAGCGTCCGCCTGAGTTTCTGGCTGCAACATATTTTGGAGTACTTATCAAATACTCCAGTGATAAGAAAATTCAACTTCGCAGTGGTTACAAATAACTCTAACGACTGCGCCGTCTGGAAGAACTTTAAAATGAAAATGGCCATGTAAAAGTTCCGTACCCTTCTCCATGCTTTATTTATTATTACCCGCTAATTCTTTTCTGACTGTTTCCTCTGTCCTGTGAGCGCCGCAGCAGTAAGCAACATACTAGGCTCGCTCATGATGGCATTTTACAAAATAAAAGCCAGTGAGCAACAGACTTTTACAATAAGAAAATAAATAATAAAAACTGCGTTAATGCGCGATAAAATAATTGTCGGCGATAATTAATTAATGAGTTAACGCGAAAATAACCCGTTAACGTGCCCAGCCCTACTTTTTAGTTATATAGTTTAAATTGACTAGTTTTACTGCTATGTCCAAAAAAAGTATTGTTTTCATATCTACTGGGGAATACATCTGATTGTGGTTGTGATTGAAGTTTCAAATAAGAGCTTGACAGAAAGACCGTCAAAGTCTTTAGAAAGCATGGTTTTAAATTCTTAAACATCACATATTATGCAAAATACACATTCTCGTGTCTCTAGTCAGTCTACAAACCTCCCAATTATGAGAAAAGTCCATCCCCTCTGTCTTTCGTCTGCTCTGCTTTTCAGGGAATGTGTGCTCAAACAGGCCGTCTGGAGATTTTCCCATCATGACATCACAAAGGGCAGTAACCCCTCCCCCATGTGGGTGACACTCCCTAAGCTAGGTGTTTGTTCTGATCTGGAGTCTGCCTTCTCACTGTAAACAATTGGGCATGGTGCACGAAAGCCAGAGCCACATCATCTTCCAAGGGGGTGTGGCCAAACACAGCTCATTAGCATTTAAAGGAATAGTAACAGAAACAGCCTGTTTTTAGCAGGGTTGACATAGAGGGGTTCATAGACATGTATAAAACACAGGATCAGAGTGGATTTATTAAAAAGAAACTTGACAGACATGTTTTGGGGAGCTCTGAGATGTATTTAAACTTGTTGGAAAGAAGTACAATACGTGACCTTTAACTTGGAAAGATGACATTAGGGGGAGTTTTAATAAATTTGACCAAAAAGCTTTTTAGTGTCCAATTACAAGTGCTCTAGAGGATTTTATGTTGTTTAAGAATATGGAAAATGAAGCCAAAGATACAAACCACATATCATGTTTTTATTTAAGAAGGTGTGAAAAAGAGATGCCAAATGAAAAGGCTGAGGGTTGGAACCTCGGCTCTCTATGATCAAACTTTTCCACATGATATAACTTCTCTCTCACTGGTACTGGGTCATCTCTGGCCACTTTGTGCCAGGAACATATGAGTCTGAGTACAACAGATGCCTGTTCAGGGACACCCACAGGGAAAGCTGGGCTGTCTGGGACACAGGCCAGTGTCACCCAAACACACCTACCTCCTCACACAGCTTTAATACTCAGCATTAAGCACGACATGTACAGAGGGCCTAAAAGGTTAACCAATGCATGACTAGCAAACACCCAGGTCAATGAACTATCAGCATGGTAATAGGTTCATGAGGCGGTGAAAACAATTGTTCTCATGCAAAATTAAGACGAGATGGTGTGACATTTAAGTGCGACGTGTAATTTCAAGAAGTCAGTTCAATGCCATGCTCTGTGTGTTCGGACCAAAGAAGTAAGATTTGGAATACAGATTAAAGTTTGTATTTCACATCTCAGGAGGAAACATTGTTTCAAAAAGTTTAATGAATAGCCACAAACACTGAAATTTAAAACGGGTTACCCTTCTCATAACAAGTCCTTATTATGTATTAATTAGTTCCAAAACTGACATTTGAATTATTTTTTCTTTCATCCTCGTACAAAATTTAAAATATTTATCTCACACTAAAAACTTTGCATCTTACAGAAGCCACAGCGATCTGTCACAGTAAAGGCCACCATAGAGCCTGCTGGATCTGGATCTGAATAAGGGAAATCATAATTTTTAGAATGGACTTGTAGAAAACACATTTTTGATCAGCTCTTACATGATCAAATTGTTAATAAGACTCTTGCAGAAATGATCCCAACTGTAAAAACCATGGATCTACCAACATCAAGTTGAAGGGAAATATTAGTGCATCCCTCCACTTCAGATTCCATGTAGGGCAAAATAAGCTGATGAAAGAAAGAAATAAACAAAATGAGTCAACAGCTACACAGGGGGTTGTGATAATAATAACCAAAAGTCTTACAATATTAATGAAAAACAACTAACAACTGATTCTCACAGGCTTTTGGTCGGCGTGCATGTCTGTGAATTTACGTCACCGTGGCATGTTGATCACAGTCGCCAATTGTTCGTTGTTATGTAACTTCCATCTGATGAACTCAATCCATCAGAAACAATAAAAACAAACTCAGGAGAAACAATGAACAGAAACAAAGGCGCGTGAAGGGGAAGAGGCTGGTGAGAGAGGGATGGCATGGAATAATGAAGAAAAAGTAAAAACCCATGAGAGAATTTAGAGGAAGTGAGGGTAATGTTCAAAGAAAATAGCAGATAGAGAAGCTGCACACTGCACTGAGGGTGACACACACATAAAGCACGGTTGCAGGGTACACTATAATTCTCCATGAATATATTAAGAGGCAAGGACTGCTTTATAAAAGATTCTGTTAGTTTAGTGAAGTGCCTGTTAGCGAAAAATGTCAAAACTTCACCTCCACCAAATTAAAAAAATTGTGACTTCTTCAAAGTTCCAAAATGTGTTTATATATGTCCACAATAAACTTCAATGTTGAAACAATCCACATTATTTAATATGAAAAAATTTAATTTAATTAAAAAAAACTAAATGACTCCATTTGTTCTGGACTCTTAAGTATTCTTTTAACACAGTTTGAAAGCAATAACTGTTATTGGTCTGCTTCCTGCTCTGCTGGTATTGGAATAGTGAATAAGTGCATTACTATCACACAACAGACTCTACAGTATTGAGTGGTGGAGCTTCTTTGAACAAAGCGCACAGTAACATAAAACCAAATTAATCCCTTTTCCAATCTAAAAACAAAACCATCTTTTTCCTTCACAGCCAATTATCACAGCTTCAGTCAAATGCAAATTTCAGAACTTCTAGTGGTTTAAAACACACAACACAAAAATACTAATTCAACACTCTCAGCATCTAATATGCATAAGCTTAATGTCAAATTAAGCTCTATTGCTGTTGAACATTGTTTGGTCTCAGGAAAGTCGAACACAGCAGAGTTAAATGTAGTTACAAATAAAAGGCAGAAAAAAGCTATTTAAAATCAGAGTTTGCTTGCATGAAGAAGTCCCTGCTGCAAATCAGAAATAAAATCCATCCTGCTGTCAACAAAATGAAAACAAGTCACACAGAAACAGTCGGACACATGCAAAACAAATTCAACTGCACAATACTGAGATGGTGATAATATCAGAGTAGTCATGAGCGGAGCAGATGTTATTTCTGTGAAATAAAGCGGCCAACTGGACATCGTCCAGACTGCAGCTGATTCTAAAAATTTAGCAGGATTAGTTTGATTCAAATACATGTTTACAACAACAGATCCACAATAACGTCTGGACCTCATTAAGCCGCAAGACGCCTGAAAACACATTTGCCACCGGTGGATTTGATCGCATGCTGTTTTGAATCACCATCAAGTAATTTGTGATCGCACTGATTTTTTCCATTAGATGCTTCGGAGTGTTGATGGGGGGTGGGCATGGGGGGCATTAATGGCAAAGTGATTCATCAGGGGACTGGATTTTTCCCCTCTTCAACCTTCCTGCTGCTGATTAGTCTCCAAGGGCGAACAACGATTCATTAGTCAAACTGAGATGAGCAAGTGGTGACTGATGACACTCTGCATTGAGCCGTATTGACCACCAATTTAACCCACGGATCACATTTTATGAGATTACAACTCTGTATGCATGCTTAAATGAACAATTTCTCCAAGTTCTATGCTAAATTGTTATCTCCAATTTACTGTGAACAACGCCTTTAAAAGCAAAATTGTGTTCCTAACATCTATAATTGTTTTAATATCCAACGACGGCCTGTGTAACAGTGAGTCAGGTTCTGCTGGAAGTTTCTCCCAGTTAAAAGAATGCTAATGGATCGATGGGTCTCCCAACATAATATAACAAGTAGAATCATCTTAACCTTTTTGTAAAGTGTCATGTGATTACTTTGGCGATAAGATTTGGAGCTACATATTAAAAAAAGATGAAATGATTGATTGAAGTCGAAATCCAAGATAGACATAATAACTGATGATTGAATGGAAATTTAAATTCAGACTCATAGACTAGTCTAAGGTAAGAAAAAACAATATATCATTATTAAGTTGAGCTGGGTTATCAATCAATCAATCAATCAATCAATCAATCAATCATTTCTAGGTGAAATACTGCTCCTATTAGGCCTGGCACACACTAAAAGATTTTTAAAATCTTAAACGGTATGGTCACACACTGACCGATTCACTCACCAACAACCAGAGTCTCGAATATCCAAAACGAGTTATCTCGTACGGTCAAATGTGAGTTAAGAGTAAACAAACTTGATGGTCAAGCTGAATGTGGGTAGCTCTTAGCTGGTACGTCCTTTACGGTAAACATTTTGGTCAAAAACGTTTCCTAGACAGTTGGATTGTGTTTTTTTTTTATTTATTTATTTTTACACGACACGTATAAACGTTGGTCCTGAATTTATGACGCCAAATTATTTTTTTACTTTACGTTTTTTGTTGTCGCCATGGTAATGTTTGTTGTGCATCCTGCTTCAGTCAGCTTGCTTCCCTATTGGCTATTGTTCTGTTCAACGTGACAATTCACAGAGTCCGTGCTCGCCGTCCTCTGTGTTCTCCCCACACAACAGGATTTCTGATCGTAAATATTGTACACGTTTAATATTTACTATTTCCAATCAGGCTGCTCCGATCGTCTTTCAAGCAGGGTAAAATCAGTCTCAACAAGGAGAATCTGGCAAGATAATGTTTGGAACGTCAGATAATCGGGACTTTGCTGACTTTGGTCGGAAGGGGGGAATCGGGCCGATTATCTTGTAGTGTGTACCCCGCTTAAGAGATGCCATCTGTCCACTGTGCTGGTTTACATTCCGGCAGTAGAGCAAGTAGCTACAGCCCCATCTAGTGGCATGTGGTTGATTTACAGCTTAGACACAAAATTAAACCACCACTGTTGAACTACATTAATAACATTATTAATAATTAGTCTAACCACCTACTAATTCTGGTGCTGATCAGTGAGGGTGACGCGTTTGATCATTTAGTCGACTTCTTGCACACTTCCCTGACTGTACATTTGTTTGGGAAAGAGACAGAAATTTTCTCAGAACATGCTCCTTATTGGATGTATAACTCTTACATGTTGACAGCGCTTGTAATTAAAAGGTGAAGCAAACAAAAAGCATGATTCATGCAGTACCAGCCCGGCAAAAGTGGGACCCACTAGGAGCAATTCAGACACATGAAAACAGCAAATGCTCTCAAAGCACTCCAGATTGTCTGATTGATTTCCATTATTATTTGCTGTGTAATTGTTATGCTGTCCGATACTCCACTGAGTGCTGTTTGCGTGGGGGTGACTGCATTGTGGTGTTAGCAGCTTTGCAGCAGGGGAGCAGTCAGATTGCTGCTGATGAGTATTGCTGCTGCAGAGGTTGGGGCAAAAAGGAAGATTGTGAAAAATATTTTATGCTCTCTCATAAAGAGTCCAATTGGCACAATGCTGCTCTTTGCTTCAACTACACTGAATGTCTCTCTGGAGACATGCACAGATGTCACTTTCTCCAAACAGGGTTACCTCATTATGACCTTTCCAAATGTTGCAGTGACTCACATGCATGGTAGGAGCAGTGGGGTGTGGGCAGTGAAAGAGCATAAAGATCCATAGAACAGAGGTTTTCAAATTGTGGGAAAGTGAGCCTCCCCTGAAAGAACATAAACTGTGCTGCCCTCGGCCCCCAACAAAAAAAGGTTTCAACAATAAATATGAATAAATAACACCTTTATTTTTAAACATCTTTGTTTCACCTTTTAAACATATTTAATTATCTTTGGCAATTCTTTAAAACAAATTCAAGATTTCAAACATCTTAGTTCTTTTTTTAAAATGGTTTGAACATGGTTTGTGTCATTGTAAGCTCTTTAATGCACTCAGTCTTTTGTTCTCACATTAATGCTTAAATAGTGGTCTACTTTAACCTGATGTTATTAAACCATTTATACTCCACAATCCCCATTAAATTAAAAACAAACTCAAAAATTCACCAAATAAGATCATAAACGTAAGTTGTAATTGGACGGGAAAATTAAAGCAGTGTCTATTGTTTCTGTAACAGAGTATAAAACCAAGCCCGGACAGTATGTGTCCATGTCTCTCTCTCTGGTTGTTCAACTCTCTCTCTCTGTTGAATCTCTGCCCTATTTGACTTTTAAATATAAGAAGTACAGTTGATAGACACACTCCAACTGGATGCTCCTAAAGGTTTGACCTGGAAACAAAGCATTTTTTCCTGCTGGATCCTCCGTTACGTCAGCTGTATGTAGTCCTTGCTTAGGCGAATGAATCTCTGTTTACTTTTTGGTCTTTAGCTCTCTCTGAGAAATGAGAGAAACTACGCTGAGGCGAGGCTGTTCTCATTAGGGCTCAGTATCCACGAGGAGCTGGCCCAGATAAACCTGCTCAGCAAGACTTTCCCTGCAGAGTTACAGTTACTGTGCTAAATATGCAAAAGCAAGGCAACACACAGCAGAACATACTCTGTGTTAGACAGATTTTAAGTCTGTGTGCTGCAGTCCAATCAGCCCCCTAAAATGTGTGTGTGTGTGTATGCCCATGTAAGCGAGACTGTGGGACTTAGATTGTGAGTGAAAGTAAGCCGGTGTTTGTAATAATTGGGTTTAGTCAAGAGTTACACAGTTCTAAGAGCATTACACACTTGACTGTGATTGATAAAATACACTTGGCGTTGTGGTCAACGTCCATAAGTACTTTACTGTAGAGCATTAGGCCTTGGATAATGACACACAAACACTCTAATGTTTGCAGAGATAATTGGACTTTTGGCAACAGCTTCCTGAATAAGCACAATTAATTCATTAGGGGTCCTTCTAATGTCCAGGCGATGAACTAAAGATGAACTTTAAGCCGTGTAACATTGAGATATGTGCAATCTGAAAGGAGCCAAGAAGCAAAGCCACACAGACACAGGAAACTGTAGACAAAAACACTAAAGCCGGCGTGGGAAAGGTTGATCTTTTTATTAACTCTCAGCTTAAAATCAATGTTCAGTGGATAGGTGTCACTTCCTCTATGGCCTCAAGACTTTCAGCTCTTATTCTTTTGCTTCTATTTCAACACCTTACTGGGTTAAATACAGCATTACTTTTTGTCCAATTGTGTTTGTAGGGTTGGTGTTGACTGTACAAGGTCCCAACATTTGTATTGAGGAAGAAGAGATTAAAATAAACAGAGGCTTCATCCATCTCTTTCTTGGAAGTTAAAGGGAATAAAGCCTTTAAAATAGAAACTTTCATGTTGGTGCTAATATTAATGTAAAATATAAGACATACTGCAGGGAGTTTTTGTAGAGATGGATGATGTCTAAGCTTTTCCTTCATAAGAAGTCTTCAAATTCATTTTAAATTGTGTTTCAAGTTGAATTGGAGAGAATGAGCCTTTTTAAGGAAGAACATCTAGAGAGTGATGTTTCCCCACTAAGACGATTACCCCGGTGGGCCGCCAGTATATTAGCCGACAAATATGATTTGTTAAATGTCTTTTTTTACGTGTATAAGATCGCCATCCCTGATGATACAGTATACAAACTTCCCTGGCTCTCCGCCTCACATCTGATGACCTGCAGTGCGTCTTCTTGTACATGCCTCCTGTCAATGAATTGTTTAAGGTGCAACATCTCATGTGAAATATGAACCTTCTCTTACTGCTGTTTGAATCATTTTGTGCCATCTGCACACTATGTTTTGGATCATTTCGATATGTTATGTAATGAACAATCCTTGTCCACATGTCTATCACCTGTTGTGATAACAGAATATTGAGGGAACATTTTCAATTAAGCATCTTTAGAAATCGTTATAAAATGTATAAAACTGCTGGTGGGAAGCCTAACGTCAAAAGATCAGACACAAACAGGCCTAGAGAAACGGGAAAGGAGATGGGGTGGTGTGAATTAAGAGAGGAGAGGTGCAGGTGACTGTATGTATGTGTGTGTGTGTGTGTGTGTGTGTGTGTGTGTGTGTGTGTGAGCAGATTAAAGTGGGCATATTAAGCCTCTTAAAAAAGTTGCACAATTAATGTAAAAACTAGCCTTATAATTACAGATAACTTAACTTTATATAAATCTGGCAAGTTATTTAAACATTTTGAACAGACAACCCTTTCACCACCTCCACTGCAACAGCACCATTATGTGGGAAACACTGAAGAGGTTTTCAAAAGTGAACAACAGACCTAAAAGAAACGGAACATGTGAAATAGGGCCGGTCCTTTTGGTAAAAGCTGAAGGTGGTCACATTAGTGCCACCTCGATGTGTGAAATGATTTTCTGTTGATTGAATTAAGAACGTGTGTAAGAATCTCAGAAAATCTGCATGATTGGTGCCACAATTCAACCTCCCTTAATACCTTGATTTGAGGAACACATTTAGATTTCTGTAAATGTGATGAAATATCTCCTCTCCTTAACATTATATAAGAAAGTACGTCACCAAGCATTTAACACAGGGCGAGTTTGACTTGATGCTACAGACACATTCTGTCCGTACTCAAAAAGTATTCTACTTTTATATCTGCTTGAAAGAGAATGACAGACAAACAGCAGGACTCACCTTGGTCTAGAGACTTGGCAGGAGCCCAGCTTTTGAAGTAGTCATCCTGAATGGAAACACACAAGAAACTGGGTTATAAAAAAATAACTTCACACTGAGCACATCATGATTGGATTATTTTGTAGAGCTGACAGAACACAGCCTAAATACTAAACAGATGGCTGATAAAACATAGCTTTATTCTTCTCTGCTTTTGTTCTTTCATGCATTTGCTTTGTAAAAAAATAAACTATTGTGTAAAAAAAAAAAGAAAATCGCAAAATAAAGGGAGGGAGGGGTTCACGCTTGATCAGGCATTTAACATGAGACACAAGTAACAAGTAAAGAAAATCTTATAGAATACACACCAGAGAGTAAATGCAGGGACAGGCTCTAGTAAAAAAAATAAATGATATATTGATAGAGTATGAATATTAAATATTGAGGTAAATATGAATGTCTTTTGCCCCAAAAAAACAAGTAAGAAAAAATGCGCTCAGAAAAACACGTCAGAAGTTGAAGGATTTTGAGGAGAAGAATGTGGTTTGAATTTCAACTGATGGTGTATAACAACTGTAAATGTTTGAAAGAAGAGCACAAAAGCTTATTGTTCACAAGGAGAATGGTCCACAGTCACAGAAGAAGAAGCCCCTTAGCAAATAAATTATTAAACAGAAAATAATTGGCTTGTCTCAGCTCAGCTTATTTGAGAAGAGAGTTGGATTTTCAAAGCCAAACACACTTTCAATCAGAGCGGACTCTCAGAAGTCTCCCATTCTGCAGAGCAATTTAAAAAAACCATTACGTAGAGAGCCACAGCTTAAACATTATTGTTAACATGCATACAACACAGTGAAAGATTGTCTAAGTGGAAGGTGTTTTCAGTACAGTGAAGCAGGAGGACGCACCCCAAAAATCAAAGATTCTGTGGAACTGTATTGATCCTTTAATTGTACCGAACAACACAATATGAATATGTGATTTTTAAATAATGTAATAACAATATGTGGTGCCATTAATAAGTTCCAATTAGCTCAAACCCGGAGTTTATTTGTCTATCGGCTTGTCTTTGTGTCATACAAAGTCAGTGGCGCTTCCAAAGGGATGGAACAGGCCCCCCTTGAAATCTTATTTGCATGACAACCCCAAATTATAAACTTTCATTGTCAGACTAACTGGCAATAGTTGGGTACCAAAAAGTTTCTAATAAATGTATATTTTTTAAATAGACAGTGTGCAGGAGGTGGCAGGTTAAAGTATTTTATAGTGTGACACTGGAAGACATCTTCTTTTTGAGTCCTTTAACAATCCTACAAGATGTACAGTATTATGTTGACATTCTCCTGTGTTACTTAAAGTAGATAAAATAAGTGGAGATAGAGATGTCAAATACATTTATTTTTGCACACCCACAGATTCCATGCCACCCCTGCATTACCTCAGTGCCCTAGTTAGGACTAGACACGCCCCTGTACAGAATACCTGTTGTTTCTCCTGAATTAAAAATGAATAGAAAAGCTTTTTTTCCCGTCCACTTAATTGGCAGTAATTTGTCTGAGTGCAGCTAATAGCTCATTTGGGAACCACCTGAATGCATCAAATTGGTGTTAAAGCATGGCCATTATAACCATGACTCATTCCAACCGGTGAAATGTATCCATGCTGACTTTGCTGAGTAAGAAAGCATTGTTTTTTTTTAGATATATAATTATTGTTTTGTTTTATTGGGATAAATTCAGACTTGTGAAATGTGAAATTTGTATACATATCACACAGTGCTTATGAATGCTAAAATTGGGGTTTGTATTATGTTTATCATTAGTTGGAATAAATCAGAATCAGAAATACTTTATTAATCTCAGAGAGATTTTTTTAAATAAAATAAGCTTTGCTCATTTAGTCATTTGAATTGTTTCCTTAAAGCACTAACAGCACTACACACTCACATATGCACACACCGACACACACACACTCACAAGCACACACAGATTGGTGGTGTCTGCATCTAAAATAGTGCCCGCAGCGCACCATATGTGTGTCAGCGGGGAGTGAGCCCATGTCAGTGACACTATGTGAACTGGACAGAGAAAACCTGCTGGGTCTGAAAGCAAGATCTCTGCCTCCCTTATTATTGAATAAAAGAGAGAAGGGGAGAGGGGGGGGGGGGAGAGAGAGAGAGAGAGAGCGAGAGAGAGAGAGAGAGGCAAAATATTCCAGGTGTAGGGAAGAGCAAAATGGACAGTTGACCTACTCATTTAGTCCTTGTTCTATAAATGACGACTGCTGACACTTGAGCCAGCTTAAGAGTTTGAAGTGGGGAGATGAAACCTAATTAGCTTCTCCCTAAGGTCCTCCCTTCTTTTTTCTCTTCTCTTATGTCCATCTTTCTCTCTTTGTGCCTATTATAAAAGAATCCATTATGGCTGTGAAAGTGCAAAGTAGGACATTACTCCATTCAGACAAATCTGAGTCCATTCAAATTTGAATCGTTGTGTATACAGTGACAATTACATCAGAGAGTGAAAATACTTCAATCTCTCAATGTGAGGGTATTAGTTATATATAAATAATCATTAATTTATCAAAAGTGTTTGACTTTTATCTCATCTTAGAAATATAAATTTTTCCAGCATTCTGACCTCAACCACCTCATCCAGTCTGACAAGCTGCAAACCAACAACAGACTCTGCCTTCTTAATCAGTCTGTTGGCATCCTCTGTTACAATGCCTGCTACACCCTAGCACACATTACTAAAGAAGAGAGTGCTTGCAACAACAGACTGATAGAACATGCTGAGCATTTTTCTGCAGATGTTAAAGGGCCTGACTGTGGCCTGCATGTCAGGTAGTCCATGATCCATAAAACCAGGGGGGCTTCCACCTGCATGTCATCCAGCTTCTCCTTCAGCAGCCTGGGCTGGACGATATTAAAGCCCTTGAGAAGTCGAAGAACACAATCCGCACTGGCTCTGTCCAGGAAGGCGTATGCTCTCTGCAGCAGGTATATGACTGCGTCAACCACACCCATGTCAGGACCATGCACAAACTGCAGGGGGTCTGCAGTGATCTGAACATACTGCTGGTCTGATGTGTCCTCAGATATGAACTCAGCCTCTCCATGACCTTCATCAGGTGAGAGGTAAGTGTAAGGCTGGTAGTCATCCAGGGATGCAGGGTGTACCTTCTTGGGTACAAGCAAAGCACAGGAAATCTCTGTAGTTGCAGACTCATGTTGAAGAGCTGGTGGAGTCTCCTCAGCTCTCTCATCACCTGATCAGCTGTAATTTTAAGTCCAGTCTTAAGAGTGCAGTGTGAGGCAGAGTCTAGATTGGATGTCAGCAGAGGTGAGAGTAACAGAGACACGGCTGAGTTGGAGCTGCTGTAGGAGTAAGAGGGAGGCTGTGGGAAGTTCAAGAGTATACCCAGGTCACAGCTCAAATGAACAGCAGGGAGGTTTGTGGATGTGTGTGAGCCTGAGTCAATCAGGACCTTTCATTTATTTGTTTCTGAACTGATCACAGACGTTTCTTTACCTGCTTTAAAACGTGTCATTTTGTATTTTTGTGGCTTTATATTTTATTTACATGGCCTATGTACCTCGAGTTAAAGAAGCTCATTGACTACTTCGGTGTTGAAAGACGTATGGTGGAGACTCCCTCTGCTGGGATGGACTAGTACCTATTTTGGGCAATTATAAATACACGCTGAAGAAGAGCGCCTGCCGTTCATGTGGCAATTAAAGTACAATTTGTGTGCTGTCCTAATTGTTTTTCTTCTTTGAAAATGTTTCAGGATTCAGCAGTTGTTTTACGTTGAAAGGGAGTTGAGCGTGTTTCCTCTATAATTGAGCCTGCAGTCAAACCTTTACAAAAACTGTAATAGTGGGCAGGTTGATAAAAAAACGACTTGGTATCGTATATGTTCCCAGAAAGAGTCATTGAAAGTACAGAATTTAGTATAAAAAGGGGAAACCGCTTGAACCTCCTCAACCAGCCTAGCCTAAATTATCTCAGCCCATCCAAAAGCTGGAATCCTGGTACCGTACCTGATAACAGGTCATTAAATATTAGCATTCACTGGCTCCTGGTCAAGCCTCGCATGACATACAAAAGCCTCCTCCTCACCTACGAATCACTGCAAGACCTTGCCCTCCAGTACCTTTCAGACCATCTCCACCTGTACACTTTACCCTAAAACCTCCCTAAATCTCTTTGGGTTGAAAATGAGTAAAGTGTCATGAAATGTCATATAAAGCCTTCAGATGACTGGACGTTGTTAAAGCAGCCAATTAAAGCCCATGGATTTGTTATGAGATTATACTAGATCAGGTGACTCATGCAGGTGTCCTAATACTTTTGGCCATGTACTATGAGATTCCCTGAATTCACCTCCAGTATGTCAGACATGCAAACTAATCACAGGTTTGTAATACAGAAAGTTGAACTTTATTATACTTCAAAGACTTTGATTGGAATTACAACACTTGCTTCAGGGTAGGAAACACATCAAACAACTACAGCGACTTTTGCAAAATAAGATCACATTACGTCCGACCAGCAACTAAACCTGCTGCATTTAAATCAGCAGCACCTGTCCAGCTCTGCAATACCTAAAAGCAAGGGCATACTGCAGTATGCTTTATAAAAGTATTATGAAATTACAAAAACAATGCATTTACTTACCTCTGCTTCCTTTAAATGATTGCACAGCAGAGGCAGAGGAAGAGATGGGCGAGGAGAGAGAGAGAGAAAGAGAGAGAAAGAGAGAGAGAGAGAGAGAGAAAGGTCAGCACAGTATGCTTTGCCTGTCAGATCTATTACAACCCTTTGTTACTCATTCTGAACACCGAGCTCAGCTCCAGAGACTTGTTTAATAGGAATCTGATTCAGAGGGTGGTGAAATACCAAAGGACTCAGACAAACACACACTCTCACACACACACACACACACACACACATACATGCAGCCTTATAAGAAAGCCTTCTTTGATGAGGCATGTAATTTGAAACACATCTTGGACAAATTGTACAGGCTTAAAGTGGAGGCACGGTGTACAGGAATAAACGGCTATGGAGTAAAAAAGACGGTGAGGCAGGGAGGTTGTGGGAAAGGCAGGATTAAAAATGTAGGAATTTATATTTGAAGGAGACGAGAGGATGTTTTTTCTCGTATCTAGTATGTCATGACTTTGCAAAGTGAAACATACTCATATTATTTTATTTTATAATTCAGTTAGGCTACAGCATGACTCCAGAGTTTTGGCATCTGTAACCGTATCAAAATTAAAAATGGTTAAAGAAAGATGGACGACTAGACAGGAGAATAATGAAGAGAAATAGCTTAACTAATAGCTAGCCATTGCTGAAAAATGTAAATTCATCTTCACATCTATCTACTATATTTTAAAATGATCCATTTCGATAAAGTATCATTTTGGTATTCCACTGCCTGGAAATGAAGGACACTCTGCTTTTGATAATGATAATGGGTTAGCTGTTCAGGCTTATTATAGATGAACTTACTGTCAATGTCAGTATATTGTACTACGACTGATACAACTATTACTGATAATAACAGTAGACACACAGAATCTTGGGGAAAAAAAGGAGATCAAACCCCATTACACAGTAAAATATCAATTTATTTAATGAATGTTCCCACTTCAGTATTTACAGTACACACTGTGGTGTTTTAAAGATTGTGAAGCCTTCCAAGCCAAATCAGTGATCAATTTTAGGATGAATAATGTCATACACATGTGAAGTGAACATAACACCTTACTATTCTCCCTTAACTCTTAGTGTTTAACCTGCTGTGTACCTGTTTACAACACCGCAGAGACTTTGGGGAACCACCTGATGCATTTGGGCTGATATGAGGCTAAGAGGAGATAACTGCGTGAATAAACCAAATCCTGTAGGATAAACACACCTGTGGTCTTGTTGATTCGTGTACCATCTGGTCAATGTGTGACATGTTGGTGTTTTCAGATCATTTCATTTCGACCCGCAGCTACAACCATGTTGTGTGTAACACAAAAGTGTTTTATCTGTTAGCATCAGATAATAGCCATTTCCATTTTCTCTGTCTAGCAGAGGACTGCCGCTGCGGTGCTGCAGGCTGATATGAGCGGTCACAGGTTTTACCAGCTGGCTTTACTGTAGCTTCACAGCGATTACTACTAGACCTCTTATTATTCCCTCTAAGTCTCAGGGATGACCTTTCCTTGCCTAGGACCTCCATTAATATTTTAGTGCGCTCATCTCAGAAGCATTAACTGCTCTCTGCGACACTGCCCCAATGTCATTCAAACCCTTTAAAGTGATTACAAGGAGATAAAACTCAGTCGTTATAATCATAACGCCTCTGATGGAGGTAGTGCTGGAATGTTTTAGTAGGTAAGAGACTTTCACAGCAGAGGAAGTCTTTCAAGCGTGTCCATTTAAAAATTACAAACACTGGCTGGCAACTTAAAACTTTCAATCTTTAATTAAGTTGTTTTTAGGGTTTAATTAGAATCTGTTCTAAATGTGGCACAACATCTGCCAGTGAAAATGAGATTCCTTTATTATGAAATTGTACATGTTGCAGTTTATTTAGCAGCACCTCCATTTTAATTACGGTTAATTGACTGCATGTTTGCGTTCAAACACCTCCATGTCGCAGTGATTACATCCATTAGACGCTGCTGTTTAGCAGCTGAACGATCAAGTGAAACTAGGCTGCAGTGTTCAGACAGTCTCCCCTGAGGAAGAGAAGGGGCAGATACATAATAGTAAAGAGATGGAAACAAGCTGGTGAAAACTACAAATCAGCATATCCGGCTGTGTTGTGCTCCTTGTGGACCCACGATTGTGGTGTCAAGGTCAGTCTCTCAGTCAGAATTCTGAGTTTTGCTGTGGTAAACATAAAACTAAATACTTTCTGTTTTGCAGAGCAACACAAACATTATAGTATAGCTGTTGTATAAGCATATTACTCAATCTGAGGACAGCACACACAAACATCCCGTTACAGTTGAAGAAAGTCATTGAGTCATCAAGTTAGGTAGTAGTAAATCAACAAAATGTATAAAGTATGATAAACAGGTTATGATGACCAGAATGTTATAAAACTTAAAATGTTTAGATCTGATAGATCTGGATCAATATCTGTTAATGAAGAGTGATGGGGAGTTTGAAAACTGCCATGTGGCATGCCACTTCGATTGGGCACCGGCATGCCAGTGTTGTTCCTAGTATGCTAGTTTTATAGCGATATGTGCCTATAGTTTTGGGACATGGCACCATAAGTACAGCGGTATCTTCCGTAGCTGATAGCATGCCGGTTGTGGGCCAGCGCCATGTACCAGTCGTCTCTCACACCAGTACCGTCCATCTTTTCACCACTCTACCCTAGTTGGGGTGTTAGCCAGCAATGCTGCTGCCAACTTAATAAGATGAAGGGAACCAGTCATCTCCCAAATATGGTTCGAAGGAACCACCACTGATGTTAAAGCTGTTTTTGAATCATGTTCAGTCTCTTTTATAATGATACAACTTAAGTGCAATAGTTAACGCTCTTTCCATTGGTATTAAATTAGCGAGAACTGTTTCCTCCTGAAATATATATAGAGTTATTTAAATCAAAATCGTGAAAGTGCAATTACTAGCTGACTACTGAATGGCGGTAACAACTACTTGTCAAGAGTATATACTTCAGTCAGGGGCAGCTCAGGTTCCTCTCCTTTTTTTGAAACCAAATCAGTACAGAAATGACACATTTGCAGGGTATGAATGAGTCAAGTAACCCGTGCTTTCATTTGACTTGTGAGGACAGTCTTCATTCCAAGTCCTTCATTTCTGAGATGACCTCTTCACAGTCTTTGTGTCTCCCAGGGCTCCAGCAGGTCAGCTCATTTTTTTCCACCTCTCCAGTTTAAAGTGAAGGGCTTGGGATCTCATCTGATAGCTGATCCCTGAGGAAGTGTGTGACCGGAAAACGTATAGAAGGATTGGAATTGATTGAGAGGCGAAACAAAGTGAGGACGGCCTCAGCCCGATTAGCTCCTGTCAGCAGAAGGAACCTCAAATGAAAGTGTGTGTGTGTGTCTGTGTGTGTGTGTGTGTGTGTGTGTGTGTGTGTGCACACTCGCTTTTACTCACAAGTTGGTTTGCACAAATACTCTCATTGAGATTAAAATAGGCAAAGCAGTGCCCGAAGTGCTGACTGAGGATATCATAATCAGGGGATGAGAATGCAAATCGCGCCTCTCTCTGGAAACTAAACAGCATTAAAGATTTACTCTGTACTTTCAGCATTATATTCAACTGCCTGGATACTTGCCCAATTCCCTACCTCCCTCATCTTCCCTCCATAGTTTCAAATTCATTCCCCTCATCTTCTTCTCCGTCTCGTTTCTGTCTCCCTCCCAAGACTCTGCTCTCCTCTTAAAGCTGCATCCCACTTATAGTCAAGCACTGGTCTGGGATCTGATCAGCATCGTCTTTTGAAGCTGATATATGAGCTCTGGCTATCAGAGTAATAAACATGGTGGAGTTTCAGAGTCACACTGAATCAGATGACTTCACTGTTTGGCTTCGTGAGCAGGGAGGCATGCTGAATGCGGGCCGTAGTGGAAACACTATCTCTTTTTTTTTTAGAAAAGCTACACACAACCCCTGAAGAGAAGTTGTACACTTCTATGAGCAAGTTCTCAGTGGAAACCTGATCAGTAGGAAAAGAAAAACAATTTATCTAAATTTAATTGCTTTGATTTGTGATTTTAGCTGTTCATGTTAAATAACAAAAACAAGAAAAAACATCTCCAAAACTTTATTAAAACCTTAACTGAAGTTATTTCAAGAAATCCAACAAAAAAAGGACTTCACATGAACCTCTGAGAGGACATACAGTATAGACGATTAGACTTCTTCATATAGACAAATTACTAGGATCAGGGTTGCTAATGCGTTTGAGGGCATTACAAGCGAATAATGCTGTGACAGGAGATCGAGCCCGTTTTAACGTGAGGTCGTGTGGGTTAGCTTTCACTGGCCGGGTATAAACTCATCTGTCAGCGGTGCTATTACTGCAGCTGCAGAGTCAAACTGAGCACGCTCACAGCAGACAAACAGCGAGAGCAGAGATGTGGAGTTTTTTTTACGGTCAGCAGAGATATTCACCAACAGATGGCTGTATGTGTGTGAATGTGGAAGTCTCAAAGGCTCAAAACACTGAAAACTCATCGTAACAAAACGCATCATAGTTTTGCCTAACATTCAAAGGAAGTGACACTACCGTGTGACCCTGTCACTTCTGTTACTCTATTATAGATCATCAAATTGCATTTCTTACAAGACTTTGAAACACTCTGAATTTTTTTTTTTTTTTTTAAATGGGGGGAATGCGGTGGATCAATTTCACACAAAAGAGAGAATTGTGGATTTTTGAGAGTTCTCTTTCTCAGCACATATTTGCGGTGTGCAGTGTGGGATTTAATGGAGATGGGTACATGTGAAATCAATGTCATGGAGCACAGGGTTGAGGATTTTTCTTTCAGGTATTTTTTATTTTTATTTGGAGCAGTAGAAGATTCACTTTAATATTACTGATTTGGTAAAAAGAAGACTATACGGTCTGATTCCCTCATTTGATTGCATCTGATGGCTCTATTCACTAAATGTAATGTGACATGTTCTACAGGTCATCCATGGCAATTTCCTGAGTTATTGCACCAGATTTACAATTAAGATGCTCAAATGTGTCCATAGCTGAGGGATAAATATAAATATAAATATAAATAATAGATGATAAACATACAGTGAAGCAAAGGCAGAAGCAGCATAGATTGAGGATTTAACAGGCAAACATGTAGACAAAGGGTATGTTTCTACAGGATCAAAAGAGAGATTGTGAACTTGGGAAAATGGCGAGGATATGTAAACATGGTGAGGAGAAGGGGTGAGGGGAGAGAGTCAGGAGAAAATGAGGGGAGAGGAAGAACAGATATGGGAGTCTGCTCTCCTGTCTGGAATCTAAAATCTATCTGGTCACTATCCAACATCTTGTCTACAACCTGAAGACTGACAGGCAGCATCTCATTCATATGAACACACAGGTTACACTGAATATTACATGGGGTGGTGTGCAGTTTTTCTTCTTTGTTTGTGGCTAGCTACAGGAGCTCATATTGATAGTTGACATAACATCACTTTCTCCATTGCTATAACACACAGAATCAGACTAAAACCACATCCGGCTTGAGTGTTCTTCTGAAGTGAATTTTAATTTAAACGGAGACAACTTCTTTCCTCTCTCTGCTTACTTCCCCCCCTTCTCCTCTTGGCTTTCTATTTTCATATCCTCCCTCATTCATCTCTCTTCCCCCTCGCCTCCACTGCTGAAAACATCCCTCAACTGAACAATCTGGCTCACAGCCAAGCATCAAAAATGTGCTTCCTCTTCATTCTGTCCTTTCTTTTCACGTTAATGAGGGAAAATCCTCCACTGAGCAGTCTGTTATCCCAATTATCTTTCTATCTTCAGACCCGTAAAGCCAGATTTAAACGTCTGCGTCACCTCTGTGTTTAACGTAGGCTAACTAGAAGCTAACTGAGCTATGAACATTCCATCCGTTGCATTCCAACATTCCATCCCTTCTGATGTCTCTTCTCGTTTCTTCTTTGCAATAATTGCAGTATAACCAACAGCTGCTCAAGATTCATCATCTCCAGCTCAAACATAACACGCTCAGCTTCAGTCGCCATAGTTTCCTGCACACAAACAAGCAGAGACTGAACCAGAAACTGGCGATATAAGCAGCATAGAAAGCGTTTGTATGCAGAGTATTGCAGAGATACGCAGACATACCAACGCACAGGTTTTTAGCTCATGACAGTTTATAGGCCACTACGGCATAGCTACGGTGAAGATTTGACGCAGAAATAGAAACCAGGTTTTAGATTTCTTATCTTTTTCTCTTGCATCCTCTCAGTGTTATGCCTGGGATATTAGCTAAACATATAAGTGAATAAACGAAGTAACAAAGAAAAAGGGGTTCCATAATGAATGAGTGGTTATTGGCATGCTAAGAAACAGTCCTCGTTGCACATTCTTGGTTTGAGAAATGTGGGTTTCAAGCAGTTAATAGAGAACAACAGAGTGAAAAACACAAGGATATCATAAATAACGTAAACAATAGCTGCAGAATGACAGACAGATGAGTGACACTTTGGACTTATCAAAATGACTGGCTGTCCAGACATCCCCAATGTTGAGTGATTTTTAAGAAAACGTTTGAGAGGGGGATGAAATGGAAAATGAGTTTAAAAAAAAAGAAAAACATGAGAACAGTTTCCATTCACAATTGAAGGAAAAAGACAGAAAAGAGCTTTGAACTCCACTGTGAGAAAATATGACTCAGATAAAATGTTGTACATGTGACAATAAAATCACGTTTTGTTCAGTAAGATCTTCATCAGAATCAGTTTTCATACGTGGAGAGAAGAGCTTTAACGAAGGAAAGACGTCAATAATGAGTGGGGGAAAGGCCTGATTGTAATGGCATTTAGCTAATAAATCTCTCTTTCTCTTAATCCAATGATGGATGTAAGGATTGAAGAGGATAAAAGATAGTAAAGCATCTTACAGTATTCTCATTATTCTCCCTTTAAATTCATGTATTTCTATCAATTAGTGTATTTCTTTTTAAATTCCACACTAGCCTAAAAACAAGTCATACCTTAAGAGGATATTATGTGCTACATGAAAGAGTTAGTCAAAGGACGGACCATTGCCTGACCGACTGTCTCAAACAGTGACTGAGTCGGTAAGTGACAGGGATAAAGGGGAAAGAAGCAGGTGAAAATCTGAGCCATATGTTGGAGTTAAACACAGTGACGGAGAAAACGCACAGGAGAATGGGATCAAGGTGGCGGCAGAAAGAAACTGACAGTGAAGAAATAAAAAAGTCTGAAACAGTTGGCTTGTTATTTTACACTTTTTCTTGAACACACCCCGCTTTATGTCGTGTTTGTTACTGTGAGATCATCCCCTCCTTCCTGTGTAAGCCTCGCTGCAGCTCACAGTCATGTCGAGGTCAACCTATAGATCTAAAGCTGGAGGAAAGACAGGCCGCTGGACACAGTGTGATAAATAATAGATAAGAAAGCATGTCACTAGATTAGCCTGACACAGCTACAGGTCTGCTGCCTCTGGCTGTTTGAACGAGTCAGGAAACGGATTGCAGAGGAAAATAATAGGGAAGTGCTGTTCCTTGTCTTTCTGTCTACTTGACTGCAGGTCTGTCAGACTAGTGTACTCCCAATGCAGGTCCTTGATTTTCTTATCTGTGGGGTGAGCTCCACCAGAGAGTGTGCAGCCATGAGCTAGAAGATGATGATGAATAGACTGCTGCTGCTGCTAACAGTCTCAGCTCTCACACGGTGCTTTCCTGTGGCTGCCATGCTTCCATAACCTTCGACTGGGTGTGAAAAACAAAGCCGTAGCTGTCTTTTACTCCTGCTAGCAGAAAAACACTCAACAGCGTGTCCCAAACCTTTCAGTTTCCTTCTTACTGTCTCTTTCTTAAGCCGACAGATGTTGCCTCATTGTCACTGTCGAGCAGTAAAGATATCTTCAGTGAAATTACAAACTGGTAACAGCCCACCTGCTGTGCTACGCCTGCGTTGTCTTCACTACATCTGAAAAAACCGAATCATTTCTGTGAACGTGGAAAAGAAAGAGACGTTTGGAAAGAAAAGCAGAAATCACAGAGAGAGAAAATAATGCAGAGAGTTTCTGTTTCTCTTTCTGTTCTCTAACTGGTGGCTAGATCTTAAACTTGCTACATTAGAGGGAACCTAGGTTGATAAAAAAAAAAAAAAAAAAAGACACAGCGGCTGTAATTGAATCCATATATTTGCATTAATGAGCTGTGAAAAAAAAAGGCTTCAGAATGGAGATAAATGAAAACACAGATGAGAAAAGCACTAAAAAATGAGGGCAAGGGATTCACAGCAGATGTAATGTATTCATACGGCAGCTATGTTTTTCTCTCTGCAAGAGAGTAAGTCCCCTAAACAGAGATCAGTTTGAAAATGTATGAAAAAAAAGTAGGAAATTATGCAAAAGAGTGTGATGGGGCTAACAATATAGACGTCGTGTTTTTTTTTCTGGGCAGTTCTTGTTCTGGTTCAAGTTCACACAGTGAATTCAAATACAAGGATTTAAATTCAGTCAGCTCACTTTTCTGTACTATCTTTTCTCTAATACCATCCTATCAGACACAATCCCTCAGCTCCTGTCCGTATGCCACGGTGATAGTGCAGCTGTGGCAATGGGCCAAGTGTTAAGCCAATCATACACAAGCTCTCTCTTATCGGTCTGCTCCAGCGGGGAAACAAGGGAAGAGCTCAGGAGGATGCAGAGATAAATGTCCTTTCTTTACTCCAAGTGCATTTACTCTGCGCTGTTTAATCCTTTGCTCATCTCCTCCCTTCACCTCAGTCCCCCTCCGTAACTTTACAGGTTCCTCTGTCCTTCGTATGTTACAGCTATACAGTGCTCAACTTTCCCTCACGTCTTGTTTCCCGACTCTTCATCCCTTGCCTTCATTCTGGGCACTTTCTGTTTTTTTTTAAATTTCTGTTGTCTGTTTACAGAGTAAATGCCAGAGGAAAGTTCAAACAAAGCCTGTGGGCGGAAGCGTTCACATTGTACTGAATGTCTGTCATGATGTGTGTGTGTCTTTGTGCTGATACACACCTGTCTCTAAGGCTTTGTCAAACTAAATGCAAGTCAAATGAATGCAGAGGAAACATCCACACTGGGCCCCCAGACGAGCACTCACACTAAACTTTTCACAAAGTGTTTTTATGTTGGCTGGATGTGAACAGGGAGAACAAATCGACCTTTTTTTTGTTGAGAGAAAACTGTGGGTATTTCTGGAGGTCACCCAAAGTAAAACTGAGCTCAGGCATATTCCACACCTAGTGCGCCAGGTCACCTAGCGGTTATGTCGAGCCCCCCATATGTGAGGCAGCAGCCATGGGTTTGAAACCGACCTCGACCTTTTGCTGCATGTCATCTCCAACTCTCCTGCCAACATTTCCTGTCTCTCTGCTCTGTCCTATCTAATGTAGGTAAGAAGGTCCAAAAAATAACTTGCATACAAACAGTACTTATAACATCTTCTTTACTGTTTATATGCACATTAGCTTAAAGTGTGCTAAATAAACTCTTGATTTCCCACCTAACCAATACGCTGACATCACAACAACACCTCGTGCTGTATTCAGAATAGCTGAATACAGCATTAGCTGTATGATTGCTAAATATTAAGGGAGATTTTCTCACTCTTTTGCACAAATTCCTGCAATTCCTCCATGTGTAAAGAAAAGGAGAATCAAAACTGTACAAGAACACAGCATAATTATAGTATTTATCACCTTAGGGTGTATCTTGTACAAGGAAACAACAGCGCATTGGGCAGGGGTCAAGTTCTGACCTGGAAAAAGACAACCCGGCCATAACAAAAGTTCCCACACACACATACACTGATAATAATGTGGATATTTTTAGGCAAGCAGCTTGAGGGCAGGATAAACGTTTTTTAGCAGGGCAACACTTGTACAAATGTTTTCATTCTTCACTGTTACACCCACCGTCTCACAAACACAACAGAGAAACAACAGCCTGCAATATGTTTGATCAAAGTTAGTAGTAAAAAGTACCACAACTACTAGCTGAAAGCACACACATAGAGTACATGACGCTCTACCACCCACAGCAGCCATGAGCTAATTTCACAGTCTCGCAGGAGTGTAAAAGGCTTAGTCAGGAACAGAGTCAGTGAGCGAAACAAAGGGAAAAATGGGAAGGTGCTGATGAAGGAAAATGAGGAGAATGGATTGGAAAGGCCAATGCAGGATATAAACACAGAGAGGGAGGAGAGCATACAGCAGAGAGAAGAAAACATGGTGACTGATAAAAGAGGGTGTAGGAGAGAGCTGCAGTGGCACAAACACTGTACCAGATTATTTTCATACCTCATGATGAAGAATACAGATACTTTCTATAAATCCAAGGTTCAATGCCACTATTCCATCTCAAAACGTTCACTTCAATGTAACCTAGCAACTTAGTTTGTGAGTTTAGTATTTTTTGTACTATAATATTCGCTTATATATTTAGTATTTTTGGCCTTTATTTGACAGGACAGATGTAGAGGGACAGAAATGTGGGGAGTAAGAGTTAGGTAGGGACCAGTCGAATCTGCAGCCAGTGCCACGAGGACTGTGGCCTCTGTACACGGGGTTTCTGCTCTACCAATTGAACTGAACCTCTGTGCCGTTTGCCTAGTTTCAGATTACAAGGTAAGCATCTGTTGATATGAAATGAAGAATTTCACAGGACGACCATTGAACCCTCTTTACACAGGCTCTTCTCCCAGCACCGGAGAGCAGCCCTCCCCTGGCAGCCCTGCAGCTTTCTGCCCCCCAGAAGACAGCAAGTGGGGAGGGAAGCAGCATATTTTAAGCAGAGTATTTTAAGCTGCAAATCATGCAAAGCTACTCTTTAATTATCAAAGACTGACAACTCGACATTTTTAAATGAAAACGTCGGTCTTGGTCTGGTTTATTTGTTAAATGCAATGATGAAAGCCACGTATCTGCTGAGTTGTGGGTGAATAGCTACTTTGCCAGAGCAAACCAAGAAAAGATGGATGACTACAGCAATTACAATTCAGCAATTAAAACAGTTGTTAGTAGTACAGTAGTAGTAAATGCAAACCAAGTCCTACCAATAGTGGAAGAAGTTCCATTTGAACCAAATTGTCATTTTGTCTCTTCACCAATTGTCACTGAGTCTTTCAAAGTTTGGACCAGAGCGACACAGAAACAGATATATTACCTTCCATAGACAAGAATCAAATACACAACTCTCAATTGCCCAATTTCCACATGGCCTTTATCAATCTAACTACAGTGATCTCAACCCTCTCTCTCTCTCTCCCTCCCTCCCTCTCGCTCTGTCTCTTGGTTCTTGACAAACAAACAACACCAGGTCCCTAACAAGCTCACGAGGGGATTGGCCCTTCAAAACCTAGTGATCTCTATACCGATCGGTTGAAGCATGAGCTTTCCCTCCACTGGGTTGACACAGTGATTTAACACAATAAGTAGATGCTATTAGAACTGTTTGATTGCAAGAATCTCTGAAGAGTTGTTCTGAATAAAGGGGTTCCATGACAATTACATTTATTGGAATCGTTTTTGACATATGACACACGAAAGGTCTTTCTTCTTTATTCTGAGTCGACAAAAACAAAACAAAATTTAATGAGCTCTCCTGAGAGAAGCCCCCTCCCCCTGCTTTGTTTGGTCGATGGAGGCCTTATAGTACCTTTCAGAGGTGAAACAAGGATTTATAAAACATTCTGAATTATTACATGCAAAGAAAATTTGACTAGATTCAAAAGGTAAAGATATCAATCAAGGCAAACATCAGTATAAAATCAATTTGTTTGTTGATAACCTTCTTTGTCTTTGACTTATTCAGGGGAATCCATACCACATTTGTCTATATTCAATCGTATCAGGTTGTACCGTTAAATTGGAGTTAAAATAAATAATGGCTGTAGGGAAACATTACTTCAGACTTAAAATAGTCTTTTTTGCGGACCATAAGTTTAGATACTTGGGATGTGTATTGAGTCACAATAGGCCACAGATAATGTTGTTTTGTTACTTTCCTTAAGTATGAGCAAGCCTTTTTTTAATGGATGAATTTTCAAATAAAATTAACACAAAAAACAAGACAATCTGTGTAATTACATTTTACATTACATTACATTTTATTCCAAAAAATGAACTACATGCTTAAATACCTTTATAAACAATTATATTCCAATCATTATAGATGTAACATAAGAAAAAGTGAACCACAAATGATCCTGACTGACCACATCTGCCTGACTTCATCTGAGCCGTACACGCTAGTCTAGGGTGACCATACGTCCCAGTTTGACTGGGGCGGCCCCATTTTCAAGCTCTGTGTCCCAAGTCCCCACAAACATTAAAACACTAACGCGTCCCGGTTTTAACCAACCAAAACAATACACCATGCTTGCAACTCAGATTTTTCTCTATATATGCCAATCAGTTTCATTGCCAAGGCTGTTCCTGTTTTAATAGAAAAAAACATCACTAATTGTTATTTATAGTTTAGCAGACAAATAGTTGAATTATGTATCTCTTATGTTGCAAATGAAAATATGGATCAATGAGCAAAGACATTCAACGATCAGTCGACAACAGGCAAAATCTTTAGAATCAGGTTAATCTATGTAAATCCTTATGGTGGTTTCTCACTAGGAACCCAGGCCTGGATCCGAGTATGCTTGATCCCAAAGTCTGGTTCACTTGATCAGTGTGAACAGAAACGTACTGTGCTCTGCTAAAGTGCCCGATTCAGGAGTTAGCACACACTCTTCTTCCTCTTTCTGCTCTCTGTCCTGAACTTTCAGTCGAGTTTTGCGTCTCTCCCACTGCTCACTGGAAAACATAGTATTTCTGCTCTCGGTAGCTCAGCTTTCAGCAGCTTATTCACCATTTTATATCCACTTAGATCAGCCTAGTCAGCCTCAGTGCTTCTATTGAAACCGTTCTTTTTGATGTGTTGTAAAGAGATAAGTGTAATCAGACTGAAAACATGCAGCTGATACTAAAGATACTGAGAAGATACAGCAGCTTGTTATCCACTCACTTTAGGAAGTGTCTCCTCTGAGGAGCGATGGGAGATTTCTTTTTACAGTGCTTAAGCATTCAAACTAAATATCTGGGTTAAGATGTTAAATCCTCACACACTTCTCTTATCATACAGTTGATACAGTATTTAAGCCAGGCCGACAGATGACAACATTTCCAGTTCTCTGCTGTAAATGCAGATTTGTTTTTTGTTGAAGCTCATAGAGTCAACAGTGTGAGGTTCAAAGTGCTGCTGTCAATAAACAACAAGATCTACATCATTCATCTAGACATAAGGGAAGTTGTTCCCTGTCAGGTGGGTTATCTGCAGATTCTTGATCATAAATAGATCTAAGGAAAAATGCATGCGGTGGAACTGTTGGTTTTTCATTGTTTTCACTTTGAAGAGAACGGCTGCGGAGATATTTCCGCTCTAAGTCGTCGTTGTCATTTTTTCTCCATTTACCAGTCACTTCCTTTTCCTCTGCCTTTTGGAAAGCCCAGTTATGACACAAACACTACACATCTATTTATCATGTCATCTTTCCTGCCTTACATCCCCTGCTACTTTCCATTTTCGACTAATAGCTGTTAAATTAGATGTGGGACTCTGCATGCAGAGGTGACACTCACAGCCTGTATGTGTGTCTGCTTGTTGGTGTGTATATGTGTGTGCGTCTTAACCCTTTTCATGCAGCAGTGCACTTAAAGCCTATTGACACCCAATCCACAAAGCATCATGTGTGACACAAGAGAAACACTTTTGCAGAGATGTAAATTGTGATGTTTAGTCCATGTTTAGATCTAAACTCTTGCCTGTCTACAGATTTACTGGAACATTAAGGGTTAAAACCTGCTTAGATGATAACCAGAGCGAGGCCATGCTACTTCTGAAACACACTTCCTCTTGTATGTTTATTCATAGGCAATAAAATCCACCCTTACTTAATTCAATACACTCAGGTTTTTATTGCTGATAAAGCATTTCTTCGTCTGGTAGCAGAATACCTTTTTTTTTTTTTAATTTTAGATCATTTCTATAACACTCTAGGAACATTCGGCTTCATAACTGACCCCACTGAGTCATTTCACAGCTTTCTGTTATAGCTGTCTCCTTCATTATCCTATGTCTCAATGTTTTGGTGTCACTTTGTCATTTCAGAGAAAAGGTACAATCTTAAGTCTGGATTGAAAGTGTAAACCATTATCAAGCATTATAGCCGAATACAAAAATCAATAAAACAATGTTAACATACCGTTTCCTCAGTGACAGAAAGATGTCCCACCATCAGCTTACAAATATATATATACTGCATGTCAGAAAAACAAACTGAGATCACTTGATAAACTTTATGAGGAGAAAAGAGAAACCATTTTTATATTGATCTACGTGTTGTATTCTGGCTCACCAGCACCAGCAATACAAATTCTGGAAATGAAGAAGAGGCTGAATGGATAGTTCAGACGAGGGAGCGAGAGTGTGCAAATATTCAGTACTTAAATGTTGCCAACGTAATTGTGCAATTAAGACAGCGTGCAGAGGTTTGCCTGCAATTTAATTAACAAGAAAATATTTGGATTCTAGTGTTGAAGGACCCATGGCCTATTATGCCGTCCCAGAAGAAAGAGGATAAGTCGTGGTCGTATCTGTGGTCCTGGCTCAGAAGCGGTGGTCCTCGAGGGTCAAAGATGATCGATCTCACGGCCCTGCGACAAATATCCGACAGTGTCAGAAATTTAGGACGATCATGTAATGTGTTGGTGTTTAAAGTATATTTACATTATAGTATATTTAGTGTCATGTTTTATACAATTTGTGTTGGAAAGGTGATTCTTCTGCTCTTACATATCTGTCTTATCATGATTCATTATAACCTTATCTTTCATTCATGTTGTTTTATGTTATCAGGACATCGTCTGTAGTTTCCATAAAGCCTACATTCAAATAGTCTTTGTTTAGGCCATACATAATTCAACATTTATGTTAAACTTAATTTGTGATGGGACATTTAATCTCCCCTTAGTTTCAATTACGTTGTGTAGACTGCCAGTAAAGTAAATCTTAGTCTTAATCTTTACATCTCCCATGAGTACCAGCTTCTCTCCTCCAGTTGCAAATTTCACGCTGACTGATTTGTTCAGTGAGAGATTGCATGAGTGAAACAGCCACGGTCAATAAGCAGAGTAATCACAAACACAATCAACATCACCATCATCACAACAGTTATGATCACCATAATCACCAACATTATCATAAAGCTGACACAAGCGCTAATCAACATGCTGAAAGTATAGAGTGGGGGAAAGTCATTGAAATGGACATAAAGGTATTTATCTCTTTTTAAAACCGGAGTGTTTGTTTTCTTGACTGTAAGGCTTAGGAATGTGATGAAAAAGAGGGAGGCTGTTTTACAGTTTGAGTGCTTTTTAAAGACTGTATTGTTTTTTTTTTTTTTTTTACTTTGTTTATAAATGAGAATATGTTAAAGCAGCAGGCAGAGAATTCCATTTCATAATACAAATTATGTTGGAAATTATCGGGAAAAAAACGTTGTTTGTTTACTGATAGAGACAGTAGAGAAAACTGAAAATATTTTGAAATTTTGCTGAATTATTTAAAAAAATAAAATAATCAAAGCTGGTTCATTTTTGAACATATACAGTATATGCACTCTAAAGTGTTCCAAGGCAGAGCCCTCACATATGTGTCCAGGCTAAATATTACAATGTAAGTAAATACCTCACAGATGTCAATTGTGAGTTAATCCTGATGCCGCTTCAGCTGGAGAATTTCTGTTTAAATTGTGAAACTTGGAGTGATGCAGATCGACTGAAAGCAGAGCTGCTCTTTTTGCATTTTGCACTTGATCTTCTACAAAAACCTTTCCCTCAGAGCTGACAACATGACAAAGAGTCCTGGCCAGGCAGCTAAGTGCCTCAGTATCTCACACAAGTCTCCATGCTCTTATCATGTTAAATCTCAAGTACTGTACAATAACCCCCCCTCCATCTGCGCTGACTAAACCTTCACTACAACCAAAAAATAACTATGCTTCTCCTTCAGTTTTAAAGTATTTGTGGCCAAGAGCGTCAGTTAAATTCATCTATACGCTCTTATTCTGATGCTGAGTTTTAATGACTGAATCCTTTCCCCTCCTCATGTCTACTAGATGTGTTTACCTGCGGTTCAGTACATTCAGCAACAACAAACAGTAAACAAATCAAAGGGAAGTGTCACCTGAGGTCAGAGACCGAGACTTGGTTAAAATAAAAAGACAACAACAATGACACCTCAGGGACAACGCGCTGCATGTAGAGGCTGAAATGGAAAGCTGCTGTTTAATACTGTAGTTCAAAGTTCTTCCATTCACAGAAGGGAAGCACGAGAAAATACAAAACCCTGGAGATATATTTAGGATCAGACCCTGGAACTGAACAGAAAACCCTAAGACTCGACAACAGAGGTTAAGCATGCTGTAGCGGCTAATTTGTTTTACAAATGGAAGATACTGAATTATTCAAAAACACAGTCCTCATAAACAATCTGAAAATGTTTTCCAAAATGCAAGAGTCTGTGTTGTGAGAAGGATTTGTGTAAGGATGAGACGGGGCCCATGATTTCTCTGGAGTGCACTTGTTAAAAGTGTAGATAAGTCAATGAGCTCTGTTTTATCTCTCTGGGTAACAACACATTGAGCTCCATATGGCTGCAGGCTGATGTCAGCATGCACTCAGAAGCATTCTTTTCTGTTTGGGGTGCCTGTTGTAAATACAGATTTAAGCCCCAAACACTCAAGCAAATAAAATCAGATTAACACAAAAAAATAAACCCTTTTAAACTTAAAATACTTCTGCACCAAAGTAATTTCAGCCTAGTTTACCACCTTAGAACACCCCCCCCCCCCCCCCCCCCATGAGACCATAGACGGTTATTTTTGCTTTTGCAATTAAGCTTGTTCATTGAAACTAAAGAGATGGTGTTCAGAGGTCTGACAGCTGAAGGAAGATGAGAAAATCTACATTCAAAAATTAGCCTGAATGCATCATGTGCAGACGCTGAATTAAGTTTTTGCTGCTGTAGCTAAAATGTTGCATTTACTGCGCCTGTTGTGTTACTGTCATGTCACTGTCACAGGTTGTCACAGGTGTCATCTAAATTGGTTTCCAATCATTAAGAAGACCAACATGAGGCAGTCAGCAGGTAGACACCAAAAGAAAGTAGAGGAAGGAAAGAGAAGAGTCTAGTTTGCAGCCGAACATGTACCTCTTAATTAAGTCTTTGATACTGATAAGTAACATAACCCATCTTATGGCCCTTAGTTGCCACAGCAACCAAAATATCATTGCCACCTTCAACAGACCTAAACTCTGTTTTAAGCCAGCCAGCCAGGTAGTGACAACACTGATACTACCTACCCTATCACATGGCCCCTAACGGCTATTATAATTTAATGATATGTAATATTAAGACAGTTTGGTTTAGTTTCCGGGCCTGGCTGTTTTTCAAACTACATGGACTAAGATTAACACTGAACTCAGTTCTGATGGAGTCACAAGGACGCGCCAGGGCTGGGCCAATCACTTGTTAAGAGTGAGTGATGCTGCAGAGAAAAAAGTGAATGGACTGCAGTAAGCCAACTGAACTCTTATCTAAATGTGACTTGTTCAGATAAGTCGCTGGTCACCCCTCTTCTTAATGCCATTTTACTTTTTTTGTTTTTGTTTTAACATGTAGGACTCACTGATTGGTTCAAGTATATTAAGTTAAGAGATTTAAAATAATTATCCAGCCAGCAGTCTATAATTCTATGTGTTGAGTCATATTGTCGTTGGCAAATCTAGTCCAGCCCCCAGGAGGGAACACATCACCCAATATGAGTTTGATACTCCTGATGTCGAGGCTGGAATGTGAATCTGCTGTTTAGAACGCTAGTTCAAGGTTCTTTTATTCACAGAAGGATTCAGGAATTCTTTTTTTCTCTCATCCAGCCAATTTCTTTTTTAATTGAAGATTGAAGCAATGGCAATTTCATTTGAAAGCGAAGGATAGCAAAGGACACATGTACAGACACAGGCAGACACACGCATGCTCACACGCACACACACACTCACCCACCTCACACACATAAGAGCACAATAGCTTTTTCATCAGGACCTCAGGCTTTCAAATAACACACAGTCCAATCTGAGGTCATCAAAACAAACAGGCGCAAAGCCAGATGACAGAGGTCCTAAACAGAATGTAGTCAGAGTACTTGTATGAAAAAAAACATTGTGTAGTATGGAAACATGAAGGAGATAGAAGCAGAACTGCTTCATGCTGCAAAGTCGAATACTTTAACCTCTTTTTCCTCGCTGTGGAAAACACAACAATTGTTCAGACCTAGTTACAATGCTGTTTTCTCCGTTGACTGTTTGGTAAAATCATGGCTTTGGGATAAACGGTTTGGCACTGAGGTGGGTGGAAGTTGTGTTTACTCAAATCAGGCATCAAAGGCAATTTCAGTTCTCCCTTTGGCATGAAATGTTGATTTAGTTTCAGCTTGCTAACACCACCTCTTATCACAAACAAAAGCATAAAGAGTGATTGTTGCAGCTCAGCTGTGTGGGTGTAGACACAAACATCCACAAAGTAAAGCTCATGTAAGATTATTGTTTCATTTAGACATACACATTAACATTCTCCTGTAAAAGCATACCCTAAACAATTTGAACTGAGATTAACAGTCTATTGTTACAAATACAATAATAAATTACTCCTCATTCTCATGTCTATATTTTTATATAATTACACAGCAGCATGGCTTTTTCAAGCTACAGTTTGTGATTTGAGCACATGCAGGTCAAAAGCACTTTAACAATAAATGACACAGCAACAGGATCTAACAAAACAGGTACAACACCTTGTGTGTTTCTGCACACAGATTGAAGACTTAACCCTACCTCCATCAGAGGTGTTAGAAAACATGTATTCTCTATACAATTCCAAAGACTACTATATACCCTCCAGATACAGTTGTTGTTTTATATTTTCTGTCATGGATACTGAAACGTATTTAAAATAGCTCTCTTTAAACAGGACTCAGCTTGAGTCACCACATTTGCAGCAGTGACATTAATGGTACATGTGAAAAAAGATTATTGTTTCATTTAGACATACACATTAACATTCTCCTGTAAAAGCATACCCTAAACAATTTGAACTGAGATTAACAGTCTATTGTTACAAATACAATAATAAATTACTCCTCATTCTCATGTCTATATTTTTATATAATTACACAGCAGCATGGCTTTTTCAAGCTACAGTTTGTGATTTGAGCACATGCAGGTCAAAAGCACTTTAACAATAAATGACACAGCAACAGGATCTAACAAAACAGGTACAACACCTTGTGTGTTTCTGCACACAGATTGAAGACTTAACCCTACCTCCATCAGAGGTGTTAGAAAACATGTATTCTCTATACAATTCCAAAGACTACTATATACCCTCCAGATACAGTTGTTGTTTTATATTTTCTGTCATGGATACTGAAACGTATTTAAAATAGCTCTCTTTAAACAGGACTCAGCTTGAGTCACCACATTTGCAGCAGTGACATTAATGGTACATGTGAAAAAAACCCAGTTATGACTGACTGAAGGCAAACCCTGTGTGCTAATCACTGAATTAAACAAGAAACACAGCCAGTAATAATGAAACACACGTTTCTCTAATTGTAGTCTTACTGCACCGAGAGAACTGCTTCTGATGAGAGCCTGACATGTACTCTCCTCCTGACTCATTAGAAAAAACGTCTGCAGTTACCTGAGGGGGTGAGAGGAGCTGATGTGATTGGTCATTATATAGAAGCTCGCCCTTACGCCACCCTTCTGATACCGTATTCCTCCCACTAATAATGTGCTCATCCTGCTCACTGCCAGGCACTGCTGCCTCTGGTCACAGGAATTGGAAACGTTAATTGGTCCCACCTTAATGTGTAGGTGTGTGTGTGCTGCAGGATTGGAACTAACCTTTTTCATCTACCTGCCACTGTGTGTGTGTGTGTGTGTGTGTTGTCTGAATCCAAAGCCACAGAATTTAAAAATACATAAGCAATTACTGTATTTAATTATAACATTATTCCACCACGTAGGAGGATTCTCCATTTATATCTAATTGTCTATTCTTACATGGACTGCTTTATTTCAAATCAGCAATACTCCAGTATATTTTTTTCTAGTCTACTAATGTGTTTTCTATTTAAAATGGGAGCTACAATTGAAATTGGCAATGAGAGTTTAACATTTTTCCAATTGAATATATGACCAACCAATTCAACGTTGAGTATTTGAATGTAGCATGTTTATGGTTGCTCAAATCGCCAAGGACAGAACAATACTTACAGCTATTTTTGAAGCGGGATGATTTGGTGGGGCAGTCGGAGCATTTGGGGGCCAACTAAAAGTTTATTTTAGTTATTGTAGTTTATTTATTGAGGCTGGTTAGAGCCTCCAATGCTTGAAGGTTTATGCTCTTCACACAAGGAGAGTTATTCCAGTCATATCAGTTCATACTGTATAGAGGAAAGTGTGAGTTCAATTTGTTATCACGCACAATCCCATGTTCACGTGTGTCAGTTTACATTTTTTTCACAAATTACTCAGTTACGTTACATTTATTTACAATACTAAACAATTCTGACTGAAAATGATCCAGACTTGTTTAAATTCTTTCCCAACATATTCTGTCAACACTAGGAATTAAATTAAAGAGTATTGTATATGGCTCCGGTGAACTAAACACTCCCTGCTGCATCTTCAAATCAGGAACTAATTACTCTGCAGCTTTCTTCATACCACATTCATTACAGTCCTCTTAGACACTCACCTCACTAACTACTAGTGGTGTAACAGATCATAGGTGATTTGGAGAAAGCAGCATGTGAAGCGAGTGTAGGTGCCACTACGATCTGCTGTAAAAATATGATGACTATTCAGTCTTTCAAATTATGTAGAGTCACATTTTTTGCAATGTTGATTTTCAAATGTACAGTTTCAGAATCAAACGGTGCTTTGACTTTTTCTCCTCTCATCTCTCACTCTGTTTATCATGCAGGCATCAGCTGGTAGTTATGAGTAACAACAATCAGAAACTTAACAAAACATCATTCCACAGCCTGAAGAAGTCATTAGCTGTTAATTTAGCCAAACAAACTCCATTACACAGTGCTTTGTTATAGGTTAAAAAACTGAAGACATAGAACCTAAAAGCATGATCTGTTGTTTAGTCAAAGACAGCACATGCTACATGAGCAGATTCACACACATCCAATAATTAATAATAAAATCCAAACGTGTGTGTTCAACATTGTCAAAGCTCATATGAAAACAGCAGATTACAGCTAATCTGTATTCACAAAATGAATTCTGTTTTGTGTTTGTAATGCTGATGTACTTAGTTTGGGGCTAACAGAAAACTGTTGGATGACATAATGCAGCTTTTTAAAATACAGTGTGTTGTACTCTTGCACTTTGAAAAAGCCCTTTCTAAATAGAAAGAGACTTCAGGTTTATTTGACTGCATGTATGTGCATGTATATAGAAGATGCGATCCATTACTTAGATGCATTGTGACGCTATTAAAATGCTAAGTTACAGTCATGGCTAAGTGAGGAGTTAAGAGTGATAAAGTTATTATAAAGGTTGTTTTTTTTGGCCAATCCAATAAACTAAACTGTGCCACGATTCAAATCATGAGGTTTGTAATCTGTTGCACCCCGACTTACTATCGTGCTACATCCTGTCAGCTAATTCATACAGTTTTATGTAGAAAAATAACCCAATTACAAATTTCTACTTTGTTTTTGCAGATTAAAATAAGTGCAAGCCAATTACCAAAATAATTCCTCACTGGTGCATTTGATTTCCATGTGTTGACATGTTGCCTTTGCTGTTATGCTAATGTTCCTCTTTAACTTTTTTCCATTTGGTTTTTGTATTTTTATATTGTTGTATTTATTTCTTTATAATTTTGACTCTGTGGCCAAACCCTTTCATACAATATGTTATGTTAGATACAGCAAATATCTAGTTTCCCCTTAAGGATCAATAAAACATCATATTGTCTTGTTTCATCCTCTACAGTCAGCGACATCTGCAGATTTGGTTTGATGCTGTTTTCCACTTTACCATCATATTCTGCGGGCATGTTCACACAGACACACACATCAACTCTAAAAAAAAAAAAGCTCGCCTGCACACAGAGGTAGAACGATTTGAAGGTTGTCCTTGCACATCAGCAGAAATCCATCCTTATACTTCAAAACCATAGTGTAGCAATGTAAGATCCTGCTTTTCAGAGGCACAGAGGAAGAATGAGACGTGTGTGGTGTGGGCTGATAATAGAGCAAAAAAGAGTATGGAAAAGTCAATGACAGACGAAGTGAAAAGGGGAATGGAAGATAATGAAGTTGGATGTAACAAAAAAACAGGAACCTAAAGTATAAGATGCAGGAATAAAGGGTGATGAAGAAACAAGAAAGAGGCTTTTCTTCTTGAAACATGACTCCAGCAAGGTGATGATAACAGGAATGACAACTTCTTTTTCTGCCACTCTCACAGTTTAGTTACCATTCATGACAAACACATGTGGCTTTTGATTGGCGTTCTGTTTGTGGCTCCACATTTGCTCTTTGTTTAACTCTGGGCAGAAGGACTGGGCTGGCTCTGCACAGGTGTTGGAAATAATGGAGCTGTCATTGTGCAAAATGTAGCTTCCCCCTTAAACTCCCCCCTCCTTTCCTCTTCATTCTCTCCTTTCTCACATTCATTAACCTTTTTCTATATTTTCTCAGATCAATTTCAAGTCGTAAGTTTTCCATTTGTCTGTCACAATCTGTCTTCCCTCATCTCCTTTCCCTATTCCGCTCCACCCTGACCTCTATGCTCACTTTCCATTCCCTTCATTTATGTCCTGATGTTGACACTCTGTTTGAGAAGGGAGATTAGCATTGTGTTTGTTTGTCTCTGCGAGCGCCTGGATTCATTTCTCACACTAATGACCTCGCTGGTTATTAATGGATGATAGCAGTAATGGAGCTGTCACTTTCAAAACTCATACTCTTCACTTTGGTTTCCATCCTCTCTTCATTTCCCAGTATTCAATACAATATTTATTTTCCACTCAAACTGGAACGTTAACCTTTCAGTAAATGATCATATACATGCTGAAGGTTTTGAGGGAGGAATACTTTTTATTTTAAAGATATTTTTTTGGAGCCTCTTTGCCTTTATTAGATAGGACAGCTGAAGAGAGACAGAGAGGAGGGGGGGGGGGGGGGGGGATGACAGAAAGCAAAGGGCAAAGGTTGGATTCAAATACAAAAGAGCTAGCCTCCGTACATGAGGCTCGCAAGATAACCACCAGGCTGCCCGGCGCCACATGAGAGGCATACTTTAAACACATACAGTTTCATACATATTATTAGGTTTAATTCTGTTTGATAAGCTGTTTATAACACAATATGAGTGCATAGACAAGCATGGGAAGCTCTACCATTCTTACCATTTAATTGAAAGAGGTTGAATAAAAACCTCATAGATTCGCTTAAAGAAAATGATGTATCAGAGCTCCTGGGCTTCTAGTTCAAAGGTGGGACACGTTAAGGATGCAGACTTGGGCTGAAACGGTTCCTCAAATCAATCAAGTACCTCGATTTCTAAAATGCCTCAAGGCAGATTATTTGCCTCGAGGCTTTCTGTAAATCCAGACTCGTACACAGCGCTCTGTCGAAAGGCACCAAATACTTCATAAATGCAATTTACGTAGGCTTATTTTATGTGCTCTCCTTTTATTTCTGCAGTGCATGAGCGTCTGTATGTGTTTCTCTTTCCTGTTCAACATCTCTGCTCTGCTCTTGTGTTTTCTTCTTTGACACCCGCACACTGACACGTCTCCTTTACGGTTTGTCTCAGACACAGCGTCAGGATATGATTTTTTGCTGAGCCTGAAGAAGCTACAACTGTTTCCTTTTCTTAAACGAGATTGTATTGGATTCTTTAAAATATATTTCTCTGAACGTTTATGATACGGAGACAGTTTTTATTCCCCTGCTGACTTTCAGTATTTTAATTCACACGTGCGTAAAGCATGCTGCTCTTATACTGCAAAATCACTATAGCTAGTGTTGACCAATACATCCATTTCTCATTACAGTGTGATCATTATTCTGTTTCAGAAATGCCCTTCTTTTTGATGATCTGTAGTGATTATTATTGTTGTTTATTTATAATGTAGGGAGGGAGATAGATTGTCGATGGGCGAGCTCATGGGTGAGAGAGAGAGAAAGAGAGAGATTAGCAGGTTTTAATAGAAACAGTCCTTTTGTGCTTTTAATAGAATATGTGGGTTAACAGAGTGGGCTGGAACTTTCAGCATTATCTTGAATTATTTCTGTTATTTTTTTTTAGAATTGATCAGTCTCAATAGAAAATGTTTTTACAGCTATGAAATTAGACGTGACTCTCTCAGCAGAAGCTGCTTCAGTAACAGTGCATGAGATCGATGAATGGAAAGATTGTAATCCTTGAGAAGTTGTCTTCTTGTGAATTCTTTCACTGCAACTTGTTGTCAGTTTTACCTTTAAAACAAGTGTTTCCTGTTGACTTTTCAGATGGTGTGTTATGAATGATGGTGACTGGTTCTGACCCCAGTGGGGTGCTTCAATCATCGAAGCATAAACCATGCACCTGTGTTATCAGCTGATTGCAAAAGTTAACAGCAGTCAAACTACAGGCCATACTGTTTTTTTTTTACAGTGTGCAGTTAAATCAGACTGAACTGTGAGTTTAGAGACTCGGGGGAGAGCCGCGCACAGAGTGACAAATCTCAGCTGCCACACTCAAGCCTGGAGGCCAAAACTGTAGCAACCAAAGCTGAACCAGCAGAGACACACGCAGACACCTTCACACATACAAAGCCCACAAACCACTCTCGCCTTGGGCATAGTTTGTGTGTGTTTGTGTGTGTGTGTGTGTGAGCCAGGTTAAAATTTACCCTTCTGCCACGATTTCACACAAACTAGAAAACATGAAAAACACACACACACACACACACACACCAGAACGTCACTGATATGCAAACACTTCCTTTTGTGCAGCAATTTACTGTTGGGAAGCAATCAGAGACTTTGTTTTTCATAACTTATTATGAAAGCTTTGCAAATATTTGTATCTTTGTTACTTCCTCAAACACACACACAAAACAACACAAAAATCGAAGGGAAAAAAAAAAACTTACCTGTTGTTCCATCAGTGAAGAGAAGGACCGGGTAAGACATGAAAGGAAAACAGAATTAAAATACATTTTCAGAAAATTGTCACACTGCCCAGTTGTCAAGCAAAATCCCACACATAATAGACAAATGTTTTTTCTTTCCAACAAAAACATTAATAAATGTAATGATAAAAGCCAAACTCTCCGAATGCGCACGCACGCACACACTGGAGGTTTTTCACTCCCGGCCCATCCCACTCCCACAAAAAGAAACACATAATAAATATAAATGATGTAAATGACTGTAAATCTTACTTTGATGCTTTCAGTACTATACAACAAATAACAGACATTGTATCTTTAAAGCACGTTGTATTTAAAAAGTATGTAAGTATTGAACATGTTGACAACCTTGAAGTGAACTATTGAGTAGAAAACAGTGAAAATCATTGTTTTTAACTTTACTCTGCAATTCAACCCTTCCCACATCAGTTCAACACGCTTCCTCTGAATCCATTTTTTTGTTTGAGTTATGCGATGGCTGCAGCGCGAACATGACCGCGTGCTGTCCCACACAATAATAGAAGAAAAAAAATTAATATGCAAATAAGGAAAGGCCCCACTATTACATGAGGGCTGTGATCAAATGTGTGTGTGTGCCCTGGAAAAGGTTTCTGCTAAATATAGTTGTAGTAATCACATCACACCACTGCTGTAAAAAAACAGAATTTTCTCTGCCTCTGTTAAAAACGTCAGCAGTCAGGAGGAAGTATTTCACCCACACCACACTGCAACCCACACCTTTACACAATGTTGGTTTTTACTTTGACCTTAGCTGTAAAAGTATCAAACTAGGCCAGCTCAAAAGTCTGAGTCAGGAATATCACAGGCTGGGAAACCTGACCTGTTTTTCACTCCCTTGCTGAGTGTCCTTGTTAACCAGGATAGGAGAGGGAGTGTCAGAAAAGTGAACAAGCCACACAAACACACACAAACACACAAATAAACTCAACTCAAACAACAGACTCTCTCTTAACACTGGCAAGTCTGCAGCTTCACAGTTTTGTGCCTTGCTGTAACCAAACTTCATTATGACATCACAGCATGGATTTATATGCAAAGAAGTTGTGATTTGAAGCCTGTTTCTGAAGGCTTTTTAAAATACAGTATATGTGGTTTATTAAATCAAAGCATAATGTAACCTGAAGTGGAGAAATACACCGCTGCCATTAACCCCTTGCATTGACTATACATCTAGCTTTAGCCAAAGCCAATTAAAGATTGTCCTCGATGACTGGACTCAGTTTAACATCGTACCAGCCAGCTTTTTTATTTTTATTTTTATTTTTTTAGATGATTCACAGCCTGATGAAACTTTTTCTCCACGGGGATCATCAGTCATCATGGCAGGAATATGCAGTTCCTGTTTCATAAGAAGGGAAATAGCTAAAGCTCTACTGACAGACTTTCAGCTGTGCCAAAACAGGATGCCATATGGACACTCATACACATCCTGCACACAGATATAGGCACACACAATGATGAAAGTACATTTAGTGGAACAAAGGTAGAGAAACCTACAACCACTCTGCTTCTGAGACCGGACATAGTGGGCTGCTATCGGCTGCGTCCATCTAAATGTCAGAGCTCTCACAAAAGTAAGACACACAAATAAAGGGCCGGGAACAATTCCATGTGTGTGTGTGTGTGTGTTTAAATATCACTATGAATTAGCGTGATCAGGTGTCCCGCTTAGTGCAAGACTGCACAGCATTTTTATCTGTTGCCCCGCGTCCCGCAAATTTAGACATTGTCTCTCTTTTGATTGGCTCTTGTATTCCAAAGTGCAGGACAGTCGCCCTCCTTAAACCTGGCTTTTATCCAATGGCTTTGAGGAAAGCAAGAGAAGGCTATCACCATGGCAATCAGCACACACATGGGGTCAAAGACCACGCCAACCTGTCACCATTCGTACATTACTTCCCACTTCCAAACACACAGGTGACGAGGATGCACTTTTTGGTGGAATATGACAGAAACTACAATAAAGAAAGGAGAAACAGCTTATGTGTTTGAAAATGATGCTGTAAAGCTCTGTGTAGAGCTAAAAGTTAAATCTTGTGAAAATCTTGAAATAGGTTTAATCTGAGTTAATTGGGTGTTGTCACCTTTTGGTATTGAATTTTGACCCCAATTACGCTACAAACAGTAATATAAGCACAGTAGAAATTATATTCCTTTGTTTACCGGACGCTCCACCAATTCATTCATTAAATCAGAAAAGTGTTCTAAGAAAAGTGTTCTAACTTTGGGAGAAGACTCTTTGTCAGATTTCTCCAAATCCAACAGTAAAAAGGTGAATGAATAATAGATTAACATAGCCTTTAATGGACTGGAGAAATTATTACATCACCAGATAATGTAATTATAGAAAGATATCAATAGATTAAAAAAGTCCTTACTTACATTATATCTGTGATAAGAAAATCCCATCTGGTAACACCTCCCTATGAATACATATGAGGTCTACTGCACTTTAAATCAAAAGTTCTGGCTGAATTTATCCCATTATTTATGGCACTGTAGCACTAGCTAAAATGGCACCGTTCAAAGTGAAGCTAGGCATGCCAGTATTGGCAGGATGGAACGGTTTTATCTGTTAGTTCCAGATAAAAGCAGCTCCCTGTATTGATCAGCGACTCTCTGCTCACCTTATTATCCAACTCAAAATCCACGTGAAAGTCACTGGGAACGTGCCAAAGGCTGCTGCTATCAAGGTTAGTACAAACAGAAAAAATACACACACATACCAAAAGGAAGGCAGAGAGAAGAGGGGGAGGTTTAAAGAGACGGGCCTTATTCCATGTGGGCTGCATGGTGTGTGTGGCTCATTAAAATGTGATTGAAGCTGCGGCTCAGAAGCTGACTCAGCTGAGTTTAATTAAAGCTGTCAAACAATTCTTCCGTCATCCTCCAACATGCATATGCATAAATGTATTCATTCTCACACCCACACCCATCTCACTCCGTCTCTCTGGAATCAATTGAAGTGTGACATTCCCATAATAAAACTCCTTTTATTTATCTCAAAGACATGACCGGCCGTTTGTCTTTGCTATTCTTCACATGGCTTACCCCCCCCCCCGCCTACAGCTCGCTCACTGGGACCACTTCTGTCAACACATACGACGTGCCTGTGTCACCATTAGATTACAGGAATGGGAGATGGAGAGAAAGAGGGAAATGGGAGGCAAGAAAATGAGGGAGCTGAGCCCATCATGGTGGTTTGTTATAAAGTGGGAAGGTTTCCAGTCAAGAGACGACACAACCTGCAGGGCTGTAGCTATCACTGATAACACAGAGCTCCCGACCTCATGCAAAAGAAACAACATTTAAAAATGCTAAGAAAAAATAACTTTCACACTACTCTGTGTATTGTCTCTGTATCTACACTGGTCCATCACATACATTCATGTTGAGCCTGGTGAACTTGTGTGTGCCTAAGGATATATGAGAGATCGTTTGAATTTTGTCTGTATGGAATCTGATGAGTACAAAGATGATAGAGATTGTCATGTGTATACAACATGAATCAACATACTGTAAAAAGCAACTGTTATTTCATAATCCTCATTTGTAATCTACTGCAGCTATTTTTGACTTCATGATGTCCAAGGACGGCTCTCAGTTTGAAATCTTTCTACTGAAAAAAAACGGCCTATGAATAAATATCCAACATGTGCTGTTGATTGAATATTAGGGATTTGACAATACACTCGGCGAGTTGAGACAAGACGATATTCTAACAATTTTTAAGAAAACTTTGATAACAGAATATATGACTGTAAAAAGAGTTTTATTAGATTGAAAGTTGTTTTGCTAAATGTACAGCTGCAGTGTTTAACAGACTGTAACATTACTATTGTGTAGTTTCTGATTGACTATTGTACATGTACTGTAATGAAAGAAAAGCCTTTGTGTAGTTCCATCTATTGATTGTTCTGACCATGTATACCTTGCTCACCAAGACAATTTATTTTATTACACTACTGGGCATTAGTCACAGCCTGCTCATTTAAATCTAAATTACATGTTAACACCTTCAATGCACCTTGGCTGCAAACTGTTTTATGAGGATCCATTAAAACTCAATCGAATCTTTGTATTGGGCGCAGCTTGATTGTGCAACTGCAAAGAGTTGGCAAATTACTTTGCATACATTAAGCTTTTTTTTTTCTTCAGTCTGCTTTATAATTACTACTCTTTCATTACCCTATAAATACTACTAAAAATCACAGAATGATTTTAAAATCATCATTTCCTCCAAGCCTAATTATGTGTTAAGACCTAAGCGTTGAAATAGGATACAGGAGATAAAAACACCATCTGGATTAAATGTGGTTACTGGTGTCTCTCTGGATTTGAAAGTCAGCCTGGAAACAGGACGTCCAGCAAGCTGTTCCTACAACACTGCGGCATTCCACAGAAGAGTTGGTTGGTGAGTACCAGTGGTGACTGTGACGGGCTAAAAACCAACTCCTACACCACCACTATCACCCAGACAAGCAGCAGTCCATCATTCTGAGAGGTTAAAAGTGTATCCAATACCGTTTTTATCCACTTGAACTTTTCATCTCTGACCCTCCACGCAGAGCAGGAATAATTCACTCACACCACTCTGACAGCAGAAACACACTCAGAGAGACCAACAACAAAGTGGATTCTTTTAGTGGAAGGCAACAAAAAAAGGAGCTGACCATGGTGCTGAAATGTAATGTGTGGATTACTGCTGGATGACTTATTCATGCAAAAAGGATTTTTACATTGAAGTCGGATCATTTTCCTGTCACTTGTTTTACACTTGGATTTGAGCCATGCCAGGCACATGATGCTTTAGAAGACATTGTTGGTCAGTCTGTGGATTTGTTGATCTATCAAGCTCAAACTTCAGACATATCTGAAATTCTATTTTATGCATTGACCACTTTGATGGTCCCACTATCTTTTGTAATCCACTGACATTTTTGGGTTTAAGTGACATGTCTTGGAAACTACTGGATTTGACCACAATGTGATTTGGTGCAGTCAGTCATGATTACATACTATGATAATCCTTAAACATCTGTCTAGCATTTCAGTCAGGTCAGAATAAATGTTTATGGAATTTTATAGAATTTAGCACAAGTGCAAATGTGCCTGTATATAAACCTACACACTGTTTCTAGTGTTGCTGTAGTTATTTTATTTCAAAAGAACTGATAAGAGCACAAGACAACTTCAATGTGTAGACAGAGACAGAATGTATTGAATGAAACATCTGGAATTGAATCAAAGTGGTCGTAGTTACATGAAATAAATCTCAGACCACAAAGAAATACATTTCAAATATAAACATAAATGTACAGAAAACATGACAGAAGAATAAGCAGTTTTCTGCTAAAGTTTCACTTTTGGCTTTAGTTAGTCATTGGAGAAACCCCAGAGGTATGTTGGTTTGACTGTCCACCCACACACACACACACACACAGTATTCATTTAATCCCTGAGGGCTCCACTGTTTCGTTGCCATTACCTTCAAGTCCCCAGAGTTCATCTGTCATAAACAAGCTTGCATCAGGGAGTTACTTAACTGCAAAGAACTACAAAATGATGCAGTAAGGAATATGGGAAGGTATGAAAAGCTACAAGGAACAGATCTGCCACTTCTCTGTGTCAATCTCCCCCCCCCCCTCTCTCTCCCAGGAGTATCACATGAGCTGCAGTAGCAAAAACCTCCTGAATTATTGAAGCAGACAAGACATCTCTCAAACCAACCAACATACACACACAAACAAACACAGAAACTATATCCCTGCCCTCAGGGGGAAATGAGATAATGACCAATTCAATCTGACATGGTTTTAGCGACCATAAACATCAAAGTGAGAGACAGAGAGAGGGGGAGAGGAGCGATAGTAACACTGTTGGAAAAAGGACAGAGGAGGTGTGAAAAAGGAAAAAGAGAAACAGACTGCCCATGATTTATTTCACACTATGACACCCTGGGTTGGGAGGGATACTTCTAAATTTGAGCTGTGCAAGACAGCCTGCTTGTAAATAAAATCTGCTGCATTACATAATTGATTTGAATGCCCCTGAAACACAAAACGGAGCTCAACAAATTATTCAAAAGAGCAATTTGTAATTTGAATGCTGTCCATATAACCGTCAGCATACGCTACCGTGATGGGAAAAGCAATAATTGCGTCCATCATCTCAATAATAATGAGCGTGATTACAGGGAACAAGCAGAGCCAGACACGTCCAATCAATAAAAGCAGGATGCTGCTTTATAAATCTCAAGATACAACCTCACTGCACCATAGTTCAAAGAGGAAAAAGATAGTAAGAGAGCACCTATCTGTAGCTCATTCATCCATATACATACTGATCAACCCCTACCAAAATGATGTTTAGTGTGTGCATACGTTTGTCTTTGCTTCTATAGATAAACTAATTTGAACCATGCCAGCTCCAGAACTGGCAAAGTTAGTTGGACAGTCCACTACTTTGGTCAAAAGTGATATATCCAAACCACTTTAAGAATGGATCTCTGACTTTTTCATTAACACACATTTAATAAATGTAGTTCTAATTAAAATATCTCTACATGTATGGGATGGGTTGCAATGGAAGGTGGTAAATACATTAATGGCCCAAAGAGGATGAATTGTAACCACTTTGATCTCCTGACTGGTACCTCCTTTGGGTCTAATGTTCAGTTATTTGGTTTAAATAAAATAACTGTGAAGCAAATGATAAACCTGTTAACGTAGCTCAGGTTTACTTTGTGTTTAGTGCTAATCAGAAAAAATAACTGATGAAAAAATCAGATGAAGAACATGATTACATTATACTTGCTTAAAGGCTGAATGTGCAACATTTTACACATAAATACAGCAGAAATCCAGTATATCCTCTGAAAATAACTCTGTGAGTCATGACTGTCTGCAATGAGTGTGACACCAGAGTCCCGCTGTCTGTGATGTTTTCTGAGCTGTATCTACAGCGTGTTTACATGGACGGGGCGGCCGGTCGGCTCATCCCCTTGCGAATACAAGTTGTTAAATTGAGGGACTAGAGAAAAGAAGAATAACATACTGTACTCACTGCTTATTTCAATGTCACGTAAGTGTTTTTAGATCACGGTCATTTCATGTAAATTTACATGCAGTGTGAAGCTACGAGCAAACTAAAGAGCGCTAGCATTAGCATGCTAACACAACAATGCAGCGCGAGTTGTTTTGATTTCATGCTGGTGCTCAAGGGGCGACATCTACTGGATCAAAAAGTCTTTTTACTGGCAAGTTTTCTTCCTTTAACATCAGCGTGTACTGCCGATGTGAGCTTGTTGAAAAATAGCTTAAATCTAGAGGAAACATACCCAAAGAGAGAGGCGCCAAACCAAAAGATGATGACACATAACAGAGATAAATCAAGACAATAAATGAATTCTGACTGATCAAGAATATTCTCTTGGTGGCCTCATTTCTATGTGCTGCGAAGTCATCACAAGACAGCTAGTCCCTTTTTAATGTCAAAATACATGTCAAATTATCAACATCTAAACATATTCATTTTTAGATCTGTGTGCCTCAAACAAAGAACACAAGACACTCTGGTTTTAGAGTCCATCTTTGTTGTTGAATAGTGGCATGCACTTTACATTTCAGATCACTACAGGGTAATCTTAAAAAAATCTAAAGTTTAAATAAAGAGAATAGCGGATGCATGACTCCCAACACAACAAAAGAACAACTGTGCGGATAAGCTCTTCCTATGTTGGAGGGCAACAAGCTGGCAAATAAGGCTGCTATTACTCATATTATCATCAAGCTTCAATAGATTAAAAAATAAATCAAATGCTGAAATATGGAGAGATGTACAGCAGAGGGAGTTGAATCTCAAGGAAGAAACCGTCTGATCATACACTAGAACCAGTGCAGCATGGGGGCTTCATTACTGGCAATGGCAACAGGAATCCCAGATCAAACAGAGAAAACGTTTGGACATATTTTCAGTACGTCAATATTTCACTTTGACATCCAAACATGATGCTCACAACATGTTAAACATAACATGCAATTATCCACAGTTGTGTTCAGGTTTTATACACATGTTGTACATATCCTCCCTGTCAATCAAAACCGGATACCACATCCAGACCAAAAGTCCTACCATTTTATAGACATGTTGACATAAAGCTGGCTGCCTCTCATTAGTATAATTTAGATTTTACTAACAACTGCAGACATCCATGAAAATGAAATATGGTGAAAATATAATGAGGACAGCTTGAAGCCATATGGATGACTACTGCATGCAGGGTAATGGCATTCTGAGTTGGAAATAATATTCAGACGAAAGCTGTCTATGTTATGAAATAATTTGTCAAATAATCAGTGAGGTATTCGGCCAAAAAAATGGGGCAACGACTAGATTTGATCATTTAGTAGCTTAATTGTAAGTATAAATGTAAATGTTCACTGATTCCAATTACCACATTTTTAAAGGAAAATATAATTTATTTTCTTAAATCTCGCCTCCTTTGAGAAACTTTTGGGATTACACTGATTTAAACGTAGCAGGACCTATTGTCTCTTTACTTATCTTGTCCTGTACATGTTGAAGTAATGTTTCAAAATAAAAGCCTAAGAATATCCCTGCTCTCTCACTTACTAAAATACTTGAAATGAAAACAAATGCTGTTTCAGCAGGATACTCACTTCAAAGCTAAACTAGCCAAATATAAATGTAATTCTTAAGTTTGTATTCCATACAAATGGAAAAAGGGCAGGATTTTGTTATTTAGTTTAGTGTTCTTCTTGTTTAGTGTGCTTTCTACTTGACTATTGCTCAATGTCAGAGTTCCAAAAATAGAGGTAGAAGAAGTTTAGACCCAGCTTTTTCTAAGGTTTGTGAGTAGGTTTCTCCATCACAGTAAATCTTGAGACAAAAGAAGCCAACCCAGACAGTAGCTCTTTAATGGATTCAACAGCTTAGCAGGACAGCTTAAAATCAGCGACAAATACGCAGACAGAGGATCCCCATAGAGTGAGAGAGAGAGTGAGAGAGAGAGAGAGAGGAGGGAGTGTGGAGGAGCTGCCATGACAAAGCTTACACACACACACACACACACACACACACACACACACACACACACACACACACACACACACACACACACACACACACACACACACACACACACACACACACACACACACACACACACACACACACACACACACACACACACACACACACACACACACACACACACACACACACACACACACACACACACACACACACACACACACACACACACACACACACACACACACACACACACACACACACACACACACACACACACACACACACACACACACACACACACACACACACACACACACACACACACACACACACACACACACACACACACACACACACACACGGTGTATTGATGATGGATTCCACATGTCTCCTGTACTTCCATCCTCCTTCTGTCCATCTGTTTGGATGGGGTTCACATTAAATCTCATCCTGTTTCTCTCTTCTCATTCTCGTCCTCCCTCTTTCTTATCATCAGCCTAAATACCACTGGCAGTCCGTTGGCTCCCTTGCTTAGTCTGTCTCTGTCTGCTCCACCCTCCAACACACACAAACACACAGCACAAACACACTCAAAATATTTATCCTGTTCATACTGGACAGTGACCATTGTGTAGCCTGTGACCGGATGTCCTCCTATGTGTTTGTGCTGTGTGTTTTCATATGTGTGCTTGTGTGTTGACAATTATTGATCATATCAAGGCTCCAATCAGGGTTACCAGTCCCTGTAAATTATCCAAATTGATCTCTCCAAGAGCCTGAGGGTGGATGGGAAGTTTTGCTTGAGTTTTTGCATAAGCATTCACACAGATGCAGAGTGAGCAGTTACATGAACATTTTCCACCAGCCAGTTGGTACAACATGACACAGAAAAATCTTCAACGCAGAGATAGTAATCCGAATTTTCTCATTTGAAATCAATAGCTCTGGGGGGAGAAATATGCATGCAAAAGGAGAGCATGGAAAAGGGAAATAGATGAAAGTGTGTGAGAAGGAGAGAGCAAGTGACGGTTTATTTTGAAGGGCACTGTTTCATCAGGAATTAGTCGACTATGAAACGAGAGACGGAAGAGCCAGGAGTGTGGAGATGATAAACGCTGAGAAGGAAAGACAAGGAATAGAGAAAGAGAAATGGAGGATAGAGGAGAAGGAGGGGGGGAGATAAGAAAGAATGGCAGGTGTTCTTCCAAGCCTCAGCTTTAATTGACAGAAATACTGTATGAGTGCTGGAGTGAAGTGACTCACAGGGTTTATGTGTGTGTAAGAGAGAAGGTGAAGGTGACTCCAGGGTTGTCATGTCTAAGCTGCTTCTCTAGACTGTATCCCTCCCCTCCCCCTTCAGCTGTGCAACCAGCCAATCAGGACACATGCAAACACACCAGGGTGCAAACATAGACACAACAGAGGGTGAGCAGTTAATTTGGATGCAGTGGGAAGCTTTCCCAGGTGTAAATATGGGACTGAAAAAGAATGTGCAAGCTCGACAAAAACCCATTCCCTCCGGAAACGCAAAAAGGGGGGAACATGTATTACAAGTCAACACACAAAACAGCTTTGAAATGAAAATAAACTGTCACTGCAGCTGTTAAACACAATGTAACTCAAAAGAAATTCAGAACACACACAAAGGGAATGCACACACATGCATGCACAATCCTCTTGTTTTGATAAACAGAGACAGTAGGGGTCTGTGACTGGCAGCCCCGGAGAGGCTGTCGTCTCGGAAAAGAGAGTACCAATGATAAGAGATGACAGCGTTTAATTCTCACCGAGAGAATGAGCAGAGACAGGCCGCAAGCAAGTGCAGACACAACACAGTCACAATGCAAGCACACAAGAACGCGCTGAGGTTTGAAACTTGCTGATTTTCAACCAGGTCCACCGGCAAATGAAAAGGTGGTCTACTGAGGATAGGCATTTACACAAATAAATGCTAAAATATGCAGCAAAAATCTGATGGCCTTAAAAAAAAAAAAAAGATTTAATGTGTGTCGTTAAACCTGCCAGCATGAGTTGAAAACAGGATTTCTGAAGAAGATTTGGAATGGAAAGGAAAGTGGACAGGGAAAAGAAAAGCCTCTTTTTAGGAGAAACAAACAAGCAGCTCAGAGGAGTGAAAACAACTTTTCTTCCTCATGAGGCATGCCTGAATGTCAACGACAGCTTTTCTGTTGCGGTTTGATTCAGAGATTCTGCAAAAAGACGAAGGAGGACGAGGAGAGCAGATGAAACGAAATGAGGGAGAACAAAATGAGATAAACAGTGACATTGAACAATGCTTGTTCTAATATGATGACTAAATTTAGTGTCGATACCAAAACGTTAATGGCAAACTATATGAGTTAGCAGTCCATGAATCTGGCCAGTTAATTTTCTCAACACATATTCATCATCAAACACATGTTGGATACAGACAATCCGTCATAATTTATTTATTTTTATTATTGTTTTTATTTACACTACTCAATGTTTTCCAGTCCATCAACATTAAGCAATCTCAGGCCGGAAAAGCTGAGTTATGTTAAACCAGCTAGCTCAGCAATGTACTGATATAGAAAGCATTCACACTAGAAGTTTTCAATCTGTTTTTGTCCACTTTTAAATTATACATTTTAATTTGTCTCTATTTTCTTGAAGCCCTTTCATAAACTCTATGATGTCAAATAGTTTTTGCTACAAATGATGCACTACTTTGACTTTTAAATGTATAGGACTGTAATTATCAGAGGAAAGGATGTCTATTACTGTAAAAACACTTTAGGAAAGTGACATCACATTTACTCAACTTGCAATTATGTTGACTGTTAATCTGTCCGAGGAGAGCTACAGTCCATGTATATCTGCCACCTACAACCCAAAGCCATTAGCAGTGCTACAAAGACACTGTGTGTAAAACATTAGAGTTACATATTCATGCACCACAGTTTCAGCCCTGCATGCTGCTGTTGCCGAATTTGGATTGAGTATAATGATCTTCTGTTTTGCTGCTGCTGCATCTACCATTGTTCCAGCTGGGCCGCTCATTTTCACTTTTGTCCAAAGCAGAAAATACTTTGATGAAGCAAACAACGTGAGGCAGTCACAGGCTTACAACAAAGATGACCCTGCCCGAAACAGAAACACAGTCAGACTCACTGCCGCATACAAATGTGTGTATACTTATTGCAGGCCCAGGGATATGATTTGCATTTAAGCTCATTAACATTCAAATGATGATTGTAACCTAAGGAAAATTTAAATACTGGCACAAATTAGAAGGAAGAACAGCAACAAATTACGAAACTGTAAAATCGGTCAAAAACATTTAGACATCCTCAAAGAGAAAGTTCCAAACCATCCCTTCATGATGATGAAAACAAAGGCACTGCACTACAGAGATATCAAATACACGTTTTTTTTTCACAATCAAACAAAAAACTAATCATGTTTTGGACCAAACTACAGTCACAAAATGCTAGCTGTCATGTGAAAATGTTGCTTGCACAGCTGTTGTTAAGCTTATTTCAGAAGCCAGTTTCGTAATTTCTTGCAGAAATGTGTCCTTTTTTCCTTAAACCATAAAAAAATGAAGGGAAATTTTTCTGAATCAAGCAAACAAGCAAAAACAAAGATAGTAACTTTGAAGGAAAAAGGATTTTCAACTGACAAAATGTGATGGTAATGAGGGACATTTTTCATTCTACTGCACATCCTTACTGATTACAAGTGGACCAGACTAGCGCTGTCTGTCTGCATCACCCACATCCGTCAGCATATTATAGCCCAGTTATTTGAATGGGATGAGTCTAAAGAATAAATACAATTATAATTTCCTCATGTTTCTAAATAAACCCCCTGAACTTTGACTGTCTAACTATTGCACCAGCTCCCCAGCCAACAATTGGACACTCATACATTATGCAGCAGGGAGCAAGTGGCTCATCAGGGATGCAGAGAGAAACATGGCTAAAGGGGAGAACGGCAAAGAGGAGGAGCCAGGGGTGAGGGCCGGGGTTGGGGGGAGAAGGTACAGGGGAGAGAGAAACGGCCATGGATGAGGAAGCACAGGGTCATTCACTGCTCTCCAGACAGAGGCAGAAAATGAGAGAAAAATGTGGAGTTCATGACTCAATGAGAATTGAGAGGACGGGCTGAGATTTATTGAGTGACAGGGAGGATGTAAACTGCTGTTATGGAGCGCTACTGGGCTCAAAGGATGGAGAGGCAAATAAACAATTAGTTATTTAGAGTTAGAGTTATTTGGAAGACATTTGTTTTCATTCTTTACCAAAAACAAATTCAACAAATCAGCCAATTATAAGGTAAAAGCCAAAACTGCATATTATTGTTAAGGCTAAGTATTTTACATTTTGACAAAAAGGTATTGATTTCATTCATTTCTCCTGCATGTTCCATGAGATTCTAGTGCATCGACTGGCTCGCCTGTCAGCATATGGAGCCAACGAAAATAAGTTTGTTCACAAGTTCTTGTTTGGGTCAAATCCCAGAGGCAGCTGTCTCCTTTTCTTTCTTTCTTGGCATCCTAACTCTGTGCAGGTCCTGGATTGGCTATAGGCCAGTGTGTTTTGTTGCTTTAACAGGTCATGGTGAGGTTTTTGCTAACCTCCGTGGGTCCTCCCCATATAACTGGGCCCCAGAAAGCTTTCCCCCTTATCCCCCATTATGGGCGACCTTGGCCCTACATTATCATATTTTTTTTAACCAGCCTGTTGTAGGTAACCAGAGCTCTGAATTTTCTGGATGAGTCTCCAAATTTCACTAAACATTGGGGTAAACCAGAGTTAACATTCTGATTACACCTACAATACTTTAAAAAAAAGCAGGGTTTCACTCCACAGTTATTGAGATAAGATGGTTGCAAAAGATTGCTGTTTGAGATAAATTCTTGATCAAAGGTCTTGTTGTCTGAGGTAGCAAAGTGTTTGGTATCACGGAGGAGGAAAGAGAAATGGCTAACAAAGAATGGAGGACAGAAGTCACAGTGGGACAAGAGACAGCCCATGTTTCAGGATACAAATTACAACCAGGATGTTTCCCGATGTGATAGGACACACACACACACACACACACACACACACACACACACACACACACACACACACACACACACACACACACACACACACACACACACACACACACACACACACACACACACACACACACACACACACACACACACACACACACACACACACACACACACACACACACACACACACACACACACACACACACACACACACACACACACACACACACACACACACACACACACACACACACACACACACACACACACACACACACACACACACACACACACCTCCTGCATTTGCTTCGTTGCATTGCTTGAAATATTAAACAGAAATGTCACAGTCTCTCCTCCTATCCATTGCTGCTCCTCTCCTCTCCTCTCCTCTCCTCTCCTCTCCTCTCCTCTTCTCTTCTCTTCTCTTCTCTTCTCTTCTCTTCTCTTCTCTTCTCTTCTCTTCTCTTCTCTTCTCTTCTCTTCTCTTCTCTTCTCTTCTCTTCTCTTCTCTTCTCTTCTCTTCTCTTCTCTTCTCTTCTCTTCTCTTCTCTTCTCTTCTCTTCTCTTCTCTTCTCTTCTCTTCTCTTCTCTTCCCTTCCCTTCCCTTCCCTTCCCTTCCCTTCCCTTCCCTTCCCTTCCCTTCCCTTCCCTTCCCTTCCGACAGCTTCTTCCGACAGCTTCCTGTTAATGAGTTTCATTTGAACAGGAGACCACAGACAGAAGTAAACACACACACACAAACACACACTGCAGGTAGCAGAGGCCTGCCAGAGCACATACAGGTATGACTTACTAGCCTTAACATCACTCTGGCTCCAGTACTGTATGGGGAGGAGCAGCTCTAATAAGGCCAAAGTTAGCTCGCTGTCTACTAAAATCTCAGGAGAACATGTCACCAAGGACATCATAATATTTGGACTCCAGTGGTAACACTACATTCACAATAAGCCTGATGAAGACCGGTCAAACTGCAGAGTTTGTTCACTTAACATTATCAATAACTTTCAGATGATACCAGAGACAGAGTTTGGAGTGAAATTCTCGTGATGAAAATGTTTTATGAAGCTTTTATTGAAAAAGTGACCTGCAAGCATACACAATTCAAAGTAGAGGATCTAGGTTACACTGGCTTGAAAGCAGATAGAGGCAGCTAGCCTTCAATTAACTTTAGAGATAACATGGCTGCTTAAGGAAAAGATATATACCCGAAGTACTGTAGCCATCTATTTCAGGATTGTGCATACTGGATCCAGTGTGAGGTACATGCAAACAACACATAGGGCTACATTTAGGTGCCCTCCTGAAGAATAATGAAGCTGTAGGTGACTGCATTTTCTTTTCAGCAGTAGGTTAAAAATAGACTTTGATCAGGTGAAAAGAGAGGCGGAGATCGCAATTATAAACCATTACTATAATAGGCTACCACTACACTGCTCACCTTAGGAACTGCACAAGTTACAAATTCACTTCTTCTGATTCTGACTGAAACAGAAATGATCAGTTGTAGTGGTATAGCTACTTGCAACAGAATGGTGATATTTCTTTAAAATAAATAATAAAATAAAACATATATAGGCTATAGATAAGGTTGGGGAAACCTCTAATCAGTCAAATCCAAACTCGTTTTTTCCATCATGTGCAGAAAATGCTCTGTCATTGAGTGGGCTTGTATGTCAAACCAGGGTCTGAACCTGGTCAGTCTACAAGAGGGACTATGCCTGCTGGCAAGAGCTCAACCACTCACAGGGTGCATCAAGGGCGTATAGTGGGCTCCTCTCTTTCTCACACACACATACTGTACACACAAACACACACAATGAAGCTAGTTATGATGCTTCTTTAAGCTGGATGTTGTGTCTGTCAGTAAAACTCACATCTCTGAATGGGTTCCAGGGTCTGTCCTTGTTGTACTGAGACACGGTGCTCAGCCATTTGTCGTTACTGTTACCGGAGACCGTCGTTTCTCTGCTTAGCAAGAGAGCCACGACAGGCAGCAGAAAGAAGAACATCTTCTACAAGCAAAGAAAAAAAAAAGAAAAACAGGGAGAGAAAGAAAAACACAGAGAATTATCAGACTAGTAAATATGTTCAAAGTAAGAAAAACAGATGTAGAGGAGAGGAGGGTGCAGTAAAGTGTCTAAAGGAGCGGACTGAAGTGAGAGTGTTCACTTTATAGAAGACATAACTCTTGTATTGTGACGCAATTTGATGTCAAAAAATGAAAATAAGAAGCAAAACGAACCAGTGTTTATAATTAAAGGAGGTGTGGGACACTCGTTGTCTCAATATAATCGCATTGTAAACATTAGAGAGTTGTCACCGCGGCAGATGGGGCACCGCGAAAACGATTAGCCCCGGTAGCTTTCCCTCCGCTAATTTAAAAAGCAATTAGCGGCGTACACACAATTGCAGCCCCCACAGAGCTTTGTCTCGGCTTTCGTTTGCTCCATTCTCGATCCTCAGCGCCGTGAAAGTCGACCAAACGCGCGGCAATACACTTTAATTTCCAGTTTATTGTTTCTTTGGTTAAAGAAAGAAAGAAAAAGAAAACAAACTGAGTGATTCACCTACCTTAGAGAGTTTGTTGGTGTCCAATACTGATTCCCGGGGGAAAATAAGTCCACAGCCCCGGGTACTCCGGTGGCACCCGACTGCTTGTAGGATTGACGGTTAAAAGAGGGGGAGCTGCGAGCACGAGCACACCGGCAGCTTTCTCCTCCTCCCCCTCGGTCATCACCAGACACCGCCTCCTCTCTCTCTCTCTCTCTCTCTCTCTCTCTCTCTCTCTCTCTATCACCGTGTCATTGATTTTCAGCGGGGTGTATTTTTTTTATGTTCACACTCCAGAGCCCGAGCGGGATTTGGGCGCCGTGTCAAAGCGCTGTTCCGGATGTACAGACACAAATTTCATTTTAGTCACGCGCCTCTGTAGTTGAATTCGAGCTCGTGTCCACCATAATAAATACAATTAAGACGCATAAAGCATAAAATGAACGCAGTATTGGTGTCTGATTGGCTTGTTCAGCTAGGGGGCATTGCGAGCTATTTCAGCACCATGGATAGAGTCAGGTCATGTACTGTATAACTATCTGCATAGAAATGATACGAAGAAAAAATGGGCCACATAACTGGGACGTTCATTTTAAGGGGGTTTGGGTGGGATGGCGGGTGATTTAGTGGAGGGGGGGGGGGGGGGGGGGGGGTATAAGGACATACGGGTAAATATTTAATCTGCGACTCTGCTTTGACTCTCTTCTGGCTTTTCTTGCTGTAGCACTCTTTACATTTTCTTTTTTTTCTCTGCATAATGTCTGTCTGGCTGTTCATAGAGTTCAGTCAAAAAAGATCGTATTTCATGCACGTTTGGGACAAAAGTGTGTACTCTCACTCCTCATCCTGTGTGATTCACTTAAAGTCTTTTTCAAGTATTAGGAAGTTAGGAGTTTGGTTTACTTTCTTATCTACCCCAATTTCACATAATGGTTTTCTTATCTAACTCTTCTGGCTGACATCACAATTCTCTTTTCTATTGTTTGCACAGTTGGAAAGTATTACCAGGATTTATTAAGATGGTAATAGTAGTCAAAAAGAACCTTTTGCAAATCTGTATTCAGCAAATCCTGCTACGTTGCAAAACTCCCTGCCCCTCTGAGGACGGTTTTGCTTCTGCCAAAAACAGTGTTTTGTATATTTAAGAAGCTATATTTTGACTTTACTATTTTAATGAGTCGGGATTATTGTGTCACATTAAGTTCAGTGCTGGTCAGCTTTCTCCCAAAGAAGCGTAATCCTTGAGGTTAAATGAAGCACTGCAGGTTAAAGAGCTGTTCAGGGTGCTGAAATGCTGCAAAGTTGGAAAACATCCATCACACTGGAGACCCAGTCAATTTTCTCATTCAACTGGACTTTTTATTTTAGTTCAATTGGTGATTGTATCCATTCTGTATTACTTAAATGACATGACTATTTGTAGAAAGAAGTTATGGTTAAGGATGCATTCATTGTAACATCTTACCTTGATGTTTTTATGTGTACAACATAAAACATACCTATTAGTTAGTTTTTGGTCGGAGTTCATTTACAGAAGCAGTTATTTCAGAGTTCATCAGTGTGATGCATAAAGACATAACAACATAAATGATTGAATCCTTACATATTGGTTGTTCACACAGTGTTTAGCATACTGCTTGTATGTCTTTTCATTATCTGCAGTTTGTTGTTGTGTTGGCACAGGATATCTCTGGCTTAGTGATTGTGAACAATAGTAATAGTTATTTATCTCTTCTTTTCAGACATTGAAAGTGTGACAGGATGAGGTAATACACTCTAAGGCCACTTGTGCACAGCATTTTGTGTATGGTCAACTTATGCCATGATGCAAAGGCAGGTATTTGATGACCTCTAGCTAAAATTGTTGCCACATGTATTTGTCAGTGTGCTGGCGGTTGACTAATCTGACTGATACTTCAAATATGCAATCTTTTGAATTGCACTAAACATAGTGCACTAAAACACTACTTAGCACAAATTGTATTCAAAATGAATAATTGAACATATTTGCCTCTGTGTCTGCCATCATCTACCCAAATAATGTCCTGCACAAAGAGATTAACAGTGCAATATTGAAAGTATGCAACTTTTTCACATCCAAACTCGGCAGCATTCTTCATCCAGTTATTGCAACATTTTTTAAAATAAAAAAAAGGAAAGAGGGAAAAAAGACCTTCAAAACAATAAACCCTCATTTTAGATGTTTTTAGGAGTGTTGCTTACATTAAAGTTTCATATCGAGTTCTGCTTTGTGTTTAAACTGCAATCTTTTACAACATTCTGCAATCTTTGGAAGAAGCTCTATTGTCTCATTAAAATCTTTTAATTGCAAGGCTTGAACTTTTTTATGCCACTGTTTATGAATAAGATCCATAATGGTGGTCAGCCATGACACTTGGCCGACAGTTGAGATAAAGTCTGACAGCCCATAACCTCTTATAAGGATAATGAGATATAAACCACTAATTATTAAAATTCATAATGCTGTTATGTTTACTGTTAAAAACACTTGTATTGTGTTCTAGTCATATAGAGCAGATGCCCTGAAATCCCAAGGTTACAAGAAATAGAAGTATACATTATACAGGCTCATGAGTCTCTCCTCTTTAAAAACATGTTTCTCACTTAATGGTGTGAAGCACTGTGTGAGTGGAGGAATAGGAAAGTCTAATAAGCAGCTTATGAGCTGAATGGTTATGAGACACTTGATTTTGACATTTAGAAGCTCATATGAGACATTTATATGCAGTATGTGTTAACAGTTATGTAGCCTGTGTTAAATGGCAGCTCTGACATTTTAAGTAAAGCCGGGGAAAGTTGGTACACTTTTCTAGGTCTTAGCAATGACATTGAGTACTTGTCCTACAGCTATAGCCACATGGCTTATTTACATTGACTTTCACATTTACTCTCTACAACTGGACCATTAACACCAGTTAACAAAGATTTGCTCCAAGGTGCTGTTGAGTTCCAACAGGATATCCTTAGTTGGGGATTTAGACGTTAGATGTGAGTTTAAAGTCTGTGTTACATTTACAAGTTGAGTTGAAAACTTTGCATTTTATATTTTGTTTTTTCCAAAATCCTAATAAAACTCATGTTAATCATGGATAAATATTAATAATGTGTTGGGGAAAAGACCAGTGCAAGACACATATCATTAGATAGCATTGTGATCCATTCACACAATGCAAACTCCAAAATGTTGGTCCATTTTAGTTGTAAATGTGTTTTTGTAATGGCTCAGTCAGAGACTCATCACTCTGTGAGTTCAAAGGATCCGATGTAGTCCAACTTCAGTCAGATTTGTCTCCCAGTTTGTCTCTAAATCCCAGCATCCACTGGGAGGGAAGATGAAGGATAGAAGCAGCTGTAGGTGATCCAATTCTGAACAAGAAAGATCAAAACATTTGAAACAACACATATGGGAGCAGTATCCCAGCAGTAAACTTAACGTCATACATCCCCCACATTGCAGCTGCAGCTGGTAGAATGAAAAGGGGGGGGAGTGAAGAGCGAGTGATGAAACAAGATAATATTTTTGTGGTTGTGTGTTTTAGACAAGTGTGGAAGAGACGAGGATGAGGACAGGGGGGAGGGGGGGGGGGGGGGGGGGGGGGGGGGGGGGTGTGTGTGCCAGAGATGTTTGAAAGTGAGCAGTGGGGTGTGATAGACTGTTTGTTAATGAGCTGTGTGTCTGTTACCTAACTTGAGCATGAGAACTTCTGTTCCACTTGAGTGGCTCTGCAGAAAAGCTGCCTTAGAAAAAGATCAGGATCATAATGATGATATATGCTGGTGCCATGTCCCACCGTGCAAGGTGCAAAGTGTTGCAAATTCAAAGCATTTCCATCACACAACAAGCCATATTTCTGTTCTGATCTCTCGGGGGCATTTGTAAATCCAATCATGTATCCGACGCTCCACATAAGATAAAAAGAGAAAGTCTGTAAGCATGAAACTCACCAGCAAATGGGATAAAAAGTATAAATAACCCTTTCAGTTTAATTGTTTGGTATGCTAGGTATGTAACATAATCAGCTCCTTATGGAGGACTTCAGCGACAGTATCCAGAATTTTGTTGTTGACTTGCCAAATTAAAGAACAAGACTGATTTAGCATCCATCTTTTTTAGGAAAACATCACTCTCAAGAGGCTTTGATACTTCCTCTGTCTTTGGGGCACCACGTTATTTATATGTCATCTTTTTTTAAAGCGAGAAGATGATTGGCTTTTTCTGTCTTTTCCACTAACATCTGTGTAAAAACCAGTCTTGTCATGATTTGAGAAACTTGTACATGACCACAGTTTTAGCCTCACAGCGGAGAAAAGACAAACTATGTATTATGAAGTCAAAATAAATTGATTCAAAAAGGTCAAATGAGTGTACCTAAAAAGTACATAAGGAAGTTTTTACATTTACTCCATTTACCCTAACCCAAGAATTCATGGAGGGTTTGACACTAATAACAGTAAAATGACCAAATAAAAATATAAGAAAATATTTGTTTTAATTAACTATAACTACTGTTACAAGTAGATAAAGTGGCAATTAAATTTCAGAGATAACTCACAGTTTTTTTTACCTACAGCTTATCCTCATTTAGAGCACATGCACTGTATTATCCAGGCAGCTGAGGAGGAATCTCTCTGAATCTTAAGTATTGGTATTTTTAAGTTGCATGCTCATAACAAAAAAAGTGTAGAAGTGCTGCTGGCTATTATTATGAAGGAGTCGCAGGATGTACAATGCTGGAGGAGGAGCTGTCCATGGTCCTGAAAGTTGCTAGTTGCTGGAAAAGAACGGACACCTACAAATCTGAAATTGATTGATGTTTGTCTAGTCTTTAGTCTCTCTAGCGAATAAGATGCATTATGAAAACCTCAGGATATTTTAGATCTCCTGGGATCCCCAAAAAATCAACCTCTTATGACAGAACATAGGGAACACAATAAAGAACAAGGGCTACCTGGATAAACCACATCAAGTTAATGGGCTAAAATGTCTTGGCCAAAGTTACTTAAAAAAGTCTCTCACATAGACACATAAACCAAACATGAAGATATGACAGAATTATACAGAAAAGATGCAGACAGCGAAGCAGACGGTGAGGTTATGGCCAAGGACAGGAAAACTAGCTGTGAATAGGTAAAGATTTGAAAAAGATTTGATTAATGGCATAGACCATTTTAAAGGCTCTTACAGCACTAGACTCTGCTGCTCTTGTTGTGTTCAGGCTTCTAAAGACTCCCGAGATACTCCAGATGAGCAGAGGACGCCAACAAGGAGAAAATGGTTTTGTGTTTTAAGGCAGCAATGACACAGAGAGGTTATCTTCTTATAGAAACCCAGTGTTTAAGAGGACACAACGTAACATAGAGAGATACACTGCAATGCAGCAGCAGCACACAAAAAGGTCCCCCTTCAGTGTAGCAGTGGAGAGGCAACAAGCAAGGTGACAAAGGTTTCTGGACGAGGGCAGTTGAAGGAGAGCAAATTCTCAGGAGAAGATTCTCTCCACGGACTAGGACCAGAAACAATAACAGCACCCGAGGGTGGGATGGTTGACACCATGTCAAAGCTATTATCTGCAGTGAAGCAGAAAATCCCCCATTTATCTTCTGCACATAATAACAACTTTGAGAGTTATTGTCTCCCACCAGGAACTTTATCTTTGTTAATAGTGCGTTTTGACCTTCCTTCATTAGATATGATACGTTTGTACTCCAGAATGGTTAGGCTTTAATAACATGCATTAACTCTCTAAACAGTTTGTGCTTGAAAACAATTATAGAGGAGAAAAAAACAAGATAACCTGTTCTTATCAGGGGTGCAGATTCATTTTTACATTTGGCCTCTTTCGTTTAGCTGAAATGAAACTTCCAGACATTGTGACATTGTGGTTAAGGTGCTGAAAATGCTGCCAAACACAATCAAAGGCATCCTGAGCAACCCACCCCAGAGCATCTAAGTCGACTAAAGTGGACTGTATGTGCTTTATTCAAGGTGTGAATGCAAACTAAATCAGCAAAAAGTGACATGGGATTCTTAACTAGAGGTTCTGTCTGTGTATATAAAGCAGAATCAAAAGGCAGGGACTCAATTATTGGTGTCAGAAGCAGTCTGGTAATATCGTCCACTAACATTTTAGTAGGCTTTGTTTTTACCTAGGAAAAACAGTCCAAGTGTAGAGCAGAAAGAGGATGAGTGATTCAGTCAAAACCCTATTTTGACGCAATCTTTCAGCCAAATTGTCATCAGACGATTTGATTAGTTCCAAGGAATGAGTAAGGAGTCACATTTCTTGAGGTTTCTACCACTTTTGGCGACCAGTTATTGTATAAAGTTTAACAGCTTTGCAAAAAAGGTTTTAGAAATATACTCTCTAATTTTAATTTCCAGAGAATCCAAAGAAATTGTCTGTTTAGGAAGGATAACTACTGATCATTGAAATGGTCCAGTCATGAGTCACAAGCTTTACAGGTCTATGTTTCCAGTTTTCCGAATAGAGCAGGTATTTTTTAAGGTAACTGGCAAATGCACAAAAACATGTCCTTGTGTTATTTGTGGGATGATCAAAAATAAAGGTATGAAGACCCCCACAGCCATCACTGCAACATCCCTACATACAACATCCCTACATAAGACACAGGGTCTTTGTCCCCCACAGTGACGGAGAAAATCATGTTAGTGACCACAGTGGTGGACTCACAGCTGCATCCGAACGGGAGGAAATAGATTAAACTTTTCAAGGTTCTCTCAGAGGAAAGATGCAGTCCTGAAAGCTAATTACACTCCAAATCTTCAGAGAACAACGCTAAGAACCACTGATCCTTTACTTTTCATTATCTCTGAACTTTGATGAAGGGTATAAGTGCACAAAATGCTGAATAACATCTACTTTTTAATGTTGTACCTGCATATTCTACTATACTGTACAGGTTGAGCTGGGGCTTTTCATGTGGTTTTGGTGAAAATATATAGATAACCAATGGGGAAATGTTTGAGCCAAGTTATCCCAACAGAGAGGTGGTTCAATACTACCTTATTAATGCTTAAAACCAGCTACCTGGCAACCTTCAAACATGCTTCTTATTCTCAATTTCTGTCTGTCTAAACCAGTCTCTTTTTCTGCTCGACGAATCACTCAATCACTCAATCCATCAAAAACATCTGATACTGAGAGGTGAGGACTGCCAATTAAGCAGACTATTCTTCCTCTCTGTCCATCACTCTATCTCAATATGTCTTCTCTTCATTTTCTTTCATGCCGTGCAGAATAATCCATGAAGAGTGCTCTTTGCCTCATACCAATACAGTCAATCCAAAAGATGAATTCTTGGCATGCCTGATCGAAAGTGTATTAATATTCCAGAAGGAGACGCTTAACATTCAACTGGCTGTTTCTCCAAGTTAAAACGCACCCTGACACACTGATCCTTTAGGCAAGACAAGTCGAACAAGTGAAGAATTAATTGCCATGTGTGTGCACACAGGATGAAATATCTTAAATGATTGGCATTCAGACTATTGAACAGGCATCAACTGTTGGTACAGTAAGTTATTTAGCAGAGAAGGCTGAGTCCTTTGCAAAACCTTAAAAATCTGACTATAACACAGAATGAAAATCCTACACATAAATGCTCATTTAAAGACCTCCGTTAGTTTCCAAGAGGAGCTCTATCACAGCAGGGAGGCAGGATCGGAGGGAAGTTCTTCAGCTCAGGACGCATGAGATGTTTGTTGTTGTTTATTCACACCTTAGCCCAAGTGCATAGTGGATCCATGCAGGAAACCAAGTTTCCACCGCCACTGCCTTGGAGCTGGTGATTGAAAAAAATAATCACAAATCAGTCTCTGCATTTGAGTTTCTACACCTGACAGTAATAATTCCATCAGGTGAGACTCATTGAAAAAAGGGCTGAAGGGCTCTTTGGAGATTTAGAAAATCCCACTACACTGCTGGGTGTGTGGGGGGGTACAACTTATAGCAGGAGACCTGGATGGATTTGATGTGGAGCAGGGTAGGGGGAGGCCATTGAATAGCTTTTCAATGGCAAACTGAAACATGAAATTGCCCTGAGTCAGCTGATTAAGTTGGAAGGGGGAGAGGAAAAGAAAAAACAAAAGTCTTCCTGATTTTTATATTTCTACAAGTTTATATTTTCAGCCTTTGGCTTCAATAAATCTCCTGAATGTGAAATTAAAATCATTCTCTATGGTCTCAGACAGAGTCTCTATACAGTTTGCTGTGGTAGCTAAAGTTTTAGCTTCATCCTGAAAAAATAAACTAATTTCTTCAGGCATATAAACAGACAGAACACATATGAATCTTATGTTTGTTTACTTATCTGATTTTATGTAGCATACGCTTTTTATAGCATCATGTTTTCATTTTAGGGTGAGCACGTTTCCGGTAGGAGTTTGATGATGTCATTGAACAGTGTGGGATCATGGGAGATTTTTCATTTTTAAATGGCCACCATTGCAAGTGAAAATAAACCTGGTGTGAATGGGCCAAAAAATCATGTTCACAAAGAAGTTTTAAATAATTGAGGTTAAATTCACACTATGCTTATTCATGTGATGTAATTTCATCATAATGAAATAGTGGAAAGAAAGGTTATCGCTCTGATGGCGTCCTTTCTCACTCTGTGATGAATCATATATATTTTCTGTTATTCCCAAGAAGAATGTTTATTAAATCAATTGCAATTAAACTCCAATGAAATTATACATATCTCTGTGTTTGAAAATTATTTGAAAACAATGGATAGTGCAACTTAATAAGACATGGCTAGTCTTCATAGGACAGTTAGTATACCTTAAATGAATTAAATGTTGTCATTCAGTTCAATCAGCCCACAGGAGATATATAATCAGCATTTTTAAGAGCTCTCTTTAAATCATCTGCAATGTCATCTTATTTGTGAGAATAAAATGTTCTTCAAAACACACAGCCCCAAGGGTAAAGTAAATTGAGATGAACCTTCTATGAAGCATCATTGCGTATTGGGGCTGTTGACTGAGACATTCTGTATCTCAAAAATGTCACTTTAAAAGAACTGAAACAAGTCTGAGAGATCTACACCTCTTCTACCGATCTGAAGAAATCGCCAAACTCCCAGATAAATAACATTGACTAAACTCTGCTTGCGGTCTAACAGAATCCCCCTTTGTCTCTGCCTTTCTGTTCTTTTTTCATCTCAGTGTTGTTGGAATAATTTTTCACTTTTCCTCAACAACTATAGTCTTTCAGTCTTATTTTCTCCCATCTGGTCTCAGTGGGTTTATTGTAAATTCCTTAAAGAATCTCTTCATCTAACCTGTCATCCTCGCTCTTTACTTTCCTTTATCCATCTGTCTGTCAAAATGTCTCATTTTGCTTTCTCCCAAAACCCAAAACTGTTTTGACTGAAGCTTCCTTCTCTCTTCACTTCCCTTAAGGCTTTAAACCACTGAAGTACATAACTAGTTCATTCTTTGCCCTTTTTCATCCTTTGACATTTTATTATACTCTCACATCCCTGACTCTCAAAAGCTCTCCCTCATCTCTCTGAAGACTTTGCATCGAGACTGAAGATGAGTCTCACAGCACCCTTCTTCTCTGCTTCCCAGGGTGTGACCCAAATTGTTTTGGACAGGCACGTCGTGACTGCCTGTGCCAGAGGTCCTTTTGTTGGGCAATGATTCAGAGAGCTGTAGTTGAAAACATTCACGCACACATTCAGGCAAACAGATACAAGGATACAACGCAGCCTGTTAACGGTCTTGGTCTGCGCTGTGCAGCAGGGTCAGGCAGGTTTATACATTCAATGTTAGACACACAAACAGCATTAAAACCTTTACAAGGGCGGAAGAGAAAGGTCACAGGTTCAGCTCTTCGAGCAGAATTTAATTAATTGTTAATAGACTTTGGCAGGAGCAGTGTTCTGGTACGTTGGTATTCCAAGTATGTCCAATCACATATCAGCAGGCTATGTATGCAGGGGAAAAAAATCCTTATGGAGAGCAAAAGCAGGCTCCCATCTAGGGGATCTGGCAATGATTTGTATACCTCTATGAAAAGATCAAGTTTAATTCATATATCAGACACTTTTATCCAAAGAGTGTAAGAGAATTAGCAGCACAACACAGGATCTAGAAAGGAGGAAACAATGTCAGTAAGTTCAAACGAACAACTTTAAGCTGATCAGACACAGGTTGTTGTTGTTGTTGTTGTTTTTGAGCGTTCTAATGAGCATCAAACCATCCCAAATATTGTTATTGTCATTATCAATATCAAAACCACCATCAACATCAATATCATTAAGTGCGTAGGTGTTCATGAAAGAGCTGGGTCTTTAGTATTTTTGTTAAAGGTGCAAAGGGACTCTGCAGATTGAATGGAGTTTGCCAGTTTGTTCCACCACCAGGGGGCGACAGAGGAGAAGAGTCTAGTTCAATCCTTTCTAGATCGAAAATTTCAACTAGAGCGCCAAATCTGCTTGCGCTGTGTTGTTGCGAAAATCGACCAGCATTTAGATTTCCCAACTTCCTGAACTGCATCAGAAATGAAATAAAAGTAGTTTTCTTCACCTCTTGACAAAGCTTGCATTTTGACTTGTTAGAGATCTACTTCATGTTGCTGTTATTTCTGCAAATTAAGAACCAAGTAAATCCAAGTAAACGGTTGATTTTAGAGCACATACAGTACCTCTGAAGTAAGCTGGATGAAGGCCTCTTGATCCAAATTTTTTATTTACAGTTAAACTGAGACTCACCAGTAACAGATGAAAGGGTGCTACTCAGGGCGATTCAATGAACAAAGAAATTATTGCATTTATTTTGCAGACATATCTGAATGAGCGCATTTTGCTTTTTGTTTTATTTGAGAAGTCACTTTTCAAGTTGCTAATCGTGCTGTAAACAATACAGCACACAGAAAAGGAAGGCTGTAAGTGGTTTAACGCTTATCACAGGCTACAATGAGACACAAGAAAGCGAAAGAGAAGAGAAGAAGAAAGTATTGACCAGTTGAGAAGTGGGGTCTGTCAGGATCTGCTATGCACCTTTAATATCCAGAGTGTTAGCTTAATAAAAAAAGCTGTGCTAAACTCTTCCTGAGGCAACGACGATTCCATATTCTTTTATCACACAGAAGTAAGTTTGTACACACATACAAACACACAGAGGGCGACAAATCTAATCCCCACCACCTGTTACCAGAGCAGCCACCTGTGAAGATGCCTTCCTCGTGCCCTCATCTCTTTCTACAGCAAAAACAAATGAATCACTGGTGAAAGGCAGAGAGGGAAGAAGGAAGAAAAGGGAGGCAAACAAATGAAACGTTACTAGGGGTGCCAGGTTGGCAGCTTATCAGCATCTCTAACTTCAAAACAGCACACGAGGCTGGAAGAAGACACAAGCTGCTGGAGATACCATATGACAATCCAGCAACTGTTACAACAACAATGATAAACATGTGAGATACTGCACAATACTGTAGTAGCTCCACGATTTGAGCTACTACAGTAAATGTCACAATTTTGCAAAAGTCAAAGCCATCTAAGTTCCATGTTTTTTAAAATTTCTTCTTCTCTATCAAATTAAAGGTCTCATTACCCCGTGACTTAACATTGAGCCTGTGGAGTGCCCCTGACACCCTACATGTCGAGCATATTTGAAATAAATGAAATGTGCTTAAAGACAATAATAAACCCAGTAGACAATATCCAATCCCTCAATAACAAGATACATATTTTACTTACAACAGGTCACACTGATACAAGTCAACAAATCACGACAAACCCAGTGGAAGTGAAGTAAAGAGTATGTTTCATTGCTTCTTAAGAGCAAGACGTTATCAGAGAATCACAATAAAGCCGACTATAACTCAAAAAAAGAATAGAGGTTCAATTACAACATTAAAGCATCGCCCTTCAGGATGTGAAAAGCTGCAGCTGGGAGATGGAAACTAGAAATACCTGCTCCAATCACCAGGAAGGAAGCTACAGTATTGTGACCTACAGTGGAGGTGTTACTGTAAGTCAAAGAAGTAATGACTCCACTCACACAAGCAGTGGATATAACACGAAGCTTATTGGGTAATAAAAGTAATTGGGGTGAAGAAAAAGTATCTAAAAGGTGGCTTCTGCTCTTCCAAGGATGAAGTGGAACGACCAGGGTATAATATTTATTTCTGCAGAAGAATAGGAAGTCACAGGGCAGGTGAGAGAATCTGGAATGCTGCAGTGAATGAAATTGTAATAGAAACACCTTTCAGATCTACTTAAGGAATCTCTTCTTGGCTTCCTCAAGAGTTCAAGATGAAGAAATGAATAGAAGTGGAGAGAAGAGGGTCTGATCTGCTTAAAGTTGATAATAGATGCTTGGTGATGCTGCTCCTTAGCCGCTCAAAGCCACATTAAAATACATGGTTAGCCTCAAAAAGACAGTGGATGGTTTGCTTGTCACTAAACAAGTCAGCTTACAATGCAATACAAAATGCTTCCAACAGTCCATTCTTTGTCTTTGATGTTATAATCTCAGCACAAAGCTACCACTCTGAATGTGAAACCCTTATTTGATGTGTATTGTAAGTACCGGTACATATTCCATATTCATGCTCACAGGTCTCAGCTCAGCAGAAGCTATTGATCTATGCTATATACCAAGGGTTCCCAAACTTTTCAGGTCGTGACCCCCAAAATAAGGGTGACAGAAACTGGGGACCCTCCACTGTTCTTTAAGGTGGTTAGTTAGGTATATAACGTAGCGACAGCCACGCACACACTAATAAACCTATCCAAAAACTAGTAACACAAAATAATACAACAGCCTAAAATAATTAAAAATTTCATTTCACTTAATGATACTGTCTTATATGACATTGGACTACTTTTTGTATATTTACAAAAATGGTAAAAATATATATTTATGCACTTTTAATTTTTTATGGAAGGCATCTCGCGACCCCCCTCTTGGTGGCTGGCGACCCACCTTGGGGTCCCGACCCCCACTTTGGGAACCACTGCCATATACTATACCACTAAACATTGTGTGAGGTTTTGTAAGATTTACAAATTAAGATATAAAAATCAATCAATCAACAATAAGAGAGACATCTGCATTACAAATGGGAACTTTTTAAGGTGTGTTGACCTTAGAAATTAATCTTGGGCGCCAGTTTCGCTCAGTTGGTAGAGCAGGCACCCTATGTACAGAGCTTATAGAGCTTGTTGCTCTGATGCTGTTTGGTGCACATTTCCTGTCCCTCTATATCTTTCCTATCAAATAAAGGCTATTTTTTTTAAAGGCCAAGGAAATAGTGTATGATGCATGCTGTGACCTCAAATAAATTGTATCAAATGAAATGCTGGTATAGCAGGCAGGAAATATTTACTCATGCAGCTGTTTTTGTGAAAGAATGTACAAAAAGAGGTTTGATGAGAGGACAAGGTTTTTATGTTTTGTTTGTTGTTTAATGCGGAGAACAGAAATGTATTGCACTATAAATTCTCTTGAAAAGATTCAAACTGTTTTCATTCAATGATTCTGAAGGATAACACAGTTCCTGTCAAAACCTGATGATTTGTATTGCTGTCAGTATGAAAACAATGGCATTCTTCGTTTTTCATTTTCATTTATTTTGTGAAAAATTCAGAGCAAACCAATTCCAGTGAAGCTAACAGGTAGTAGTCACCTCTGGCAATCTCAACTCTGAAAGGATTTATAATGTTATACAACACTTGACCCATACAGCACATCATCAACCTTAGGAATAAACATACGACACTATCAACCACAATGAGAGTAGACTTGAAACGCATTGTCCTCACCTGGAGGTTTTCTGCAGAGGTCTCTTCATGTCCCTGTTCTCAGCTGCTGCTCCTCTGTTCGGAGTTATATCACTCTTTCATCCTCTTCTGCTTCTCCTCTTGCTTTTGGACTTGTGTTATTAATGCTTCATCTAGCAGGGTTTGGCATGGATGACACTGGCATTATCGACGGTAATGACGCTATTTCAAATCAACAACTGCTTAGTCTGCTAACATTTTGATGCTACAGCATCACACGTTTTTGTATTTTACTCTCCGTTGTTCTCGATCCAGCTTTTCGGACCGAAATTAAATGTCCAACTTATTAGTAGGCTATTTAGTTTAACTCCGCTCTTCAAGTCTTCAGTTCATTTGTTTATGTTCTGTTTGACCTCTGACATTTAATGGACGAATCTACTTGTCAGGTGTGTGGGGGGGGGGAGGAGAGGAGGGTCGATACCACTCCACCTGCAATAAAGTTGGTAGCCTGTTAACAATTTTGGAATCTTTCGCCTACAGGTGAAAATGGGCTGTTCCAACATCAGCCTTTCAGTATTGGCTAAAAATACATTTCTCGTGGATTGTTTACATGAAGCCTCTGCATGGCATGGCAGTGTATTAATGTCTGTACATGGCACGTGTCGTTGCCGGGAAACCCAACTACAGATGGGCTGCACTGAATAACTATGACGTAACAATATGGTAAATTCTGGAAGTTTTGAAGAGACCAGATTGTGCAACTAGACCGACAGTAAGAGCTTATTGAAGAACTGCCTTGACATTTTTAACAGTGTATCCCACATAGCAACATTATTAAATTATTGTTAACATATTAACATTATTATAAATTAAATTTAGAAAAGTTAGTCTAGGGAAGCACGTTCTCTACTACTATAGTCTTTGGACGACGATGTTTGGACATTGTGAAAAGTGCAGAGGACATTTTTTTTTCGTACGCCCAGGAAGACTACAGCACAGCCAAAGTTCAGCTCACTGACCCACAACTTCACAGTAACCTGAGACATAGGCTACACGACGTCAGGTAGGCTACTTGTTATTTTATTAGCATGTTATCTGTGCTGTGTTTACCTGGTTGTGTGCCGCCGTGCCACATTATTGTACTGTTATAACCTGTTTGTGTGAATTTGAACCTGGGGTTGCAGTGAAAATACAGAGCTTGTTATGATTCGTCTCCGTGAAACTGTCACCCTTGTCATTAGCTTTGTGGATGTGGTACAGTAGATGATGTATAAATGATTTCATCCATGGTGGAGTCCTCCAGCTCCTTCCAGTGAACCTGCCTTTTTGCAGCAGTCCTAAAGTTGCAACCAGGGCAAGAACTAAATCATGTTCAATATACTGAAGTTATTTGGAAATGTAAGGAAAGCCATACATTGTATCATATTTAATGCTATATATCTAATACTTTATTGTTCAAGGATGTGCAGTATTAACATAGCCTATAGCAGTTTAATAGCAGATTGATATTGCAGCATTTTTTCCCATTTAGGGACAATCATTGCCACTGCTGCTTTTTCTTATGATTCGTCTTAAATTAACCGAGTTCATAACAGCTGTAACTATAGGCTACTGTCACCATACACTTTAAGAATAGTTTTCGAATCAATCAAACGTTATGAGCAAATCTTCTAACAGCTACTGTCTATTCAGCCACTAAGATGCTGTTTCAGCTTTCTTTATCCACACTGTCCTTCATGCTTTCAAGTTGTTTTTGCAGTATTCCCTTCATTCCTCTTGCTCTGCTCTGTCCTTAACACAGCATTATTATCAATCAATTTTTATTTGTATAGCGTCAACTCATAACAAGTGTTATCTCGAGACACTTTACAAAAAGCAGGTGAAATACATTACTCTTTGTCTGTTAACATTACAAAAGAGCAGGTAAAAAGACCTTACTCATTGTTATGTTACAAAAAGCAGGTAAAAGACCTTACTTATTGCTATGTTACAAAGATCCGGCCTATCCATCATAAGCACTTTAGCAAAGCAGCAAAAGTTACAGTGGTAAGAAAAAACTGCCTTATTAAAAGGCAGAAATCTTCGGCCGGATTATATGTATATTTGTCTGCCTGATCAGTGTTCATCAGCCTCCAACTCTCTCTCTCACATGCACCTGTTTTTCTGAGGATTTCAAAGGGCATATTTGCAGTCTTCATGTGAGATGTAGGTTGAAATGAAATGTTTTAATGGGAATTACCTTAATTTGGAATTAATTACTGGAGAGAATTGAAACAATAGAGTGTGATTTCAATTATTACAGGCAACTTGATTGTATTACTCCACAGTCATACAATAAAATGATGTAAAATGTTTTTAATCATATAAGAAAATGTCTTTACCAAAAACACTTGGGCATACATGCGGATTGGTCCGTGCTCTCATTGGTCAATATCATGGATGTGACGGAACACACCGGTGAAGGCAGAAAAAAGAATCAAACATATCTTCCTGTTAGGAGGTTGTGTTGCGTCCCAGATGTGGCCTTGATTGTCGTTCACGGTTGGCTGTGGAAACATAAACAGGTTCAGGCTTTACCATGCCAGACCGCTTGGTGGAAACGGGGCTTATGACACACTACCAAATTAAAATGATGGATTGTCCGGGCTGACGGGTCCAGAAAACCCTATGTCTGCAGGATTGGGCTATAATCATGCTTTTAGTCTGACCTCGGCATCAGTCAAATAGAGACAAATTTTAAGAATCCCATTTATTTGGATATGAGCAAATGATGTTATTATTTCACAAAACTTTGCAGGATTTTACTTGAACAATAGGTGTTGTAAAAGCAGTAGAGATCATTTTCTTTAATTATTTTGTAAACTCATTCACATATTATCAAAAAGATGTAATGCGGAAGCATTGATGGTAAATTGTAGTTTAAATTAGTTCAGTGAAGTAAGAATGCCTTCCTTTATGGTACATTTGGTTGTTTTTAAAATATTCTCCTGTGCTGCTGACCTGCCAGTGAAAGGAGAGGAGAAAGTAGTAAAGCAGGCAGAGGAGCCAGGAAGTGAGATTTAACTGGACTGGGCAATGAAGGATACGGAAGTTTTTGACAGCACTTGAATGGATGAGAGATGGAGCGGAGAGAAGTGGGTGTAAAAAATGAGATTGGTAGATTTGACTGACAAACACTTGCAAAAGAAGGCAAGAGAAGAAGATGGAGAAAGTTTTTGTTTTCATTGCATTTAATTAACTTTGTTTAATCCAAAATAACCATGAGGTATTTAATGAAAAGCAAAAACAGAGTGATGAAGTGTGGATAATCAAAGATATTCATCGTTCAAACACATGAAGAGAAGCTTAGCCAAAACCAACTCAGCAAAGCAAAGTGTTTTAGATACAGTACTTGAGACAGATTATAGAGGCAGATAGTCAACATGAGTGGTTTTTTGTTGACCCAGCCCAATTAAAAAAAGAGATCTTGTTTCTATTCAGTCACATCCACTCCATAAACTTAAACAGCCCAAATCTCAGCAAGCCACATGCATATTAATAATTAAAGTTTCATTGAACAAAGACGGGAAGAATTAATTAGGCGGCAGTCAAGTAACCCTCCTTGCTTACAGCAACACTCTCGCTCCCTCCATCATCCAGTCTTTAAGTAATGAAGGCGAGAATGAGATAAAGAGGCTTTCTTTAGCAGAGGCTTTTCTTTTGTGTTATTCGCTAAATGCTCTTGATGGACGTCAGGATTTATATTAATGCTTTCTTATCAGAGGGTGATTAGAGAAGACACTTGAAGGCAGTCTTCCACTATGCATGAATACGTGAGTGTCGACTGTGTGTGGATTACTAATTACAATCATGGTACATTAATATGGCTGTGTTGAGCATGCCATTTCATTTAATTAATTTTGGTTCATCATCAAAATATGAAGAAGGATTTACAATTCTCTGACTATTCCCCCCTTTCATCCCAGCCTGTTTATACATCTTCAAGTAAAGTAAAACACTTGAAAGACAGCATAGGGTAGCTTACCTGTAGTGGGCACCAAACCTTTGCAGACATTGTTGTCACTGAGGGAGTCTGAGATAACAAGATCAGCAGAAACCGATCGAGCAGCACTGAAAATCCTCCTGCCACCCTCCTTTTAGATTTCCTCAAGAGGGACAGATGGTAGAGGGCTAGGGGTGTAACTAAACACTGAACTCACGCTTCGTTATCATGATACTGGGTTCACAATAAGATTTGATCATGATTTTTATGGCATGAGATTGAGGATAACCAGTAAAATATAAGATACAAAAATAAGAATATCACTGGTATTTCGAAGCCCTTTTTATCTTGACATTATCAGCATCATTAGCACACATATCCTCCTTATGAAATGTCTGTCTCCTCTTCCTGCTGCATTGTTGTAAACTCAGGGGTCACAAGTCATGGCTTCAAAACTGTCTCTTGAAGAGTAAGTGAACATCTTTGTCTAAGAGGCTCTTTCTGTATCTCTATAAGCCATTCATTGTCTTTAATTCTCAGGCAGTAATGGTAGGCAAACATGAATGTGCTCCAGTTGGGTGTATGGCAACATCTGGCTCAAACTGTGCAAAGTGAAAACATAGTTGTGTGATTTCCTCTGTATGTGTAGAGGTGTTCACGATGAGCTGGATAGGTTATTTTTCCCACGCTGTAGAGGTGGATACAGGGGTGTCAGCAGGGTGCCCTGGGCACAACATGAAATCTGATGAGGCACTCCGATATTCTACATCAACTATGAAGCTGTGCTGCAACAGGCTGCCAGTAGCTTTCATTGCATTTCAATGTAGGACTATCAAGTATTTTACTATTTTAATGTCGAACAAGAAAAGCAGATATTACCCTCTGCTGTAAAAAAAATATATATATTTTTAAGGCAAATCAATAGAAATTGTCCATATTTATGTTGGTTTTCAATTGCATTGCGATTTATTGTTTCATCCCTGGAGGGAGCAATGCTTGACAAAAAAAGCTTCCTCCTTATAAAATGATCTTGTTGGACAACTCTTTTGTTTCTTCTGATTAAAAAAACACCCAACTGGCTTGAAAAGCAGGAATGCTGATTAATGTTAATTCAAATCCGATGCCCATTGGTGATTAGTGTGGTCATAGTGAGAAAAGAGACTGTCATCTTTTGATAGTAACTTTTTTGGCTCGTGAAACGCAGATCGATTGATAATTTGATAGATAGATTGATTAATAAATAGTAATAGCATTTTCTCATCCCTCAAATGTAGAGGACATCAAAACAGATAACATATTCATGAACTCTTATGATGAACTTAAAAAGAGATGTAATATGGTTATAGATAATACATGTATTGCTCATAATCCCTTTGGGGAAATTTGTCTCATTGTCTCTGCATGACTCAACATCTCTGGGAGGCTGAGGAGAGCAGCATAAACAGATTCTCTCTCTCTCTCTCTCTCTCTCTCTCTCTCTCTCTCAAACACACACACACACATTCTCTGTTTTAATGTTGTATATACAGAAGGTGATACACAAACTATCAGTCATGCTTCTACTAAACAAGATAATCCTCAATATCCATAGGTGGTACTGTGTAGTTGGATTGCAGATATCAGCGGAAGGTTCATTCGTTTGGCTTCACCGCTCAGGTTTTCTTTTTTGTTTGTAGTCAGGAATGAATTTCTGCTCTCTCTCCATATCACCTCCCACACATGTCAAACATCGAGCACACACATGAATTCAAATTGTATTAGGACACATGCCAACACATATCACAGATGCTGAGCAAAGTGTGTGGTTGCACGCATGTTCACACACAAACACACAGGCACACACACTCTTGCACAAACACACGTGCACGCGCGCACACACACACACACACGAGCAAACAATCAAGTCTGATACTCCCCAATGTGGGCGAGAGGAAACCAGTAACGATAACAATCTATTCTTTCTGTCTTCTTCTTTTAGATTGTATTTCTCCTCCTGAATCCTTCCATCCATCTGCTGCAATCCTGTTTTGACAAACAAACACACACACGCACACACAAACACACACACAAACTCAATCACTCCATCACTGCTCCCTGTAGTTGCCAGAGAGCCAGATGAAGGAGGGGAGAAGAAAATAAAAAAAAAAACTGAAAGGGAGATGACAAAAGTGATGGGAACCATTTGAATTCCAGGACAAGTTGGTGTCCATTAAAACACAAGCCCACTGATAAACGAGAGCAATATGCACTTTAAGAGACTTACTTTCTACTTCAGTCAACTGCACTACAGTTACAATTAAACTGCTAATTCATAACAGAGTAACCAGGCCATACCGTTCTTATTTTTATTCGTTTGTCTCCCTGATTGGAAGCATGTGGTGGATTATTGTAAATGTGTCTGCATTGTATCTTGGACATAGCTCTGCTGTGAAAAGCACAATGTATATAAATAGGAAATAAAGAAAAGGTTGCACTTTGAGTTCACTTTTTTATGATTTTTTATTCAACCGTCAAGCTGCTGTCCTAAGTAGACGTCAATTATCAGTTTGTCCCCTGTCTCTGCAATTAATAGGATTCTTAATGCATTTGGAAAAACACTGAAAACAGCTCTCTACTCGGCTGAACACAAAACTCAGCTAAGTGCAAACACATACACACACATTTATATAAAGCATGTGGGGTTTGACGACTATTGGTTTGGCTTTTATTGACATGTCCAGGTAAGTTAATGAAGGAATGTTCAGATAAAATATATTGACTGAGAACAAAACATGTTATTGAAAAATTGCAAAAAATGGAATTAGATACTTTCTTCTGTTATTATTAGAGAATAATAGGATTCCCCAAATCTCCATGCAACTAGATCTGTTTTTTATTTTTATTTCTTTATTTTAAATACTGAATTAATCCCTCAGGGAAATTCTGGTTTTACACTCTATTATTGAGAGACATGCTTCTCACACACATAATTACGAAATACAAACATTCACAAACAGGACCTGTGCATTAGTGGAGAGATGTCAGCTACACACTGCTATGCAGTGTACACCAGAGCTGTTGGGGGTCGGTGCCTTGCTCATAGGCACCTCAGCAGTACTCGGGAAGTGACCTAGCACCCCTCCAGTTACCAGACCAACTGGTGGTGTCTTATCTTTGTCACAGTCTCACATATTTTGATGTGTTTGAACAGTGTCTCTTTTTTACAACAGGCTGATCCTCTTTTCATGTGACAGACCAGATGTTGGCTTAAATTGTATCTCTTTTTAAAGTTGTCTTTATGGCTCTCTTTTTCAGTACATTTCAATGCATAAAGCACATGTGCTGTGTTTGTGAAGTTGGAGGAGGCAGCTTTGGTGTACATAAAAAAAGCTGAAATCTCATACCTGACTTAAGATACCAACCTCATTCCTTCCTTGTATCACTTGTTTAGCTTATTTAATAAAGCTTTATATTAAGCTTTATTAAAACTGGCAAGATGAGTACACTTCAACAGGGCCATGTAATCATTTAATGGGGCTTATTACAGGTTTGCAAAAGCCACAGATATTGCATTTTGTTTTCTTTGTTTACATCATAACATTACATTAATTGATTGCTATCAGGCTGTAATGGCAAAAAATATGCCATTCAAAATAAAGTGTACGTGATTTAACCTACCTCTTCTACCTTATGTTTGACTGAAGATATGTCAAGCTCATCTGTGAAGCCATGCATTTCTTTGCAGTCCTTTTTGTTGTTTGCAAAGGGTTAATCTGCAGCCTGTCTACTGCACAGAACTCCTGTGTTGGTTTTTAGGCGTCTCTTAGTTTTCTTGTTCACAACAACGGATAGTGATATAGACAGACAAACAGACGGACAACCCATAATTATAAAACTTCCAGCCACAGCTGTTTTATCGACACTGCAGAGCCTTCAAGCTTACTTCCAGATAATTCAAAATAAAGTAACTTTTGTTTGTGTGGCAAAAAAAGATTGTATTTTTCTGAGGACTAGTTCCAACTTTTAACGGAGTAACTAAAACTGTAAAAGGGAAGTCAAAGTTTGACACCATAGTCAGGGATATATAAGACTTATCAATCATCCATCGGTTTGTTATTCTCTCAGCATCTATCACTTTAATGGATCCTCCTAACATACAATTTTTAGCACTGTTGGATGATTTTCAGTTTGACCAGCAAATAACAAATAATTTGATTGTAAGATTTTTTGAGCGAATCCTTCGTGTGTCTGTGAGGACAGCAAAACTCCCATGGTCTCTTGTATTGTTAATAACACTATCAATGCAGAACATTTGCCATCACACCCAGCTTTAACTACTTGAAAAAGCCCAGTCATTTAACTGTACTCCTCTCCTCCTGGGTACGCGTGGGCTCAGGAATTCTGTGGGAAAGAAAATCCAATTACAAAATCCTTCGAAGAGAAATAATGAAAATTCAAATGGGTTATGTAAATTCTGCCTGTTAAGTGGCTGGGGACAAGTGTGGCAAGTACGAGATTCTGCACATGCACAAACACACACACACACACGCACACAAACACACACTTTAGCCGTTTTGCTTCTCCAACACTTTCATTTTCAATATTCTAATCTGAATCAATCATCTCCTCCCTGTCACCTCTTTGATAGCACTGCTAATGTTGCTTAATGAAATTTGTTGACAAAGGAACAGCGCTCGTTCCTGTTCTCAACGTTTTGAATCAGCTGTCGGAGGAGAAGGGAGGAGAGGAGAGAGAAAAAAACCCAGAAGATAGATGACCTCCTCCAGTTGCTGTCAGCACACTGAAAACGTCTAAGAATCTCTTTAGGTCTCTCTCTCAATCTCTCTCTCTCTCCCCATCTCAGCCTCTCTCTCTGCGTTAATATGGTTTCTATACACTGTTCACTGACTTAATGCAGCATGAAAATAAAGAGTGAAATAGGGAGAGGGTGAGAAAGAGAGTGCCAGAGAGAGAAGTTTTTGAAGAAAGGATGGCACTGGGGGATAAGCAGAAGATTAACAGAAAGGAGGGTGAAGAAGGGGAGGGGGCGGAAGTAAGGCGGGCTAAGAGAGGGAGAAAAAAAGACGAGTGGACAAGCAAGATAAAGGGCCTAATGAGAGGCAGAGTCAGAATGAAATATGGGGGCAGAAAGTGAGAGATAGCAGCCACCAGAGAGGGGAGAGGAGAATAAGAGCGAAGCAAAAACTCAGAGAGAGAAATCAACAGAGAGAGATCGAGGGGGAAATGGTTTGGAAAAACAGCCATGACATGAAATTAAAGGGAAGTGTTTGGGAAAAAGGCAGTGGGAGTGGAGAGGAGAAAGAATGATGGTTTAAAAGAAGGAGGAAGGCATTCGATTTGGTCACTCACACGGCTTTGAGTGATAACCAGTTATATCCGTGTCTCTCTGACCCTATTTGTTCCATTTATTCTCCTTCTCTATCTTCTATGGGAATAGTGTTATATTACTGTGATCCTTTTCCGTCTCCTCGCCTTCATTTAAACCACCAGGGTCCTTGACACTTCACTTCAGTCTTTACTTTCTGTCTTCAGGGTGGATTAGGTCAAGTTAAGATTTATGGGAGTGCGTTTGTTGGTGAAAGAGGGTAGATTTGTACTTTTGGGGTGAAATCCCTTTGTCATTTAATCATTTAAAAAACAGAAGGGATGATGGGGGGCAGCATCGAAGTAGTCACAACAGGAGATAGGATGAGTAAAATAAGTGATGGATGAGAGAGGAGAGCGAGAGGTTAGGTGAGGTAAAGAGAAACTTCAAAGTGAGTCTATAAAAACTGAACAGGAAAACATGATCTGTTTTATTACTGGTACAAATAAAGCTTCTAGGATTGACAAGAGTTGATCTTTTTTTTATTCTTTATGGAAAAGAACTGTGTACAAAAATGGTTTCCTAAAAATCCAATCAAACACCATGTGTATCCAGTCCAATCTGAAGATCATCAGACTGAAGGCCCATTGGCTGTCACTGTAGATAAGACATTTAAAGATCAGTAGTAAAAAGTCATCTTTGGCACAGTTTCTCCTCATTGTTCTTTCACTTGCATTTCTTCCTCTCTTTTATCATCAACGCCTCCTTCCTGCTTTCTTGAAGTTCTCTTGGTAGTTTTAACCCACGACAGGTGAATATGCTCAACATACCCATGTACTGAGCTGTGCTATTTCTCTTAGTATTAGGCCCATTTTGTGTCTTATTAATAAGCTCACAGTACACCGCTGGATGGACTATTTGCAGTACGCATATTCACTGCCCTTTCAGTAATGTGCTAAATGTCATCCTGCTGTGGAGCTGTCAAAACCAGCTGCCACTTAGCCCAGAGAAATGCCCCCCTATCCTCTATGTCAGGTTTTTTTTGTTTTACTTATTCACATCTGGTTAAAGCTGACTCACAGACGAAAAAGACAAGAACTGCAAAGTTTGGAGAGGGAAGTTCACTTCTTTATTGTTCATTCCAATTTGAAGATTCTGTTTCTGTAATGGTAACTTCAGCGCATCTCCACAGAGAAGATGGAAGTTGGCAAATAACTAACAAGTAACTTTTTTTATTACAATCAGGGACATACTGTTAAATGCAGTAGAAGTAGAAAATACACATGGCATAGAAATGAGGATGCCATTTTCACAGTGAACATGTGTGGACGGTATATCTACAAGGTAAAGCTACTTAGCTACTAATGTACCAATCCATCCATGCCACACCATGTGAGGCCCTTGAAACTGAAGACAAAAGTGGTTGGGCCCCGCTTGCATGCTGCAGATTAGATGGGTCTTAATTTTTTGTTAAACATGCTGACAATTGTTAACATTGTTGTCAATATTTAAAAAAAATCCTCTCATCAGGCATATAAAAATAAGTTTAATCATATTATAATTAATTTCAAGTGCCGTTCTTTACGCTTTGGTGTGTGCTTGATATGTTACTGCAAGAAATCAGAAAAGGTTTGTGGAAAAACAGAACTTTACACAAATATTAAACGGCTGGCTCCTAACCAGCTTCAGGTTTCATTTGAAGTTCTTTGATAAGGTTGTAAATCTATGAACAGCGTTTCATAATTATGCAGAACAATGATCAGATGTGTCATTCATTCATCCACATAGGTGCTCTAGTCTTTATTTGAGCTAAACCACTTTCATGTTTTTTATTTTTCCTATTTGTGCAGCACTTAGTTATGAAAACTGTGAAGATGATATGATGCTTTGGAAATCTGTGTTTGCAGACTGAAGTAGTTTAAAACACTAATCTGAAAATCATTATGTGAACCATTAAAACTCTTCGTCTCTAAAGCCGGTACAAGTGGTACAGGTGGGAAAGAGAGCTAACATGTGAATGATTATTTTAATACCTTTCAGCCAAAGAACTCCAGTGAAAATTACTAAAAAATCAAAACAAACAATTAGTGATATTAGTAAATAATGTGAGATCCCTGTGTTAATGTGTTTTATGCATTTTCACTCACTTACTAAGTAATTACCAGGAAGTCTTAATAAGCAAAGAGACAAAAAGCTCTGACAAGGATTTAGCTTCTTCTTCTTTTTTTAAAATTGTACACTGCAGGATGGGGACTGTGTCTCTCAAGCACAAATGAATATTTGCAAATTGTTATTTTTTTCTACTTTGCAGTAGAACTCAATTCTACTGTCAATGACATGCAGTAAGTAGAACAGGAAAAGAATGCAAGAACGAAAAAAAAAACAGGAGGGGGGGGTTAAAGAAGTATAACAAAAGACATGAACGAGAACGACTTTTTCTCTGTGTGGCAGCACTGACTCGGGTCCAAGGCCTCCGAGTTCAAAGCAGCTTATTGACTGCGAGCATTGTGCTTTTTCAAACAAGGGGAAGCACAAAGTCACACACAGGTGGTGCAGGATAAGAGAACAGAAAAACAAGCGTGAAGAGGTTGAAGAAAGGGAGCAAAAGAAAGAGAATTGAGCTTTTAATGCACATGAAGTAACAATGAAAGGAACACAGGTGGAGATCAAGCTGTCTTCAGGCAGTGAACCTGCTCTGTGGTCCTTCTCAACTTACCCCACAAGGAGATTTCAGGATGTAAGTGAAAAGAGAGAGAGAAATATTGATTAAAAAAAAGAACACAAGAGTCACGCTGGTAATGAGAAAAATAAAAAGATACTGTACGATAAGAAAAACGTGTTTTAAGTACAAGACTGAAGTAAGATGATGCTCTTCTGACATTCAAAGGCCCTTATTTTCTATTAACAGAAGGCATACTTTTCAATTGTTGCGTCATTCCATTCAATCTGTTAATATTCACAATCAGATGTGCCTTTTGAACAAAAACAGAAATGTTGACCTGTGGAGAAACCAATAGGTTCACTTAATAACACAAATGCACAAAAAAGCCACTATTGATTGTTATACTTCGTATACTTTGTTATACTAAGTAGTCTGCTGAAACTGAGTACCGATCCGACACCAGTGTTCAAATTATCAACCTGTATTTTTTTCACTGATGTAAGGCAATACCAGGCTTTCCAAGATTTGTAAAACAATATGAAATAAATGATTACAAATCAACCAAGTAAAGTTATAACAGCCCTACAATATGTCTACAACTTGCACAAGCATCTTATACTCCGCCATGTGACAGTAGAGCTCAACGACAGACCTCTATGAGCTGCATTGTATGAGCAAAGAACTCTCAGTTGTTCATGGATTTTTCCTGAACTAGCATAGTTTGTCAAAATCCACTTTAGTGAACTGATCAAGTATTTACTTGATGACAGTTGAAATCAAGTCGCTGATGTTTGATCCTTGGCATTTTTAGATTGTTGCAAAATGGCTTGCAACTCCTGTCCAACCAGTCCACTGTGAAAAACAGGCAAACGTCATAGCACCATGTGGGGAAGCTTATCACTTTTCTGGCTGCTCATTCTGAAATTTTACTGACCATACATACATCTAAAATGCAAATACATTTCCATCAAATAGGATAAGTTTCAGAGTAAGAAGTGCATGTGTGATTCCTAAATGGGCAGATAAATATCCCTGGAGTTCAGCTGACTTGGTGTTATGCTGTGACGATCAAGTGTGCCTTTATTTATTTCGGACCAGTGTATGTACAAAATACAAACAAATACATTAGAGAAGTCCAAGGAGGTAATACTATGTATAGGGTTTTAATTAACACATCTGCCTAGGGTGGTGGGGAATGGGGAGGGGGTTGAAATGGGGTGGTTACAATTTACCTGACACATTCAACCTAGCTCACTATAGAGACCTAATTGTAGGATGAGTGTGTCCTATTTGTCTCCCTTTTTACTAAATTAATTGTGTCACCATTAAGATTTGGAGTGACCGTCGTTACTTTTCATTTCAAAGAAAGCAGAAGTACATTGCTTACATTGCAATCTGCCCAATAGTTTGAACTTGTATTTGAGCTGCCTTAACTTGCGACATGCTCACTTCAGGTTTTCTTAATGTTAAAACAAATGCTAGGGAAACACAGCCTGAATATTTGATCAAAATGCACACACTGGCTTGCAATAAATTGTTGCACATTACTGATATATAAAATGTCACAGACTCAAATTAATATTTAATATTAGATTCTAAAAACTGGAAAGTACAGTAGATCACAGTGCTGCCATGGCACGGAGTGTAGTAAGACAAAGTAAAAGACCTAATTTAATTTAATTATCTTTATTGTTAATATTGAACTATGTAGATAAGAAAGACTTGAACACATTGATGTTTGCACTGAGTAGATTCATGACTTTTTGTTTTAAACAGTAATATGATGATGTTATGTTGGGTTCACATTTGTACTTCTCTTTGCCAGGTGGCTGACACCACATCGCACTCAATTTATAATTTCAAACTCATCAATAAAAAAAAAAACAACACTTGTAGAAAGGTGACGAGCTACTGAAAAACAGGGCTCAAAGCTTCCTGTATTGACAGATTTATAATACATCTGTCAGAGTTGACATCTCAGGTTGCCATAGAGGGCAGCGTGTTGACCCAGAAGACCTTGAGCTGATAAATATTGACGCGTTCTGAAGTCAGTCATGTGATGAAAGCTGTTTTCAGACGCTTTCCAGGCACAGGCACCAATAAAGCAAAAAGATTAATTGCAGGAAAACTCAAGGTTTTTAAAATGACCAGAGATTAATTTAAAACAGGAAGCTGGACTCCAGCAAGAAAGCGGAACAAAATGTCAGTATTATTTTTTTCTCTTTAGCTTATTAGTAACATACTGTAACAATTGGGAACCTGACATATCCATGACTTTTACAGTAATTGTGCAGTGACTGAAAAAAAACAATGGATTTTAAACATCTACTTGGGCAAGCTTAAAACATATTTTTGAAATCATTATCTTCAATAAGAAAGCAGCTAACATTGCCTTTCAACGTATTAGCCAGTAACTTGCAAATTAGTCTGAAACATCACCATGACAAATAATCATGATTAATGTTTTAAAAATGTTCCAATTTCAATTACTGGAAATGAATCCACCAATGTTCAAAGGTGACTAAACCCAGTTTGCATGGATACGTTTTGTAGACTGAAAAAAAATAAAAAATAAAAATCTGAAATGTCTTCATGTCTTTGAGTTTAGCACCAATTAAAATTCAAAGTCCAAAACAATTCACGCCTGTCAACTCATCATATGATTTCTTTATTCAGGTGCTGCACTGATATGATGAAGTAAATTTTCATTACTTCACAGCAGTTTCACAGCTCCTTCTTTTTCTCCGTGGTGGTTGCCTTGACAACGCTATCAGGGGGGTTCAAATGAAGTGAGGTCTTCTGTTGTTGATAAATGAGGAGAGGGTGGCAATAAACAGAGGTGTGTGTTTGAGTGTGTGTACGTGTTTCGACTGTGATGATTCTTCTTCTTGTGCTCGGACAGAGTTCAGGATAAACACAGGGGGGGGGGGGGGGGGGGGTAGGAAAAGTCAGTGATGGAGGGGAAAAGTGTGTGTGATGATGACATGTCAGACCACTTCCTTTAACACTTACTTACTTGAGTGACATCCCAGAGGTGCTGTTATGGTCAAGAGAACAGACACATATTGTGTGTGTGTGTGTGTGTGTGTGTGTGTGTGTGTGTGTGTGTGTGTTTTTTTTGTGTGTTTTTTTTGGGGGGGGGACATTTGTAAGGTGAAAAAAAAACAGGAAAACACAGATTAGCTTCTTACTTACACTTGTGGCACTCCCTATATATAAAAAATATATATATTAAAAGAATTTTGAATCCTCTCAGCTGTAATTAAACACTGGGGTATTTTGCATGAAAACTTTTTTGATTATTTAATAATTGAAGTTGGTCCCTGATCTAAGTGTTTGATTATGCACACATGCTGAGAAATGAGGTTCATTTTCTACAGAAAAGTGGTTTTGCTCCAGTTGGAATGAAGTGGAAGTGTGCTTGGAGTGAATTTATTTCAATTAAAGAATACAATCTAACATAGTTTACCACTGCTGACTACTGTTTATTCTCACTTCCAGTAATAATTAGCTGTTTGGAAAGAAAAGCTTTTTCTCATTCCAGCACTGAAGATATTCATCTTTGTTTCCAGGATTAATCAGAAGTGGTTTAAGTAATGGGTTTTTAGAGTTCTATTTGTGGTTTTGTGAGTTGCTGAATACTGGTGATGGATTAGAAGTGCAAATTTCATGTGCGAATGATAGATCTTCTGTACTTTATGTGTCAAGGGTGATTGAGTTCAGTGTAATTCATGTCCTGACATGTCCAGGACCAGGTGGATGGGAAATGTGTATATTGCTCTGCTCTGTGTTTAAGCCCTTCTGTCAGCAAAGGTATACTGAAGTTGAGTTTAAATCACATCAAAGAGGACAGTCGGCAGTAGGAAGAGTGCAGTTTATCAGACGTTTGCCCAAACATATATTCTCAAAGGCAGAATAAAGATTGTGCAAAGTTCTTCCATGTTCTGATCTTCTACCTCTACTGTCGGAGGAGATGAAGGTCTGGTTGGTCTGAGCCTTAAAATCTTCCCATTAACACAACAAGCTCCATTTGGCTGTAAAACATACCACATGTTGATGAAGAATAGTGGGACAAAGAGTTTGCACTGGAGAAAGATGTCCTGGGTGTCTTATGTGTCTTTTTTAAAATTCTTCTACAGGTATTTGATCACTCACTTTATCGTCTCTTTAACGGACAGATTTTGAGTTGCTGACTGTTATCAAGCTGAGTTGACTTTTTCCTAGTCCAAATCTAATTGTTTGAATTAATAAAACACAACTGTGAAATTCTATTGTTAGGGCAATATGAATTTGTCAAAATCGTTGGCTGAGAGCAAAATTACCGCTGCGGCAGGATTGCAAACTTCACATGGCGAAAAAAGATGGTAATGGAAAGAGCTACACAGCTGCACAGAAACTGCACATTGTGGACTTTGCTGAACGCACTGAAAATTACCATGCGGGAATACAGTTTAAACTGTAGGGAGATTTCCAAAACCAGACTGCATCTTATGTACCATTGCAACATTTATTCCAGATTTTACAGTGTCAGCACATACATAAATGAAGGCCGTGGCAGAGGTGCTTGGTGGTCCGAGTTGTCAGATTTCTGATTTTTTGCACTGTAGAAGAAAAGTAGTGATTTGTTACAGAACCAACCCTCAAGGTGCATGCACCTTGAGGGTTGAAAAAGTCTGAAAGGTCACTTTGACTGTTCATTGTCTGGTGGTATTGTATACCAGTAATGTTTTGGGTATTTCATCTACACAGACTCTTATTCATCTGGCTCAGACTGTGAACTTATATAAACTCAAGTGTTGCCCTATTCACCTCTGAAATCCTTGTTCTGCAAACGAATATTCTTTGTTAACAAATCCATTAGTGTTACTCTGGAGATTAAACTAAATTAGATAATCCCTGAGGTGTCTGATTTCATTCCCTCCTATCCTCAACTAATCCCACTTTTCTTTACTTTTCCCTACTATGCATTTCCACAGGCTTGTCTTTATTTCTTTCTTTGTTTCCGATTCTCCTCTTATTTTCTGTCTACTGACTCTTCTCACCTCAATGGGAATGACTGGATGAAATGTAATACTACCAGGGATTTAACTGCAGAGTGAAATGATTAAAGCTAACAGCATGAAGTCCAGTGTGAGCACATTGTGTAATGTAATTAACATTAGTTACTTTAATTAATATAGAAACTTGCAGAGAGCACTTCAACCAAGACACAGGGTCAAGTTTGTCCTGTTATCAAGTCCCAGAAGCATATTTCTAGGTTTATCTAATTGATCTTGAACTGACAGTATTGCAAGTTACAGGTCCATCTTATTTAGAACTACCTGTGATAATTGGTACACCATGTAGAGGAGTAGTGGAGTATTAAACATTAAACAGAGAGGAAAACAAAACTAAATCACTCAACATAAAAATTAACAACATCTGCTTATTTTAAAATAATACATGAATACAATGTAAAACATAAGGAAAAATAATAGATGTGTCTTAAGGAGCTATGAATCATATTTATGATTTGTGAAGTGCGTGGTCATGAAGTATCATGGTAGGTTCATTCATCTGAACAGCTGTTGTTCATGCTCAATTTCTGTTGATCGTGCACCCCAAAGAACCACTGACTGGCTAATGTGCACAATGGCTCAAACATTCACCCCTTTTCCACCTTTTGAACCGGTCCCCTGTGGTCTAAATAAAACCTCTGTGCTGTTCTTTGGTCAAAATATAACATGAATCAAGCACCAGAGGAGGTTTGTGACCCTGTATAAACCAGCTCTCTCAGAACGCTCCGTTTTGGTGTGTGTGTCTCTTTAAATGCTATGAGCCCCCCCTGAGTTTTCCCGGTAGACATCACTCCTTCACTAGCAAGAATAAAAATGTCAGACCTGTGCAAAAGTTTTGCTCTAGGCTGGGGGTGGAGTCCATGGGTGGAGATACCAGGGGAGGGGAGAGTATTTTTTTTTACTAGAATCCCACAAGGAGAGAAAATTTGAAACGGAGCACTTTTCTCTGTCTTGTAAGACTTATGCCGACCACAAACAAAGGTATGGGTGGGTGTATTTCACATTTTGTGGGCAGGTTACCCAAATATATGATCACAAATACTGTAAAAGTTGATTTTTCATAATATGTCACTTTTAATACACTTGACACCCGGGTCCTCTACTACTGCTGATAAGAAGTGTATTTTATTCAGCTTTCATCTCTTTCTCTCATTAAAAGTCTTTGTAGATCGACCATTAACCATCTCTCTGTCCCTTCAATAGTATAAACCAATATTAGTCCATCCAGATCATCAACCACAGGGGTATTTTCTTAAACAGAATTCAAATCAGTGTTGTAAAAAAGGATGTATTGTTCAACAACACCCATAGACTTTTTGTGTGCCTTATTCGTGGGTATCACTTAAAATACTAAAAGTCTGTGGGTGAACAAATGCTGTCTCTGAATCGTTAATGTTTCAGAGAAATATCTTTGTAAGAAGCAAGTAGAAAATTGTATAATAAAAGGAGACATTTGTAACTGTTACAGGTAAGAGGCCCAGCCAAAATTGTCAGGGTGATTGTGTCAAAGAAAGAAAAACTTGCTCTTGGTAGGAGCATACAAGCAGAGCAGAGACATTGCTCTGGACAGAGAAACCCATGAATGACTCTCGTGCTCTGCTGAAATAAAACAAGTGGACATGAATTTTGTGAATTCGACAAATAAAGTATTTCATGCCTCTCTTTTTGAGTGTTGCAAGGTCGCATCGGGGTGGTGGCCTGCCACTCCAAATGAATAGCAGGGGAAACACTGTTATTATAAACAAGTTCCCATACACCCACTTCCCCCCAAAAAAAAAGAAGACAAAAAAGACGCTGTGATTAGTAATCACCTCGATATCAGCCAAATTAATGTATTTTTCAAATGATTGACAAGACCTGTAATTAAGTACTGAGGGAGTGTGTGTTGATCAGTGTCACAGACAGTACAGGGTGGATTCTCACTGACACTGAAGTATGATTCATTTATGTTTCAGTGGTCATTCTCTGAAAATACCATGTGAGATAGAAACCTTTTCTATTCAGAGACCTATGTGGGTGTGTGTTTATCTGTGGGTGAATGCGTGACCCTACACAACAAATATTTGCATTAATATTAAAACCAGGCAGAGCCCTGTGTCAGGATGGCAAGTCTCCAAGTCCATGAATAAAACAGGCAGTTAATCTTTAACGCTATTTAGCATCTACATGGGACCCTGACTGTGGCAGCATCAGTTAGCACTTCACCCATGACTGTGACAATTTTAATATTGATTTGTTTGTATTTGTTTGCAAACACTGTCCTTAATAAAGCAGAAGACAGTGTGAGGACTCTTTAAAACACAAGAAGTTCAGGCTTTAACTTTAGTAATGATCCAAGTTTTTACCTTCAGTCCTCATTTTTTAACAACAGGAGGCTTTATATAAGCTTTAATATCTGGATATATTTCTTCATAGAGTATAAATTATTCAGACTGGACTCTTGTAGTAAAGGGGTTATGGTCCTAGAAAGTCTTTTATATACTCAGCAGTGCATTAGGGTAGACTTTCTTCTTTCTTAACTTCACACATGGGCTCCCTGCTCTTGTTTCTTTTTGTCTCAGTAATATCCAATCTGTGTGATAAAGGTCAGATAAACAGATGTAGATGAGGAACGGTCACAGAGTTGGAACTATAAAAAGAGGAGTGAAAATATAAAGACGAGAGAGAGAATGAATGAGAAATCATGAAGAGCAGATGATAGAGGTGAATACAGGATTTAGGGAAAGATCTGGCATTTTTTCTAACAAGTAGGCTATGTACTGTAAAGCTGACATGTTTTCTGTCCAGCTCAAAAGTGCCAAGCTGTCTCCAGCATTTGTCCTGACCACAGCAAAAGGTGTGAAACACTGCATCTGTGTGGTTGTGTGGCATTTATATTTTGGTAATTCTTAAAAAATCAGAGGTAGCAGCCACATCATATTTGTCAGCAAATATCCAATCCTCCTCACATTTACTATGCTAATATAATTTTCACCTTAACATCCAGATCCTGACGTTCTTACAGTCCTTTCAATAACTGATGTCTTGTGTCAGACCACTGCCCTCCTCAGTCCAACATAATCTTTGGTCACAGGTCAAATCTGACTAAGGAACCCTGCTTTACCACATCTTTCACTCACTGATTACCTGTTCATCAAAGCTGTCTAGAAGGGTCCTGATCTGTGTGATCCGTAGAGCTTAACTAGCCGGGACGAGTGGGCATCCATGGATGACAGGAAAATCTCTGTGACATCATCAACCAGTGGTTCTTTATCCACTATTTCCTTTCTCCGTAAAGCAAATGCCACTTTCATTTTGAAGTCAATGAGGGCCTTGCTGGAAAGCCTTCTTTTTAGTTTCACACAGAAATCCATTCCTTTCTTCCTCAGTCTGCCGTACACTGGATTGTCTGTAAGCAAGTTCACCTCACATCTTCCAGCTTTCATCATTTGCATGTTGCCTTCTGCTACTCTTTTCATGTTAGCGCTTCCTTCACTACAGCCTGCCACTGGAGTTTTTAAACATAGTTGACTTGCTCATATTTAATACTCATGGCCCCTTCATGATAGCCTGTTGCCTTTCCGGGGTGCTTAAGGCATGTATGCTTCTCAATTACAACAGGAGCCACTGATTCAATTTCCTGTTTTTTTTAGGTAAGCCAGTGAGAAAAACAGCCTGAGTTATAATCTAAGACGTCCATTTCATCTCCTGTGGTAGAGTGTGAAGTGCTCCACTTTCCTTGAATAACTCATTCCCTTTTGATAGCCTCAGTGCAACATCATGAGAAAACACTTGCTCTGGGCATGGTGATAGCCACTGCTCTGCATTCTTACGCTGCATAAGCTGTACTGATGAAACCTGGCATGCACTGAGGGTTGGAGATGATGGTATGCTAACAGAATCCAGCATTTAGAGGGGAGAGACTTTTGCTGGTACTGATGATTTTCCAAGATCCTGAGTACAGCTCTGTCTTGAGGAGGCTCTTATTTTTACCAAGTTTGTTTCAAAAATCAGAGTCCTCAAACTGAATCATAAAGTCACTTTTAAGTTGAAGCCTTTCTGGAAGACATTGCTTTCCTTTATAAACCGAAGACTGGTTTTCGGAAAAATTCACCCTCCTGATGTTATGAAGGGACACAAAGGAACGTAGTAACATAATCTGTGAAAGAATAAGAAAAAGAACAAGTTGTACTTCAGAGCAGGTCATAACAGATAAGACAGGAGTAGCCACGTTTTTAAAAATTAAAATGTTAAAAAGCTATTTTTTCAGTATTAAAGAAGGGAATTCTGTAATGTTGAACACATTGAAATGTAACATGCTGAGCTTTTATTATATCAGGTAATTCATATTAATTTTTACTGTAAATTTTAAAAAAAACATCATACACTAGAGCGTGATGATTGCCTTTCCCTGAACAGCACAAGACATAGAAGAGGAGAATAAGATCTTCTGGCTCAGGGAATTTAAAGTCAGTTGTTTCAGACACCTCGCAACGCCTGAAATATTCAATTTACCATGAAGACAACTTTCTGCACCAGAAAGAGACAGTGTTGTTTGAAACCACTGCAATGACCAGCAGATTAAATCATGCCTTCACTGAAGGAAGGGGAGTTAGTAATCCGACTGTTCAGAATATCGAGACTAAAATATCTCTTTGAGATCATTTATTTAAGCTTTCTTATGGGACAATTCATTCAAATGAGTCATGTACTGTAGACGATCTGGCAGGAACCCAGTTATAATAAGCCAAGAAACAACGATGCATGATCGTGCTCAATTGTACAACCGTCCACTGGCTCAAGGTACGAGCTGCAACAAACTTTAGTAGGGTTTGCCTCACAGTCCTCTAAAGGGAATTATTTCTGTTTCTGATGACTCTAGATATGGGTATTAGGATTTCATCAATACTGATATTGATACCAATACTGCTTATCCATACCGATACTCTTTTTGATACTTATTCTCATTAACTGGTACAAAAAATACAGACATGACATGAAAGATTACTCAATGTAAAAAAAAAAAATTCACGAGAGAATTCTGTTTACTGCTTTAACACCTGAATTAAATACTTCTCAGATAATATAACCTAATTCACAAAGCTCACATAAGAGCCAAACATGAAATATACAACTTCAAAAATCACCAAAATAACAGGATTCATTCTATGTTGAAATTTCAATGAAACATTAGTGATTAATGTAATTAATACATTCCACAGACAGTCTTAGTAACCTTGGAAATGCTGATGGTAGCATAGAAACTATTATTTGTATTTTAACAGTTTAAATAGGCTCTAATTATGTCTGTAAATATGTCTACTATGAGCTCTGGGATGCGTCTCATGGAATGCTCTTGCTTTTCTATCACACAGTAAAACGCTGATGTGTTAAAGTGAGATTGTCATATTTTTGAGACTATTCATGTCAGAGCGCTGAATCGCATGCGGAGAGAGGAGCAGACATGACCGGTCATTTAATCCTGAAGTCTGATGTAGGTAGGTCTGTCGGTAACAACCCTCAGGTTTATCACTGAAGTTAATGAGCATCATCTCTCTGTTAACAGAGTCACAGCTGTCTCATATGAACGATCCTGCGCAGGCTTAAGAGGTATCAGTGGATCCCCCACATTATTAGGAGCAGATAACAATTCTTCATTCACCCCCTTATAATTCTACCCGGACAGATGTGGTGTTATTTATAATTCACTGATGTGTGGATTCATCAGGCACATACACTTCCAGTGTTTCCCCTACCATTATATATATCATGGGGGCTTTTTGTGCCTTTATTGTAGAGATAGGATAATGGATAGAGTCGGAAATCAGGGAAAGAAGTCATTTAAGGATACCTTTCCAATAGAAAAGGACAGCTGTCATTAAAAGTAACGCATGAACACCAAGATTCCTTCAAGTCGTCGTGTCGTCGTGTCGTCATGTCGCCGTGTTGGCATGTCGGCTTGTCCCCACCCCCCCAACACTGTAAACCTAGGGGAAACACTTCTGCGACGCATGGGAAAACATTTTAATTCTGACTCTACTTTTATCATGTAGCTGCCTCAGGTGCTTTCTGAAGCAGCCTGTAATAACGATGAGCCCTCTCTGTGCAGTCAGTGTAATGCAATTCATCTTCTTTTCTTCAATTATTTTGCTCATATTTGTCGAACACCAAAGTCTGCTCTAAGCTGAGCCTCTGCACACAGACACACTGAGGCGCGGGGCCGGCACGGACAGACAGACATCATTCTAATGCTCGTATATTGATTTGAGGGCCGCGTGTGATCCGAGGATTGATCCACTGTACAAAGAGGAGGTAAATTCAGTCTTTTAAAATATATTTTTAAAGTGAGTTATTTTACGGACTTTCACACAGAAATGAGTCATAAAGTGTTGATATTTCATTGTGTATGGTGACTTTTGTTTCACACACTGCTTTAACTTTTCATCTCACTGTGTCTGTGTATTTTTATCATGCATGGATCAGCTGGTGGCTGCCTGTAACATCCATCAAAAACGTTCAGCATGTTGTACACTGCAGCTGTAAACTTGGCAAAACAATGTGCGGTAAAGAGCTTTTGTGTTTGCTCCGAAACCTGAAGATATTCTAACGAACGTTCCCGTCTGTTTTCTCGGACTCACACACGCGCTGCATGTGTAGCCAGTTCAGACACACACACATCCACTAAATGAACAGGGGTGTGTCACATGCTCATAATTGTCAAAGCAAAAAAAAAAGATTACAATAAAGATTTTTGTAGATCACAGAAAACTTGTTGACACAAAGATTTCTATTGAGTTGATTTCCCTGATGGAGGATAACAAATAGTGTTATTGAAATAATGAAGCCTTTTATATTTCAGTATGTACTCAGAAAAAAAAGCACTTCATAAATAAGAAGAGAGTTCAGGTTTATTGAACTGCTTGTAATTGTAATTTGTAACAATGAGTACAAAGTGAAGAAAATTGACAATACTATACATTATTAAGATTCATGGAGAAGCATTATGATTTGAAGTGCAGTCACATTCATTACAAGATGATTATTATGCATTGTTTTTCATTTTGTGACTTTAATTCGAATAAAAGACAATTTTTTCAGTCATATGTTTTGTCATCAAAGTGTTTCTTAAAATTTGTGTAAAATCTTGTCTCGTCTCGTCTCATAAACTGAGTGTCTCATCGCAACCCCTGCAACACAGTCGTTCCATGTCAATTCGTCTACATGAGTATATGGCTAGCAGTGCAGCTTCTGTTTTCGTGAAATCTGTGAATAAACTGGAAAAAACCCGCCTCTGCTACAGTAGAACCTTGACTCTTCTGTTTGCCGTGTTGTTCTAGAATGGCTCCTGCTTTAATAGCTCCTCCACCGTCTTCTTATTTCTCTCATCATGGCTAAAAACTTCACAAACCATATCAACAGAGCAGCTCTTGATTAACTCCATGTCTACTAAACTTACTTTAGTGCAATAATTGCATCAGGTCAAAAGGGGGTCATTGGATCTCAGCAGCAATTTATGAAATTATAACAGGATATAAGAACACAACATTAGCACAGTCAAACACATTTATGTCCACAGCAGTGAGTGACTTATAGGGATCACGTTCACCCTAGCTTTATTTAGTTTATGAAATATAGACACATGTAGAAAATTAAAACTTTACACCAGATAATCAAAAATCACTCTTTGATGTTAGGCTGTGAGTGCCGACAGTCACTGAGCCATCATGTTTTCCAATTATGTTACAGAAAAGGAACCACAGATACTTCATCACAGCTGATATTTCCTAAGGTGTAAATTGTACCTGTATTTGATGTGCCCAGCTTTCTCTGATTACTTTCAAATGAAAAATCTCAAAATATCCTTCAGCTAATCCAACATGTCCCTCTGCTCAGTAACGTCTTCTATGACTTCTTGCTTATCTCTCTCATTCCTCATTCAAAGTAATTAGGAGGAAAACCTTGAGTCAGCTACAAACTGCAGTGTCAATCAAAATGACTCACACTTTACACGCTTGTCAACACAAGCACTGCCGTTAATACCATATTTTTCTCTCTTTTCCCCCACTGTAGAATATTTTCCTCCTCTTACTTGCTGCCTCTCTTCCTCAAGTTGTGCCCCATTTCCCAAAGTCTTTTTGAGCAACATAAAAAGAACAGAGGGATCAGCATCTCTGCCAGTCTGCTCGGAACAGAAAGTAGGATTCACATGAGAACAGCAGCGTGTAAAAAGTTGAGGCTGCAAAAACAAGGAGAGAGGGAAAATGAGAAAGATGTAACAAAATAAGTCTGAACACAAAAGAGAAGCTGAAATAGGCAGAAACAAAAGTAAAAGGACAAGTCCCTGTGGGGAAGTGAAGAGTTCTCCCTCATCAGTAATCTTGTAAACCCTCTTTTCTAGTTAATCGCGTTTGCTTCTGGAGAAGCCGCTAACCATGCTCACAAAGTTAGACGACTGGAGTAGAAAAGCCATTCAGAGTCATTCTGTCCTGTTAGCGCACAAAGCTGGAAATGTTTGCAACTGCTAAACAGTAGCTTTGTCACTTCAGAAAATAGTTTGATTGTTGAAACATGTATGAACCACGGAATATTGAGTTTTACCAATCATCTTCAGCATTGGTAGGAAAATGGACCAACGTTTAGAAGCGTTAATAAATATTTCATCTCATGACGCATTTAATCACTGCTGAAAGTTCACCTCCGATATCTCTCCATTTATCTAAAAGTTGTCTCTTTTTACCGTGGTTAACACAATGGGAAATGGTAAACGTGGGGTATTTAGTTATTGTTTTAGTTATTTAACATGGATGCAGACAAAAAGTGGGCGGCTGTGGCTCAGTTGGTAGAGCCGGTCGTCTCTCAACCAGATGGTCAGGATATTGATCCCCAGCTCCTGCAGCCACATGTCCGAAGTGTCTTCAGGCAAGGACACTCAACCGCTGCTAAGGCGGCAGCGTATGAATGTGTGTGAATGGGATTAGTTACTTCTGATGGTCACTTTACAGAGCATCCTTTGCCACCAGTGTGTAAATGGGTAGGTGTGACCTGCGGTGTGAAAGGTTGCTATCAATTGACATCAGAAAGTTATGGACTGTCTGGAAACCTTCGTCAATTATTGTAATTCCTTGGCAGCAGAAGACAAGTTGCCTTATAGAGGCACGCCAAGCCTTAGTAATTTGATGAGGTTTAAGGACCTGGGTCAGTTACAGTGGCTGGACATCTTCATATACCTTGTGGAGAAACGCAGCATCTGTAGGAATACTGAAGGCATTCATAACTCTTGATTCATACAATTTTATACTTGCAGAGTCAAGTAGGCTTGAGCGGTATCACGGTATTAAAGGTCCCATATTATGCTTTGTCTGGTTTTATATGCTCTTTAGTGTGTTTTCCAAGTGTCCTGTGCATGTTTAGGCACATCTATTTGCAAAAATTCAAAGTCTGCGGAAACGCGGCTTCTCCTACGTCCTTCTGTTAGCTGTAGCATTGGCCGCATGTAACGCGGTTCTAGCCCCCCTCGATAAAAATTTGTCAGTCCGACGTCATTGTCAGTGTGAGATCACTGATCTAAGCCCATTGGCTCATTGTGGCAAGCCCAGCAGCTCATGTTGCACGCCCGTTAACTTCTGTAGCACGCCCACGATATGCCGTAGCCTGCTCTAGCACAGTAGTGCTAAGGTGCTAATGTTTATGCTCCCCTCGGACGGAGCCAGTGGCTGCATTCCCAATATGGTAAAAGAGGCGGGACATTTCCGAGAACCGTGCTGAGCAACTGACCAATAACGACAGAGCGGATCGGCAGACCAATCAGAGCAGACTTGGCCCACGTGGGGCTCTGCAGTGGGGGCTCAGCAGAGCGTAGCTGACAGACTCAGAGCGTAGAGGGAGCAAGGAGGAGCAGTACATGAAAACAGACACTTTTTTCGGACTTTAGCTATTGTGAACGTACTTTAGTAGGTACATAGATTAAATATACGAACCCCAAAAAGGGCATAATAAGGTATACCTTTAAGGGTATTTGGAAATCCCGACAGTATGACTTTTAATACCATTGGAAATACAAACGCTACTTTTTCTGTATAAACTGACGCAAATATAATGTTTTGAGGTGAGGGGTTATAGTGCACAGCACTCGCCAGCAGGGGCCAGGTCCTGTGTAGACCCCTGTTATCATGGCCACTATCACTGCACTGTCAAAGGGACAAAAAGGGAGCCAACTTTGACCAGTTCACGAGCGGTGCCGAGATCCGCCACTATCGCTGAGTGGGCACGGGCAGAGCTGGTGGCACACCTGCAGGAGGATGTCATCGAAAAAGAGGCAAACCCACTTCAATGGTGGAAATGAAATTAAACTCGCCTGGCTGTTGTGAGGTAGCCTGTAAATACCTCTTCATCTGTGCTTCAAGTGCAGCATCCAAGGGGAATCTTCAGCACAGCGTAACTTTTACTCCAAATTGATGTAACTATTACTGCATCTCATTTAGGTAACCATGGTAACACAGTTGCTCATAAGACTTGCCCAGATATTTCAAAAATGTTCAAAAATGTGATTCTACCATCTCTCTGTCTGTATCCGTCTTTTTATAATTTGTGAGTTCATGCATTACAAAAATGTTGCTATGCAAGACTTCTTTTCATCCTGTATTTACCTGTTGATGCAGGATCAATGAGTTTCCTCTGGTTTACTCTTGTATAATTTGTATAATTCACCTTTAATCCTCTTGGTTTGTTTTTAAATTTTCTTATCATTCATTGCTAAGAGTTTAATCAGGGATGCATTTTTATTCTTCCAGGGTCGAATTTTAGGATTCCATTCCATTGCTTTTTTTTTCATGTTATTTCCATCTTTGTATTTGTTTTCTCTCAGATTCTCCCGAGTCTGTATTTTATGCAGTACTCAGAAAGCTCTATTCAGAAGAGTTGAAAAGTGTGATATGAGCTGTGTGCATGCATTAATATCATTTATTCACTGCCAATCCAAACAAGAAACTGATATGGCATTCATTGGTGGCAGCTCCTCTCTAGAGTAATTATACTGTCAGAGGCACAGGAGTAGAGAGTTGTGTCAATGTTACATTGCTTACACTTGAAGGAGCAACAAAGGAGAAAAAAAAGAGTAAATGGTTACAGAGAGTGAGAACTAATAGTTTTCTTAGGTGGTTAACAGTTATGTTGTCAGACAGGGAGAGAGTGAGAGGAGATACAAACACTCACAGAAGCAGGCCAGAGTGAGAACAGTAAGTTCCCGGAGACTGTATGACATGTTACTCAAAACATTATTTTAAAAAAGGAGATGAACTTACTTTTTGAGTAGGGCTTTGCCTTCATACCATCTGTATTTGGGGTCATTATAACATTTTCAAATGCTGAATAACATTGATCTGATTTATATCCCAAAAGATTTATTTTTTTGGTTGAGATCGATGAATTAGCAGACTCACTTTTCTTTGTACTACTGTCATAAGTGTTGCTAGTAGTTTCTGACACTCTGCTCTGGATCCTGCACTTTTCTTTAATAATGACACTCATGCACAAGGAGATCACAGATTGGTTTCTTTTACCAATTTTTGTCAAGAGAAACCTTGTTTGCACTATTGTGCAGCCGTACTAGTGTGTAAAGTTAGATTACTATTTGCTATTTTGTTTTTGATATCCTGGGGTTGTTTCCATCTTCGGTAGACCAACGTGCCTCTTCACACTACAGTCATTCCTGGAATAAAAAACAATCTTTTGTTTTGAGAACCAGTTAGTTGCATACTACACCTGTGGCACATTCAGAATTTTCCACATTTGAGACATTGCCCTAATGCCCATTATACTCCTTGGCATACTTGGTAATACCGTTAAATCGTTTTTTATCGCCCATTAATAAGCGAACGGTTAACTGATGTGAAAAAGTTTCCCCGGGTCGTATTTTCCGCGAAAGCTCCAGGAAGTGACATTTTATGCACGTTCTCAACGTCCTCCTCACTCCGCTCCGCTTACAGAGATCAACAGTACAAACTCATCACACACTCCCGGTCTTCACCTCCACAGCCAGAGGCCGCCTTCCACTAACTTCTATCCGCCCTAGGAGCTCTCAGAGGCGGACAAACTCATCACACACTCCTGCTCTCAGCCAGTGCCTGTAGAGACTGTCGTTTGTAGGATGGAGAATGAATACAGACACACAGACTCCTTCACAGACTTTCACATGTGTATGACCACTTACCTCCTCTGTAAACATTATGCCGGTAAATATCCAGTGTTTCGCGGCTGATGATGATGCTCTTTTGTGTACCTACGAGCATGTATGACGAGCATGCGAGGGAGAGCGAGCAACAGGTTACTGGTGTAGTTCGCCTAACGGCCATGCGGTATCGCTACAAACGCAGTATTTTTGAAAGTTACATATAGCCCCTTTAAGCGCTGCAATTGGCCTGACTTGAAGTAGGTCAGAAGGAGATCTGTCTGACTGGGAGGAGAAGTACACTTATCTGCCAGAGCAGATGAAACATGACTTCACAGTTTTGTCTGGTTCCTACATCTCTGTACACACAGAGGTCCATACAAAGGTGAAATATTTAATCTAGGTACAGGGTAAAAGTATGACGAATAAATGGAAAAGCAGAACTGGAATAAAATAAATAAGACAGAAAAGCAGCACTAAGTAACCTGCAGTGTGAATGTTGCATCAGCTTTGCATGTACAAGAACCCCAGAGAAATAAAACCTTCACTGCTGTGTTCCCTGTGCCCTGCGTATAAACAAAGCTGTTTATCTCAACTTGGGTTGTTGATCTCTTCTTTTCACTTCTTTTCTTACAGTTTTGTGGCTGACAGACGCCTCTGTTTCCTTCCCATCAGCAATGAGCAGGATTGGGTTGAATAGTGTCCAACATTATGAGCTGTTAATAGTCCACCTGTTCCTATACTGCAGCTCTGTGTGAATGTGTGTGTCTGAATGTATAGCCATTAATAACGTTAAAGCAAGTACCTGCCACACATCTGTTCTGCAAGTGCTGAATCTGCTTTTCACTTTACCTGTGGCCTGTGCTACGAAGCAGGTTTTTTGGTTAACGGGGTAACTTCAGGGTTAACTCTGGGGTTTAAGTACAATGACGGTGGTTCACTTCCTGTCAGGCTAGATCACCATAGTAACCTGTGCTGAACACCTAGCCTCTTCCTGAGCAGGTTATGTACTGGATAAAAGCCTGTCCTAACAGCATTAACACTACCTGCTGACAGCAATGTGGTTCATAGGCTATAAATAGTTGTGTGCTGCTAACACCACCCCTTATATGTGAACATGCCCATATGAACTCTGGGTTTACTTATCACGTTTATAGTCAGCTTTGTGTGACCGCTAGGTGAGATCTCTGATGTCAAGACTAGTGAAGCCTGGTAACTGACAGATACCCTGGGTATGTTAATCTCACTCGGTAGTACAAACATGATCAAGATTCAGCACATCATGTGACGTTCATGGTCATCTGAAGGTGTAATGGACAGCATGCAGTCGATATAGAGAGCTCTCTCCTTCCTCTCAGCAAATGGTTAGCCAGGTTGTGGTACAGGTGGGTGGATGGGGATGGATACTAATGAATAACATGTTAACTGAATCCATACATTTGCATTGATAAGATGTGTGGCATTAATTAAATTCCCAGAAATATATATATATAATTTTATATAAATTATTAAATTATCCTTTTATAGAGTAGAGGAGAAAATACCGATGCTGAGCTTGGCTGAGTTTTTTTTGACACGGCCACAGTTTGATGATCTGATTGATTGTGGGGATGCAATGATTGAACGATGACTGATGTCGTCAACTGTGTGATGACATTAAATAGCCATGGTTTTTTTAAATATGAAATATCCGTCTGTGATCAAAAGTAGAGTCCTTTTTGTGTAATGCATGGTCCTCATCTCTGTAAAGGGAACATACTGTAAGGGTTCCTGGGTAAGCTGGAGATAAGCAGTTTGAGAACTCCTGGTTTCATCAAGACTTTTATTTTCCATGTTGGACATGATGAGTACTTTGGACCTTTGTTTTGGTCATGGTTTCAACTCATACTCACTCATAGCTTATGTCTCCACAAAATGCAAATATTAAGATTGAATTGTGAATGAACTGGACCACTGTCACTGCTCACCAATTTATATCCTTCAAACTTTTATTTGTTTATTCAAACCAGTCTTTAGCCCTTCTTTGAAGATCATTATATCGGCTGTGGCTCAGTTGGTAGAGTCAGTCGTCTCTCAACCTGAAGGTTGGGGGTTCGATCTCCAGGTCCTGCAGCAACTTGTCCGATGTGTCCTTGGGCAAGACACTTAACCCCGAATTGCTCCTGCGGTCCTGCCGCTTCTTCTGTGGCTTATGTATGTGTATGAATGGAATTAATGGAATAGATAGAGAGATGGAACAAAGATTTCTTCTTTACCCTGTCAGTTAGTTCTTTTATTTTTCATTCTCTGTTGATTTTGTTCTAAAGCTCTTCTGCCCTGTCAGCTCATTAAAACTGATCTTCAATCCTGCTCTCTTTCTTCTGTCTGACTTCTTGGACACAGAGATCCAATGTCAAAGGGAAGGAAGGTTCAAAGTGTGTGTGTGTGTGTGTGTGTGTGTGTGTGTGTGTGTGTGTGTGTGTGTGTGTGTTTGCAATAACCAAGTCCAAACCAAATGAGATTTGCTTTTAGAAAATGTAAAGTTTATATGAGAAAAATCTAAAACTTTGTCAGGTCAGATAAGCTATGCCATCCTTGGAAAGCATTTGCTAAGATGGTGTAAATTGTATAATTAATTTGTTTATTTTAGTTACACGTATTATTGGGTCATGTGACATTCAACATTTCTGTTTTAACCCTATATCTCAGTAACCATGGTTACTGTTATTCTTCTTACAGAGAAGATGAGTTTTAAAGAGCTCTTGGGTGAACCAGACCTAGTAATTGAGTCTTATTTTGAAAGAGAAAGGCTGCTGTATGTGTATCAGCGGTATATTGTTGGTGTCGAACGCGTGACAGGATTCTTTATTGTTTTGGTTGTTTTCTGTGAGATGGAACAGAAAAAAAGACTAGCTTTAATGTGTAATGTAATGTAATGTGTCCTGCTTTTAATAAAATATGATTGTTGGGTGGGGGTTGTTGCTGCTGTATAAACTCAATGATGAAATCGCGAAACAGACTGTGGTTTAATCGGCCGAGGTCAGACAGTTACAAAAGAACACAAATTGATAACAATCACGAACTGACAGAGTACTGACAAAGTTTCTATGTTAACAGACTTGCTTATATTCTGCTAGAAGGTACATCCTACAAATTCTTGGCTACTTTGGTACATCTCTATAAGGCAAGAAAGAAGACATCAGCTTGACTCGTAAATGTCAGACATATTTCATTCTTAGCAAACCTTTGCTTACAACAGACAGTTGGCTCCAAACCAAATATAACTCTGCTGCCATGAGATGTTTTACATAGATATGGTTACAGCGTCAACCTAAGAGAAGAGTTACTCTTAGAGGGTAGACCAGGCATGGGCCCGCGGGCCATATACGGACCGTTGGGCTTTTTAATCCGGCCCGCCGAACTTGTCCAAATTATATTATTATTAAATTAAATTTTATTATAATTAAACCTTGTTCGTTTTCCCCTGTAATGCCCGCGTTTCCCCAATAGATGGCGCACTTCAGAGTGTGGTGTATTATTCCCTTCTTCACTTTTTCGCTTTGCCCTATGAACCCGTATGAGCCCTTCTGTAAAAATGAGCGGATCAAAGAAAAGAAAAGTGGACAGTGAATGCCGAGTGTTTAATACGGAGTGGACAACAAAATATTTTTTCACTGAAGTCCGATCAAAGGCTGTATGCCTGATATGCCAAGAAACTGTCGCAGTTTTCAAAGAGTACAGTATCAGCCGTCACTTTGCAACGAAGCATGCTAACTACGCTAGCAAGCAGTCCCCGCAAGAACGGGCGGCTGCGGCTCAGAGGTTGAAGGCTAATTTACAGACTCAGCAACATTTTTTTCACCAACAAACTGCGATTCAAGAGTCAACTACCAAGGCAAGTTTTTTGCTGGCATTCAAATTAGCAAAGGCTAGCAAGCCTTTCTCCGAAGGCGAGTTTTTAAAATAATGCATGGTAGAGACAGCAGGTCTCTTGTGTCCGGAGAGCCAAGGCCAGTTTGAAAAAATCTGTTTATCACGCAGGACTGTGACTCGCTGTGTGGAACTGATTGACGATATAGCCAGCGAATTAAACAAAAAGGCTGAGTCCTTTAAGTTATATTCACTAGCGCTGGATGAAATTAATGCCGTAAAAGACACTGCTCAGCTCCTCATTTTTATCCGAGGGATTAATGACAGTTTTGAGATAACCGAGGAGTTTTTGACCATGGAGTCCCTGAAAGGAAAAACGCGAGGAGAGGACTTGTATAACCAGGTGTCTGCTGTCATCGAGAGAATGAAGCTACCTTGGAGTAAACTTGCCAATGTCACAACGGATGGATCGCCAAATTTAACTGGAAAACATGTTGGGCTGCTGAAAAGAATCCAGGATAAAGTGAAAGAGGAAAACCCTGACCAGGATGTTATTTTCCTTCACTGCATCATCCATCAGGAATCTCTGTGTAAGTCTGTATTGCAGCTTAATCATGTCGTGAATCCAGTTGTGAAACTTGTTAACTTTATACGAGCAAGGGGACTTCAGCATCGTCAGTTTATTACGTTCCTGGAGGAAACTGATGCGGATCATCAGGACTTACTGTACCACTCTCGTGTCCGCTGGTTAAGTTTGGGCAAAGTGTTTCAACGAGTGTGGGAGCTGAAAGAGGAGATCAGCGCATTTTTGGAGTTAATGGGGAAATCCAACAAATTTCCTGAGCTAAGCGATATACCTACGTATGTGAGCAGACATTCAGCGTCATGAACATCAACAAAGCCCCTCACAGATCCAAGTTAACTGACCAACACCTCGGATCTATCCTGAGAATTACCACTACAAAACTAACTCCAGACTTTAATGCACTGGCAAAAAAGGGAAATCAACAACACTGTTCCCACTGAAACTGAACGTGAGTTTCTCTACTGTGTTTATTAAAATTTAGATTAATTAAATGAATGCATTTGGAAATCAATTTGTACAATGAGCCTTGCATATTCATGCTTTGCTACCTGTTAAAGGCCAAATCCTTTCATGTAATGGCTTTTACATGTCATTTATATTAGTTCACACAAACACTCCATCCATCTGTTCCTGGCCCGGCCCCTCTGTCAAATTTTACACCTTGACAGATCATATCACACCAGTATTCACCTCTCATCATTTGAAAGGCCTTTACTGGACCTCGTCAGAGTTTTCTTTCTCTGCTGATTTCAAACTTTCAATAACTCAATAATGGTTGTGTTTGTGTAACTCCTTATATTCTACTCTAGCATGAAAGTAGTGAAAAGCCTACAGGCTGTCCCCTCCTCACTCTACTTAATTGCCTAATTTAACACACAAAAATACACACACGCACACATAATTGTCACCTTGCTGCGGAAGAAAGTATGGTCATTATCACAAAGAGGGACAGGGAGAGATTAGGCTCCTGTTAGGTCTGCAAATTGGACAACAGAAAATCAATTCAAGCACAAACAGAAGCTAATATACATTTCCCCATGAAGTGTGTGTGTGTGTGTGTGTGTGTGTGTGTGTGTGTGTGTGTGTGTGTGTGTGTGTGTGTGTGTGGATATGTGTGTGTGTGTGTGTGTGTGTGTGTGTGTTTGTGTGTGTGTGTGTGTGTGTGTGTGTGTGTGTGGATGGATGGGTGTGTGTGTGTGTGTGTGTGTGTGTGTGTGTGTGCGTGCGTGCGTGCGTGCGTGCGTGCGTGCGTGTGTGGATGGATGGGTGTACACATTCATTAAGATAACAACATAAAGCAAAGTAAGGGGGAAGTCTGAAAGACAGAAGGACCAAAGTCAATGAGATACACAGCCCACGCACGTCTTCCTCTCCTGCTTTCCCATATACGCATAAACACGCACACGCACACACACGCACACACCCTTAGCTGCATACCTCGGGATCCATAGAGTGATCAATTAGTTAATCTGTGCTGACTGACAGCCTTGATTGGAACCTTGATGGGATCAATAAAGGCCTGAGAAAGTAGCATTAGGCACTACACATGTGCACATCTTCACTGAAGGACAAATAGAGGTCACTGCTCAATGAAACCCTGCTAGGATTTGAAAGAAAAGTTATTATTATGTCAACTTTTAAATTTGTGTATAAAAAAACATGCAACCAAAACAATACCAGCAACCGGCTGTTGCTTATTGATTGAAAACATCCTGATTCGTGTTTGTAATGTAATATACCTTTTTAAAGGGCTACTTTTTGATTGGATCAATGGACCATGATATTTTCTTTTGTGTTTGATCAAATAATCCCAGAAGAAGAACTCAAACAGGACCAGGAACCAGGCAGCTGCAGCAACAAAGGGCCATTCTTTTCAGAGTAGTGGTTTTGATTTAGATGGTGATGACCTCCTGGTCTTGGAAGTGAATCGCTTCTTATCAAAGTCTGCATCCAACTCTCTCGAATATCACCACAATCTTAAAACTTGTGTAAAAGCTGCGGTGTTTTCTCTCTAAAATGAAAGACAAAGAGGAAAGATAACAGTGCCCTATCTTTTACCTAATTGTCACCTTCAACTCTCTCCCTCCCGATGGTGTGTTCATGTGAAACATTGTGCTCTGCAGATAGTCTCTGATAGATTAGTGGTGATTCAGCTAGAAGAAGTACCAGCCTGAGATCGGTTGCTGTAAAAAGAGCTGACTGGCTCACAGCAGCCTGCTGGAATTAGACCCATAAAACCACAGACTGTTAGGTCCCTCACAGGTGATCCAGATAAACATACTGCCAAGACTCAATAAGTGCACACACACACACACACACACACACACACACACACACACACACACACACACACACACACACACACACACACGCATACGGTATTATTGTGAGGTCACAGCTGTTTGCTTCAGGTATTCACATTACATTTATCTGGAGACATGAGGGCCAAGATAAAAAGAGGAAGAAGGAAGGGTTCAACCTTACAATCTATAAACCTATGCACCATTTTTATTCTCTTCTCCATAATCCTCACCAGCTGTTATCTCAGGCACAGAGATCTCTCTCTGACCGTGGCAATAAAACGTACAAAGGTATTTTATCAGAGTAGAGATTTCCCTCTAGTCAAGTGTGTTCAGACTAGGCCTGTCCCCGACTAAGGAATTACATATTGAACCTGATTTGCCAGATTTTGCCTTTAGTCGACTGACAGTCGAAAGTTTTGTTGTTGTTGTTTTTTTTGCGCTCATTGATACACATTCTTCTTTGAGTTTAACCACATCGTTAAACTATTTGTCCTGTTGACTTGGAATACAAATCTTTTCTATGATGGGACTTGATCCATCGTTTTTTCTCATTCATTAAATCTGCATTAATGTGACCTTATGAATATTACACACGTCCAATACAGCAGACACACACACACACACACACACACACACACACACACACTTATTGCCAAGTGTGTGCGGGTCAGACCACCGACAAACACACAACGTCTTCTAACTCAACTCAACTCAACTCAACTCAACTTTATTTATATAGCACTTTAAACACAACATTGTTGATCCAAAGTGCTGAACATTGCAGAAACATAGCATTAAAAAGTAACAGACAAGACTAACCATTTGAAGATTTACTGAACTCTCCTGCTCATAGAATTCCAACAGAAATGAGTCCCCAATATTTTAGTAAAGTGAAAGATTTATTCCGAACACATTACATCCATAATGATCCCACGAACTGTTCAAAAAACTCTACTACTCCACTGACCTTTTGATGATACTTCACAACAGCCTGTAACAGCCAATGACAGCCTTTATTGAAAGGAGGTGCCTCACCTTTTCTGACGGCCAACAAATTGCACACAACTGTGCCGTTGACTGACATTTCATGTAGCCAATGAAATTCTCAAAACATGGATATGCTGCTTCTATCAATACTTCAGGCAGAACTGCATTAACAGTATTATTAAGGTGATATTTATTTTGCGTATTTGACTGTTTTTTTTAAGCAGCTGCAGTAAGAATACAACCTCTCTGATCCTTTCAGATGCTGAAGCCTGAACTCTTATAACAGTGGTAATTTTCAGTGGAGGACTCAGGAGAACTTTACAGTCATGTTAAATCTGTGCTTGCAGCTTTTTGTACAACCTCTTCTTTCAGATCTTGAAATCCCTCTTCAGTGATTGAGTGGGGGTCACAGAGGAGCTTGGCAACATTTCCAGAGGCTTCCTGCTGTACATGCAGATATGTTTTTGTTGCAGCTCTCTGCACAACATGCTTTATTCCTGAGGTTTTAATACTGGGGGTTTCGAGAGGTGCTGTGAATAATCAATAACATCAACAGCGCCCACTTAGACAGGCAGTTCAAAGATAGGTCCCTGATTTGACTTTTCAAGGGGATTATTCACCATCCTCTCATCGGTTACTACCGTTTCATTAACCGAACCCCACAGTTGTGTGTGTTTTATTTGCCTGGTACAAAAACAAGGCACAGAAAAATCTAAAGCTGAGCTCAGCAGATTTGTCTTCGAGCTCTATGTTGACCACTCTTTCTCATCCATCCGGAAAGCCTCAGGAGGACTGTTTCTTCTCCTCTTCTTCTCCTGTCATAACAGCAGTCATTGTATATGGGTGACAGCTTTCCTGCTGTTATGATAAGCATCACAGGCAACAATGTAATGAGACTTGAAGGGAGAGCAGGAATGTGCGTGGCAAATGTTTGTTACGCAAACAATATCAATCACAGTCAGCTCCTCAGCTCAGTCTGGGCTTGTGCGTGTGTGTGTGTGGATGTGGATGTGTGTGGGCGTGTGTGTGTGTGTGGTTTTTGGACGCCAGTTACACAGATGCCGTGCAGGAGAATGTCTCTCAGGGATTAATCCCAGGATGCCTTTTTAGACACAGAGCTGAGCAGGAAAAAAGGGACTCACAGAAGAACAAAATGAAGCAGAACAGATTTAACTGTCCCTTGCTGGTCAGACAGCGTTTGTTCAAATTTAGACTGTGTGTACAGGGATTTCATTGCAATAATTTGCTCTGCTGCAGTGGCTAAACACATTACTGGAATTGGCCGTGCATGTGTTTGTAACAGAACAACAATAAAGGACCATTGGGCTTTTTCAACCCCACACTCGCTTTAAAGAGTTAAATCAGTGGTTATGCTCTTTGGTTATGGGCAGAGTAAATATAAAACAGTGGTGAAATGAAACTCAGACTAAGCCTCAGAGAAAAAGACAAATCACATCTTCCACATTCTCAGCCCGAGCGTAAAGCACGCATCAAGGCGCTGCCAGACGAGAAACATACACACACAGATGGACCGTGAAACTTTTCATTCTTCAAGTATTAGCTTTTTGAAAGCTGTGAAATAAAGTGATGAAAATATGTCTTCATAAGCCTGCAGTTTACACAACTATTCAGCACTAAGGTCATGTATATTTTGATACCGCAGTAAGAGATTTAAAAGATCACACTGCTATTTGTTTTCTGTTCTATTCATAACATAATGAGAGTGAATTAAGAACAAAGGAGCAGGCTGGCAGTGCAGAAGTTTGAGGATTTGTTGCTTATCTTCGTCTCATTTCTTTAGTGCTAATGATTTTTTGAGAATCCAGCCAAAGATATGTTAACCTACAATTGATATCAGATGAAAATGAGATCTACATGAAAATACAAATATATGAGATTATGGTTAGACAGAAGGATTGTGAAGCATCAATTAGTGGCTTTTGCTGGGAACTTAAGCTATCTTTGTCTCCTCTGTGTCTCTCTGGGAAAGAGAAAGTGATCCTGAGGGAAATGAAAGGTGATGTGACTTCCCTCTGAGACCACACACACACACATGCACGCACGCACGCACACACACACACGCACGCACACACACACACACACAGGTGGATGTGTGGTGGTTTTCTCCGTAGGGAAATGGTCCTAACTTGTCCTGACAGGATGAAGAGCTCTGCAATCAGGAGGAACCCTGAGTGAACTGAGCTGCTGCTGCTGCTGCTGCTTCTCATTGAGCTGAGCTGCTTGATGTGACTCAGCATCTGATAATCACGCCCCTGAGAGCGCCAGAGTACGACAAGGCTGACCTGGTGCACAGTGGAGACACACTAGATTTCCCAAAGTTCCTTGCTCCAGCAGATATTTTAGTAGCAAAAGAAAAGATAACTATTGTACATTTAACATGGAGTGCAGTCGTGTGATGTAGGGCTTGTGTGTGTAAACATTCTCAAGACCTAATGGGACTGCAGTGGGTTTTGATTTTGAAAACAAAAGAGAGTTTTTTTTTTTTTTATCCCTGGACATGTTGTGAAAAAAAATGTAAATGAGCACAAAGGCAGCTTTCCTCAGATACAAGTATGTGGTTGGGGCTCCAAGGAAAAAAGGTTGGGAACCACTACATTAGTTGTATGTTGATAGAGTGGTTAATAATGCTCTTGATCTGTTTAAAAACATCCCCTCTGATTTTTTTTCCCAGTGCTTGTGTTGGAAACATGAGCCGCATGAATTTTTTGATCAATATGAATATGATCATGCGTGTTTGTGTCTCTTCATTGATCTATATGTTAATGTAACCCGCCAGCTGTATTCAGTGAAGGGCATCGCTAAATGAGCCTCAACAGCAGCCAAGAAGGCGTCTTCAAAGAAAATCCATGTCTCTGAGCAGCTAGCTAGGGTTGTCACGCTGGCAGAGTGGTGGAGGGAAGTCAAAGAAAATCAAACATCCTCATCAATTTGAGTTACTGTGCGCTCCAAGTATTGATCAGCAGTAACCTGGCTGACCCTAAGGCCCCCGGTCTATAAGAAAGACACAAAGGGAAACAAAGTTTAGGAGGTGTAATCTCAGGAGGACTGATCCCATCCAGTACCAATACTGTCATTTAAAAACACATGACCTTATTCTTCTTTTGTTTTTTATTTGATGAAAATTGCCACTAAATGACTTTTAGCGTAGACAACTTATAATAAAACCTTCTTTACTACTCAGAAGTAATTGTTTCATAGTGTGCATTTTCAGAAAACTGAAGAGTGAAGGACAGAGCGGTGTGAACTGGAAAATATCTTGCATGTCTTTGTTTTTTTTTTTTTTTTTCCATAACTTTGTCATTTATAGTCCTTTTGAAAAATTACATGATTTAGCTTCTGCAGCCAGAACATTTAATCCACAAATTATTTGACATTCGTTAAAAAGTGTTCAACAATTTTGATAATCAGTTAATGACTTAATTCCATTATCATGCAGTTGCGGAACGTTCTGTGCTTTCAGCTTTTTAATTGAGCTTCTCTGTCTTTTGGGTGTCAGAGTGCTGATCAGAATTAACAAACAAATGGAGATTTCACTTCACTATCTAATTAGGATATGCATTTTTCCGTTGTCCTTTTGTAAAATTTTGTTAACTAAATAAATGATCAATTAAAAGAGTAATAAGTAGACTTACTGAGAACAAGAAATAAAAAAAATAACATCCTCGATGATGCATAAAAGACATCTACAATCCTTCTTGTACTTGTGGTATCGGATAACTGAAAAGAGATGGACTACTGGAAACGGCTAGAGCCTAGACATCCTCAAGTCCACACTTGTTGAATCCGAGGTTCATCTTGAGAAACTACAAGAAAATAATCTACAAGCTTTCTTTAATTAAATTATGTTTTTTAACTATTTCTTTTTGGGCATTTTTCCCTTTTTTGGATAGGGCAGTGGATAGAGTAGGATTTCAGGAAAGAGAGAGTGGGGAATGACATGTGGGACACATACATGGGACGCGACCTATCCGACCTAGTGCATCTGCGCCCTTCATTTTGCTAAAAGCACAAACTGAGAAGAGACTCTCATTTATGCATTTACAACTATACCTTTGGTGAAGACAGGTGATAGAATTCACTGAGAAAAGATTTAAGTCAGGCAAACAAAGCAGAGAAGCAGCATGCATCAATGTCTTCTGGTTTCCTGTGGATCATTTATGTGATGCATGCTCTGAATTTATGGAACTGATTACTCAAGTTTCCTCATTTGCTGGCCATTACACCTGAGCTTTGTGGTGGAGCTGGGGCTGAGTAGTTAGCTGTTCAGATATACTCTCCACCCCTCTACCTTGTGCTTTGGGGTTATGACCAAAAGAAAAATAATTGTTGATACTGAGAGAATTTCCTTTGCAGGGTGTCTGGGCTCACCCACCGGGGCAAGTTGAGGAGTTCAGACATCCAGTAGGAGATCAAAGTAGAACTAGTGCTTTATAGAAAATTGTTTTTTGAAAGGAACCAGTTGGGGAGGAGTTATTATGGTGCATCTTACTAAGGGGAAACACCTTGGTTGACCCTGAAAATGCTGATCAGACTTTATATCCCATCTAGCCTGCAGTTAACTTGGGACTTTTATGGTAGGAGAGTTGGATGGACGTTGTGTGATGATAAGATTTACCAAGAATTTGACAAATCCCTGCTGGGCTTTTGGTTCATCAGCATTGACACCCAGCTCCTCCTCTTCTGTCTTTTGTCCAAATCTCTGCACAGAATTGTGACACAAAGCCTGCTGCTGCCAATCAAAACCCCCTACTTGTGGCATAAAGTGGTGAAAAACATGTCGCCCGTCTATACGCTCATTGTTTCTACTCCTCAATATCGCTAAGTCCTTCCTATTCTCTGCAGTGCTGGCGGGGAGTTCTCCTGTTTACTGAAAAGCAAAGCAGATGCCTTACTTGATGTGGGGAATATTTCTGCATCTACATCTCTATCGGTTTGTAATAATGTTCCTGTATGCCAAGTTGTGCCTGCTTGTGTGGCAGCCACAAAAGCTCTTGTCTGCTCTATGTAAGTATGAAAGACACAGAGAGTGTGTCTCAGCTGAGTCCTCTGACGAGGATGAGATATTGTCATCTTTTATCAGCACTCCTTTCTATGCCAAGCTCTGACAGTCTCTCTGGGCCTGCCATTTGCTATAACATCTCTCTCTTGTGTATGCGTGCGTGTTTTTGTGTGTGTATAACTCCATGTGGATTTTTCACATTTATTACACCTGGTCCTGTATTTTTAGTGATTATATTCAAAGCAGATTTTGACACATCTTGAGAATAACCTTTTCCCTCAAGTGGTTTCACACTTAAAAGCTTAAGGACTTAACAGGATGTTTTATTTTTATATTGATGCTTTGCATCAGTGGAGCTCGGGGTCACACTTAGAGTAACCGACTCTGACAGATAAAAAGAAGTATAATAATTACCACCTCAAGACGACGCGCATCAGAGATATTCATTTTAATGTACACTAAATCACCTTGTGTGTGTGAATTTCCTATCATAAGGATATAGCTCTTGATAAGTGTGCAGCGTAACATAGGCTTACAAGGGATTTGCAATTAAATTATTCAATGTTGAACAACAAAGAAAACAGGAGCAGTGATAATCTATAAGCAGCACAGGCAGGGTGAGAGAGGGTACAAAGAGAAGAGGAATTATAAATATGTGCATTGCTAATCCATAAGTCTTTAAAGTTGAGGTGTACAGATTGACCAGCTGGTGACACACACGGTACTGAAAAGCACTCTTCTTATGTCACTCTTGTAAATGCACTAGTTCTTTTTAGAACCTCCGGGGTAGAAACAGCTAGCCATCTATTATTGTCTTTATTTAGATTTGAAGAGCTCTGAGAGCCAAGCCCTCATTTCCATTGACATCGTACGGATGGAAAGTGATAACAATTCTAGATAAACTAATAATAAAAAATGTAACATAAAAGAAAACCGATCAGTTAAAACAGACATAGAACTAATCATTAATGTTAACATCAAAATGAATTAAAACCGGTTCAATCAGAGGTCAAGATGCATTGACCATAAGAAACGTGTTTTGTTTTGAGCTTTGTTGTTAATTCCAAGCTGACAAAGAAGCCAAAGGCAAATTTTCTGTGTTCAGAATGAACTTGAGGAACCTGCAGGCTAGGCGAGTCATTAGTCCGATTGCAATGTGCTCCAGAGGACTTCCATGGATGAAATGTAAGATCCTAATAAGTTCTTTATGAATGAACTAGTAGGTTATCAAATTACATCTCTTGGAGAGAGAAGACCATCACATCTTTCTGTACAGGATGCAGTGTTGAGTCTTGTAAGCATCACCTGTAATGAACCTAATTGCGGAATGGAAAACTGCATCAAGGGGCTTCAAAGTTGCAGACAAAGCATGCCAGTACAAAATATCCCAGTGATCTAACACTGATACAGTGCAGAGGAAAGCAGAACGCAGCAATCTTCTGCTGAAGTTGAACATTTTCTAGTGTCAAGTGGCAGTTGATGTAGTAGCTTCATTGTACATTATGATCTTTCCTTAACTTGTGTGGTCAGCGGTTGAAACGTGAGTAGCTTTGAGCTTTCAAAGCTAGAATCAAACAGCAGCTCCATGGAAGGAAATGAGTCCAGTGCTACTTTTATCGAAAGTGTTTTTATGGAGGGTAAAACAACCCATAAAAATAGTGCAATTAACTTTTTTTCATTTTGCCATCTTATCACATTCTCTGTTTCTCTTTGTCCTTTACGGTACGGAATATTAAACACAATAAAGAAAAAGCTCATAGAGCAGGATTCCCTGAATCATTTATCATCATTACCCTGCATGCTGACTGCAGTATGGATAATTTTTCAGCTTCTAGCTTTCCTGTCTGCTTTTTTTCAAGACTGTATTTCATCCTCGTGGTTACTGCTCTAAGTAATTATAGAAAGATCTGCATTGTGCTGGAAATAACAGACAGACAGTTATATGAGCTGTGTACGACCTTAAAGACTCAAGGCTGTCGTTTTGACTGTTCAGGTTAAAACACAAATCAGAAGAAGTGTTTCTTCAGATTGATTTGATGAACAGCTGGTGGTATTATGTCCATCTATGCTGTTCACAAGTTAAGTCCATACTCGAGCCTGTTGTTTTACACTCTTGAATAAAACCTTAAGCCGTTGTTTCATTTATATTTCAGTTATTTTTTATCCTCTAGCTAGCTCATGCATTGTTTTTCTCTCTCATGTTTTCAAAGGAAGGTTGTTTGTCTACTTTCCATAATCATTTTTACAATGCTATTATATTACTGCATTTAATATTGATCCATATTTTTCCACATAAATACCTGATACTAAATGAAAAATAATGTTTTGTTATAATATAGATTTTTAAATATATTAAACTCTGCTGCTATGGCACCAATGTGCTCTGTCTCACATTTGAATGTTTTTTTTTCTACTATTGAAGTAAAGACATTAAAATCAGTTTAAACACTTAATGAGATAGTTTTCATCAAGAAGTCCAGCACAGTTATCCGATGCTGTCTCCTCCTCTTCAAAACAAACAGACCTGGTGGTTAAACCATTCAAATCACCCAACTAAGCTGCCTGAAAATATGATTTTTGTCTGTATATGAAATGTGTTTAAAATGTTTGCGAATGAAGATCACATTCTAAAGTAGCCTCGTCTCGAAACACAAAATCTTTGTCTTGTTTCATCGTGTGTGTTTATTTAACCTTCAAACCATCATCGACTTTGCTCTGAATAAATCTTTCATATGAAATATTTCTTCCTTTGCTCATTACACACACACACACACACACACACACACACACACACACACACACACACACACACACACACACACACACACACACACATACACACACACACACACACACACACACACAAACTCTGATATTACCACAGAAAACTTGCATGCGTGCCTTTGTAGGCTTAAAGCAGATAATGACCAATTCAGTCTGACACAGTTCAGTTTAGTTCAGGGAGAGAGAGTAGGGAGAGACAGAGATCAGGCTAGGCAGGAGGTAAAGGTGAAAGACAGACAGAAGGAATGACACTTTGTGTGTGTGTGTGTGTGTGTGTGTGTGTGTCTGTTTGTCTGTGTGTGTCTGTTTGTGTCTGTGAGTGTGTGGGTGTGTCTGTCTAAGTGTCTATGTGTGTCTGTCTAAGTGTCTATGTGTGTCTGTGTCTGTGTGTCCCAGTGTCTGTGTCTGTGTGTGTGTGTGTGTGTGTGTGTGTGTGTGTGTGTGTGTGTGTGTGTGTGTGTGTGTGTGTGTTAGAGAGAGGGAGGCACTCTGTCTGCTTCAATAATTCAGAGGAATGCTGTGTTGTTTTGTGTTGCAGCTGAGAGTCTGTATGAGACATAAATAGAAGTAGGGGACAAAAACGTAAGAGCGATGGAAAGGTTAAGGGGTAGGAAAAAACACTTTTTCAACACAGTGATAAGGTTGACATAAAGATGTACCAAATCTGATGATTGTTGCCTTTAGTCTGAAGTTTCCTGAAGCAATGTTACACGCTGATCCAGTGATATTAGAGAGAGAATTAAAGTGGGAATAAAACTGCAAAGGCAATGTGTGACCTAACATCTTAACAGCCTACTAATAGTGTCTTAATTATACACATATATTATGTTTGTCTTGTGCATTACAATCTGTTTTTGCCAAGTTCCACATTTTCTGTCTCAAAACTTTTAACGGTTCATCCCTGAGTCACTTGCTTATCATCGAGTAATCTACAGCACCCTGGACAGCTACCTGTTGTTCTCCTGCTCTTGTTGAATAAATTTCTAGTTATCTCTCTGAATTCATTGCATCTTGTTTGCTCTCTGCATGTTTTCTCCGTGAGCTCACTCCCTCCTCGACTTTGTTCCCTTTCCCTCCCTATGTGCCACAGAGACCTCAGGGTGTGAACAATGGCTTTGTGTTGGGGCATGCGTGTGCTGCTGACTCTGCAGCTGTGTTTGTGTTGGAGGTAAATTGCTCTGCTTCCCTTTGGTGGGTAGAAGCAGTAAACAGAAAAAAAAAAAAAACAGTATTCAAAGTTGCGGTGCATACATGGATGTGTGCCGCTTACAGTGTTTTGTTTGTTGCAGAGAAGTGGCTTGAATCAACTCTAAAGGGGGCTGTGATTTAAGTACACACACAGAAACACACACCAGTACAGTGGCTAGTCTCATCATGTCTGTACCTGACTTCTGAATGTCTTGATACGTGAGAGTTAATCAGAGAAATCAAAGGTTTTAGTTGGATTTCTTTGATTACAAACCTGCCTCCCATGAACAAAACTAAGCCTCTTATTAAATAGAAAGTGTAATTTTGATTTATGGTTTGGATGGTATGGATTTAAGATTTACATGGTATAATCATAAGGCTCTTCCTTATTGTTTCTCTTCAAGTCTAAACCACCAAACTCTTCCTGTCAAAATATCATCCCCCACGGAAGGATCTGGCCAATCAGCAAAGTCGTGACCTGTGATTTTACTGCTTTTTTAAGCGTTTGTATCCATCTGCACTGTCAATATTTCACCTCCAGATAGGGTTTTATTAGACATCCATCACCGTGTTGTTCACACCTTGGTGGAAACGGGACATGTTTGACAGTCTTCTCTTTGTGTTTATCATCTTTTACGTTGATTTGTTTGCTTTATGTTTTTTCAGCGTCCTATTAACCTACTGCTCTTATTGTGAAGGAGCTACAGCTTCCTGTGCCTTAAACAACAACTATTTGTGGAGATATGGTCGCAGTTTCTTTGATTTTCAAGGAAAAAGTTGTACTAACCAAGAACATGTGCGTTTGTCAAGCAGTATTTAAAGGCTTCATATTTTTTTTTATCCAGCAGATGTCGCCCTTGAGCACCAGCATGAAACCAAAACAACTCACGCTGCATTGTTGTGTTAGCATGCTAATGCTAGCGATATTTATTATGCTCGTATCTTCACACTGCATGTAAATTTACCCGAAATGACCGTGATCTAGAAACGCAGTTAAGCAGTGAGCACAGTATGTTATTCTTCTTTTCTCTAGTCCCTCAATTAATGAACTTTAATAAGCGAGGGGAGGAGTCAGCCGGCCGTCCTGGCGATGTAAACAAACTGAAGAAAGGACATGGAAAGCTCGGAAAGCATCACAGACAGTGGGACTCGGGTGTTACACCCATTGTAGACAGTCATGACTCACAGTTATTTTCAGAGGATATACTTGATTTCTGCTATATTTAAGTGTGAAAAAATCGAATATTAAGCCTTTAAGGAAACAAAAAACAAACAACATGCTCTCTGTCTTCTTCTCTTAAATGGTGTTTAAATGCCCCTTTGGTCAGATTTTTTAATGTAGCTATTGTGTACTTTTATTTTTTTGGTTTTATTTTTGAAGCATCTACATGCATAATAACAATCACTACATTTGTTACAATTGAGTTTATGTGCTCTCTTTTCTCAGTATATTACACATTTTAACTATAGTATGTATTTTTCAGCACATGTGCATGGAACAAAGTTATTGAGTCAAAAGTCACTGCGTTAGACTGAACTTCTGCTCCTATTGATGTTTTGCTGAACTTTAACTTCTCTATATCCTTCCCTTTTTCTAAGTGTGCCATGAGCACTGTTAGGTTTACAGCTTTCATCTTTATTAGTTCTGTCACCATGAAGAGGAGCATAATAAAATACTGTTAAGAAACTCTAAAAAGCCACTGTGATGTTTACAGAGTTTATAATGGTGCTGTAAAAATCAGATAGAGAGTTTGGCACTTTGATGTTAATGGACTTTTAGATGCTGAAGTGTATCATCAAACCTTTGCCACACAGCGATGCGCTGCAGCAGAGCAACACTTTGGAAGAGAGTCAGTGCACACTGATCATCATAATTCTTTCACAGTAACCTGTCGTCTGTTATTATCACACTGCATATTATATCAGCCTTGTTATTCCATTCCATGTAGATAAAGTGAAGGTAACACCTGAAGTTGAAGTTAGGTTTTTCCAACACTTTGCAAGGGACACGGACTTGCTATGGACATGAATGTAAATATTATATTAAATTAGTTTCACAAGTGTGGAGAAGAAGTTGGAAAGCTTATCCTGAAAAGATGACTTTGCACTTTGATGAGCTCTTGTTTCCATTCCATTCAAGTCTGTTATGTACAGATCATTTATAATCCAGTTTGAGTTTCAGATTTGCTCTCGCTTGAGGTGAGGTAAAGGAGAAGACAAAGAATGAAGAGGGTAAAAAGAACTGATAAGAACAAAGAAAATAAAATAGAAATCTTGACACTGAAAGCTCTATTTCAGATCATTTCACAGCGGTAGAAATTAATCGTTCTTTTACTAAAGCATGTTACCTTCTTCAATTGAACAGTTCCAACAAGCTAAGATAAAGTGTTTAAAATTAATGGCAGATATGTTGAGAATGATGATAAACAGAAACAATAGATATGAATCAAGCGGCAACCTCCGGTCTTGAAAAATGAAGCCAATGCAGAAGTGCAATATCCTGCAGATTGGTGAGTGTCTGCTTGAGGCTGATGAAGCAATTTTTACAGCATAAATGAACATGTTTACAGCCTGGTACAAAAACAAAATGTGTCTGATTAGTTATTGTCATCATGGGAACACATTGTAAGTAGGGTGAATTTTTTTAAACGGCTCCGTTTTAATTTTATGAAGTATACATGTTATTCAAAGTTAGGCGCATAGCTGGCATGATTGACAGGTAGGCTCAATGTAACCGTTTGTCAAGAGGCTTTAAACCCGCCTCAGATCCAGCGCTCAGTCTGTCGTTAGGTCGACTGAACGATTGGCTGAGACAGGATTTCCAGCATGGCAGTGGCTGCTGCCAATGAGCCTCTTCAGCCCCCTGCCGTAACAGATGGCTGACGTCACTTAGGCTTCGTCCATTAATATATACAGTCTACGATAAAAATGGACATAATAGGGGCTTCATTACAACAATGTTACTCAAGAAAGATCTTTGAGTTTGCTCTAAAGAAGAGTCATGTTTGCTTTTATGGGGCATAGTGTTAATAATGACAACACAGTTCAAGTAGACCAAAATAACAAAATTATAGCTTTGGGTTGAAAAGTAATTCACTCAGCAGTGATGATAATGTGCACAATTAAACGTGCATTTCTGCTGCTTCCAGACGCGGAGCCTATGGCTCGTTGCAGAGGGGGCGGGCACCAATAGTGGGTCCCTTAAACTGTCTATAGGCTATATAGCATATGCTGTAGCCTACATAGTAATATAGTATAGCATTTATGGTATAATATATATAATTAGCCGGCCGTGAAACCAAAGATAGAAGGCAACTACAGTTTAACATTCAATGAAGTTGGACACTCATCCAGCCACACAGCCAAACAGACAATACAATAAAACCACACATTATCAACCCACGCACGACAACAAACTTTGTAAACGGTGTGCAAGCAATGGCCTGCCGTTCATACAGTACGATAACCAAGCAGACACGGCGGTCTACAACACATGCACCCACAAACAAAAGACCAGCATCTAAGCGTAATCTCAAATAATGATGAAACAACTTACCAATTAAGTTTTCATCAGCACTGTTGCTTTCCTGCATGGAGCTAACCTAATGTTTATTTGCTTGGCTAGTAGCGTTTACGTTAGTGGAGCTAGCAACAGGAGGAGACTTGCCAGGTTGAGTTGTTGAGGGTTGAGTTGTCAATGAGAAAACATTTTTTATTTAGTTTTTTACACTTTTAATGTTACGAAAAACTGCGAGGTAAACAGAAACAAAGCAGACAGACGACTAGGTTTTTAAAACTCCAGACAGCAGCGGGGGCCCAGCAAAGGGGGTGCTAAGAGGTGGAATCAATGACATTACAAACAGGCCACAGCACCCTGCTGGTGCTGTTTGCTGCCGAAGTTGAGAACCCCCTTGGCAGTGGAGGGGGGCCCCTCTCTGCTCTACAAAATACATTGTGTGTCTTGATTGCGGCAAAAGAAAAGAGAGACTCAGACCTAGTCAAACTAACTTTATTCGAAAATTCAACTAAATAACAAAATGCATGTTAAATTTGGCTCAAAGTGGGCCCCTTGAGACAACAGTGGGCCCGGGGCGGCCGCACCTTCTGCTCCCACACTCGCTCCGCTACTGGCTGCTTCACTTCATGCAATGTCATTGCCAATAAAAGAGGGCCTCCCGTTGTTACCCACAGTGGGATAAGTCTGCTTATTACTGATGTGTACTTTTATGTGACTTTAGGCTCAATCTGAGGACTTTGAGCACAAATATGATGACAACAGTCAGATTGGTGGTTTATAGTGGAAGACTGAAGCAGCTGCGACAAATCCATATAAATCATTGTATTAGAAGAAAGTGACAAGAATAAGTGAGTGATGTGGGAGATAAAGACAGAGTGAGAATGTAATTCTTTTGTTTGTGCTCCTGAGTCTTCCTATTAGAGTCTTATGCTTACAACCCTCCCCATCCTCTACCCCTGCCCTTTCTTTTACCCCTTTTTTTTCTTCACAGTTATGTTTTCTTTCCAACATGTTTTCTATTCTCTTTGCTCTCTTCCTTCCTTCCCCCTTGTTATCACCTCTCTTACCTATTCTCTTTTTCTCTTTGGCATTCTCACAGACTGACTTTTTATTTATTGAAACTGTGACAGGAGGCATAATGGAATTTATTTTAATGACTGTGAAGCAGCGTGTGAGAGCTGAATTGGTGCCAAGTCATGAACAGTATCACCTAGGTGTGTGGGTGTGTGTGTGAGCGTGAGTGCGTGGGAGTATACCAACACAGATAGTGAAATTTAATCAGCTTCTGCTAAGGTTTGCTGAAAAGTAAAAAGTTCAGCAGGAATGAATACAAAAAACAAAAAGCTTGAAGCCTGTGTAGGCCCAGTGGTGCATTTTAATGCAATGGCTTTTTTGTGCTCTACACAGCAAACAATGGGATTTTCAAAGAGCTTTTATTAATACGATTCTAGCATTTATTTTGGCTGGCTGGCGAAGTTGGACTATATTTGGTAAGAAAGTATGCAGTATGTCTTTATTATGTGTCCTGTGTTGTAGTCTGGTTAATCCAGTGCTGTTTTGTAACTCTGCAAAGGGACTGTAGATGTAAATAAGCTTCAAGTTATTTCTGGTACAACACATGACATATTAACATTTATGTTTAATATCATAACAATTATGCTAGAAATGCTATGAAATAACATATCTATTATAAATGATGGAGAAGCTGTAGTTCTGAAATTAGAAATGTATTTCTGTCCCTCAAGTCTTTTGAGTGCTTGTGTGTGTGTGTGTGTGTGTGCGTGTGTGCTCGTCCTCTGGACTCGGAGTCGGTGCAGTACGCAGATAAGCTGGATGAAGCCTGTTAGCTGTTTGGCCTGCAGCCTGAGAGTAACTGTTGATTTTCTGTCTCTGACCAGAGACCACAGCCTGACTTATCACTGAGCTAATGGGACATGGTTCGATCTCCATCATGTGATTTTAGTTATTTCTTCATTCATTAACCCTCAAACTTTGCAGCCACACATTTAACATCTTCTTCTCAGCACATTCAGTTTTTTTCCTACTATGTGTTTGTGTTTGCTTTTCTGTAACAAAACCAACCTTGAAGGTATTACGTAGTGTATTTCGTCTCTTCTCTTATACAGCATTTACTGTAAATCTGTCTGGATATCAAAGTCAAGATATTTCACAGTGTTGTTTTATTTGACCTTCCAGTAAGTAATCACCATAGCAACATTGGCTCATTTTCTTTCCAAAGTCATATATATCTGGACTCTGCCTTTGTTGTACAAACTTTTAGGGAGAAGCATTTAGCAATAGCTTTTGATATACAAACTAAAAAGTCAGAGGAACAGTCAACCCTCCAAACATAGAAGACCATGTGTAGCATACCCCACGCTGTTACAGATGGCCTGGCTCTCAAACTGATGTTTCAGACTTTTATTTGAAGTTCCTTACTTTCCGTTTTTAATGGAAACACCGTAAGAACTAAGAGTAATAAAGAAAATATTACTATAGTGTATAACTACACAATATATGAACTTAAACCTTTAAATGTTCTTATGTGTAAAATTATGACCTATAATATTGTTATTTAAAGCCTCATGAATTAATATGAATTAAACCTTATGCACACCTCGACATGTATGCGCACACACACACACGTTAACCTGATCAAATTACGGTTCCAAGATGCAGCATCTTTGCTAACCAACACACATTCTAAAACTACAAAATGTAACTTTTAAGTAACTTCTTATCAATGTGCATGTGAACAAAATAAATACAAACCTCGTGCCTCAAACAGCGGGGTGCTTAATAAAAGCAATGACGTAATACTTCATGTTTGAAACACTTGTAAGCAGGTTCTACTGCGTCTCTGCGACGTTACTTTTTCCCTTCACTTCCTGCACCTTTCCTTTCAAAATAAAAGCATCCGTCTTTTCGATGTAACTAACAGGAAGTTATCACAAACCTTAAGAAATAAATTTCAAATTAAAATACACACTAACAACAGACTACTGGGTCACTTACACCATGTGTTAGGTGAGGGTGTTCCTTCTGTAAATGTTCAATGGCAAAATCGTGATACAGATTGTAGATTATCTTATAGAGCTTTCACACTTGCAGAAAACTCCTGAAAAACTCCTGATATTTGCCAGAGGAGCTGTATGTCTGAACAGCCTAATTTTTCGCTCTGACTTCTTTCGGAGTTTCTCCTGCCAGGCACCTAGTGACACAAAGACTCACGGTATGGAGCAAACGCAGACTCAGAGGGAGAGTTATAATTCAGTCCTTTAATCCAGGCAGAGTTCGGTACACGGGAAGGCAATGATAAACAAATCCAAAGGGCTAGGCAAGGCAAGATCAAAACAGCAGCGATGGTCATACACGAAGATCAATAACAATAATAATGCTGGAATGAGGGAACACAGAGAACGCAACGCACTGGCAACAGGAGGGAGCACACACAGGGATTAAATACACAGACAATCAGGGACCAACGAGACACAGGTGAGGGTAATCAGGGCAGAGCTGACACACAAGGCGGGGACAAGAGGGGCAGGATCTGAAAGACAGAGACAAGGGTGAAAACCAAAACACAACAAAACCCAGGAAAATAATATTAAATTTGCTAATTTGCCTAATGCAGACTGAAACCCTTGTCACCTAGTATTTTTCCGCAGAGTGAGCTGATGTGAGAACGCAGCAGGATATTATCCGGAGGATTCACCTCAAGCCAATGGGAGGGGGGGAGTGACGTTGTATACTGTGACTGCGGCACGGTGCTAAGTGTATACATAAAACCGCTACAATATCGTGCACGTAATGAAACGGCTGCATTGACTCTGTTACTTCTTCTGCTACTTCCGGTTCGTTTTTTTTTTTTACCTCACCTCTGGTGACCCCCCCGTCCCCCATCCCGCTGTGAGGAGCAAATGTGAACAACCAGGTCAGGAGAATATCTGGAGCAGTCCTCCTGAAATGATCTAGATATTTTCAGGCATGCATATGTGAAAACAGAGTATGTATTTTGCTTTAGATTTATTCAACCGAGGTCAGACGGAACAGCAACAGCTGGCTGACAAAATGTTAACAGTCTTGCTTATATTCTGTTAGCAGATACAGCATAAAGGTTCCTTTCTATTTGGGTATACTTCTAAAAGGCTAGAAAGAAGACATTAGCCTTACTTGTAAATGTCAGACATCGACATTTCATTCTTGGCAAACCTTATTTTATTTTCAAGCTCATAACATATACTTGGCTCATATATAAATATAAATCTGCTCTTACACATACTATTACATCTATAGAGACCTTAAAGAAGAATTCCCCTAGATGGTGGACAGATTTAACATAATATATCCACAAAATTACCTAAATGAATGAATATTTAAAAAACACACAAACACCATGTAAACAAACAAATATTCACATTCAAAAGGCTTTCATGTGCAGGATTTCACTCACCAAAAGTGACATTTGACTAATGTTATTTCTTGACTCATCCATTCAGCTCTTATTCAGTGTATAAAAGAAGACAAAACTAAAAGCGTATAATTATTTTCCATTTAGTTCATAAGAATCAATATGCAGGGCAATCATCCAAAAACTAATTCACACAGTTTTGTCAGCAAACAGTACGTTTCAATCATAATTATGTTAATTAATCAAGCCAACAACGAAGAGAGATGGTAAGCGATGAAGGATTTTTATGGATGTCTTTTTCATTTCAGCAAGTCAATCAGAAGACGATTCATCCTCATCTGTATGATTCACTTTTTTAAGGGCTCATTCGGAGTGTGCTCTCAGATGAAACAGAAAACAGTATAGAGCAGATCTGTCAACTCTAACTGAGGCATTCGAGCCGTCTACTGTCCACTGGATCCATCTCATTAAAACCCACTTCAGCTTGTCTTTTATTATCAGAGTATAAACTGCAGTCAGTTTGATTAATATAATTAATTAGCTTTGATAAAAGGAACATTGGAGCTAATAGAGAAAAAAAAAGTGTCATAGTACTATTTATATTACTCTACATTCTGCCTCTTGATTATCATTTTAGTCAGCTCTGTGATTATGGTGATCATAGGTTCTGTTGTTTTGGTTTTTGATTACTCTGCTTTTTGACTGAACACTCATCACTGACTCATTTAATCAGACAGCTCCGTCTGTCTCGCTCTAAATGGACCACCACTGCCCTGACTGTGTGTGTGTTTTTTTTTGTGTGTGGTAGGTACAAAATAGGCGTAAATATTAATAGCAACTTTATGTTGTTGGAAAATGAGAATAATTGACATAATTACTTGAAGAATTTAAAAAGAGTGCCTATAGCTCTACAACCTCTGGCCCATCCACCTGTAAGGACAACAGGAGGTAACGTCATAAAGAGGTCGATGACTTTAACCACCTTGGGGGATGGATCGACTAGTCAGATCGGGACTTTAAAGTGAGAAAGACTCTTAACGTGGAAGGCTTAAAACAGCATTGCAATGTGTGGAGGTCCAAAATCCCCCGACATACAAAGCTCAGCTTCTTCTCTGCAACCACTGAGTACGCTCTCCTGCAGTGATGTGAGTGCTGCACCCTTAAGCCCTCCCTCCAGAAGTCCCTGAATGGATGCACGGTGCACATGTCACCATCAAGGAGTTGTATTTTGGGTTGTCTACTGCATGACTGTGAAAGTAGCATGCAGGAGGTTGAGACTAGCACATGGAGCTCCCAGCCTGTAAGCTACTGCTGTCAAATTCAACTCATAGAAATCTCCCACAAGGACAGTTAACATATGTGGATGTTCTTAAGACAGGTAGGCAGGTGCAGACAGAACCTGCAAGCTAGCCAGATGCATGGAGGAATGGGATAACTGAAAATGTCACTGGAGGGCTATTCTAAGGATGAATGAATGAATGATGTAAAATGAGGAGGAGGGCAAATATAGGACTGTTTTGATAGTCAGCTGCTTGATCCTTTCCGCCATGTTCTATCGCTGTACATGTTAGCTTTTGGTTGTTTCTATGTGTCATTATTGGTTTAACTTACTACTCATACAGTGGGTTTATATCAGTCTACAATACAAACTGAAACTCCACTGTCTGCTTCATGGAGTATATGTACATTGCACAGAAAAGAGAATCATTCTTAATGAAGACAAAATGAGTTTTTGCATAATGACGGAGGGAGGAGAGTGGATATTTTGTCCAGCAGTAAACTCTCCCACCTTTCCTTTTTCTAAAGAACAGAAGTGATCAGGTTGTTTATTCATTATTGATCAGGGTAAAATACCAGAGATGCTCCTGTTGCCTTTTAAGTCAGTGCAGGATAGATATGGCTGTAGGGATTATTGATTTAATCTTCTGCCTGGAAAGCCTCTAATAATCAGTCATGTGCAATGAGACCTCAATTTGTTTTGGCGACATTAATATTGTGAGGGTGTCTCTGTGTGTTTGCATTCTCTTATCCCCTCCTCTCTTTCTGTTTAGCCTTCTGATTTGTTTTATTTATTCGAGGATTTTTCCTAAATCCATTAAGCTGTATGGCTGATGCGTTGTACAAATATAAATATGTGAGAAAGACACGTCTTAGCACAGGCACCCACATGATATAAATAGGAAGTGAAAATATTATCAAAAGATAATCACGTGCTTCTTTTTAAATTCTTCAAGTAATTATGTCAATTATTTTTGTTTTCCAACTTCTCAATTTTGTATGTATTTCTTCTTTTACGTTATTCTGTCTCAAAGCTGGATTGGGAAGAAAATTTGGCCCTGGCATTTTTGGCTTAAACTGGCCCCTTATATCCAGTGACATAAGTGTACCCCATCCATGTGCCCTCTTATGATAGGTCTAACCCAATATTCCCCCAAACCATTACAGAGCTGAAAAGCGAGTGCAATGGACATATAAAACTGTGGTCAGAGGTAAATATCCTCTCAGGTAAATATATTCTCAGAGATATAGGGTATAAGTAGGGAATTAATGAAAAAAAAAAACTTCTGCTAGAATTCAAACTAAATACATTTAATATACATGTATAGTATACAATCTTCAACAGATCCAGGCACCATTTATGTAAGCTAGCTTGGTAGTGACAACGTTGATACTACCTACCCTACTCAATGGCCTTCTTGCCCCTACAAACTAAAGATTCATGGTGCCAACATTAAAAAGAACAACAAATAGCAAACAAGAGAAAATGGAAAGAGACGGAGAAATGTCTGAAGAGAGACTTTAGAAAGAGGACTAACTAAGGTTAGGGCATTTCCTGTGGCAAAAGTTTTCCACCCAAATCTACCTGCATCTCCCAATAATACTTCCATCTCTGCGACCTGCTTTGTGCCTAAGAGCTGCCTCTGCATACTGCTTGCCTTTGGTTCCATTTCCTCCCTCAGTTGGATTTGGTACCATGTTACAAACTACCCTGTCATGGCTCCCTGATAGCAACAACTCTGTCCTGACCTTCAAACACACTGACATTCTGATTCAGATCTGAGAAGAAGAAAAATACAATTTGGCTTCCAGTGTCATCAACTATTGCTTATGCAGAGTTAGCCTGGCAGTGCTGGTTCTTCTTTTTGAGATTATGTCAAAGTGATATCTCAGCTTCCAGAGAGTAACCAGAGACTGATCTGAATCCTAAAACATGTAAGTTGTTACAAAGCTTCGGCTGATCAGAGTGATGATTAATACAATGGAGGCTGCTTGGGTGGAGCATTTAATCTCAGCGGGACTCATTAGAACCTTTGTAGTGTTTGTTGAGAGAATTTTTTTTTATATATATATATATATATATATTAAACGTTAAAGTCTGTAGGGACTGACTCATCACTGCTTTGATTTATATTGGCAAGAGGGGAGAAGAAAAATACAGATTAAATAGGACCAGACAATAACTCGGTATATCACATTGACTTTTAGTTGAACTTTAAGTTTATATTTGTGATGCCACAGAAGTTCCAGTCAGTCACTCTTTTAAAACGTTACAGCAGTAATTTGCTTTCCCAACATAATGCTTTCTGACATCGTCCATTGTAATTGTTACATTAAGGGCTTGTGTCCACAGACAGCGTTTTTTTTTTGCGCTGGCAGTGCTTTTCCTCAATACAAAACTGATGTAGTACATCAGCGTTCAGCGACCTGATCACTTAAACGCCCTAGGTGCCAGCTGTTTTTTGATGCTGAGCTGATATCAGCTTTGTCAACAACAATGGTGGAGAAGATGCAAGTCTGACTCATTTTTTTCAAGGGTCCAATTTCCCAGGCCTAGAGCTGCTGCTTATGCCAGGACATGATTCCTTTACATTGTTTTCTTGGTGAAATGTCCTTGAAGTAAACAAATATTCAGCCCAAGGAGCTATCTAAAAGGCCCAATGAAATATTTTTTTTTTTTTTGCAAGATTCAAATTCAAATTTTGTAGCTTATTACAGCTGATTCCATTTTCATTGTCAAATTCCATGAGCCCGTGTTCTGCACATTGCTCTGTCTGTGTACACAGGCCGTAGCACCTTTAACTAAAACCAATCTTATTTTCTAAATTAATCATTATACTTGTTTTTATGATTTTGCTTTCATTCACCTTTAGAGCTTCTCTTCTTTATAACTGAATAGTAACTATCAAAGTTAGACTTCCTGTTATCGTGTCACTTTTGAGTGATTCTGTTGCCATATTTTCATTATGTAGTTGTTGGTCGCCACCCTTCGGAAAGAATCTATCTGCAGCACTGTCTCCTTCCTGCATTGTGTTTTTTTGCCCTCTGACTTTGTTCCCAGGTAAGACTTTCTGTTTCCTCTGAGTTGGTATGAAATCAGATCACAGCTGTTGTGTGTCTTAGAGCTGAGCGTGCTCATGTGTTAAAGAGAATTAGTCTTTAAAATCATCTCTCTTTGATCTGTGATAACACTGCTGTTGTGCTCCTGCTGTGTTGCAGTGAGACAATATGCAGCTGAAACTGCATCTTTAATGTTCTCCAGCTGGAGAATGACTCTGATCTAACCGACTCTGTCTACTAAAGTTAAACTGTCCCAATAGATTTCCTTTTTGACGAAGACATTATGTAAAAATTTACCAATTGTCACGAATATACTGATTTATAGGTCGTTGTTAAAAGCAACTTAATATGAGTTGTAGTGTGGTTAAGCAGGGACAGTCATTATACCACACCCGCTTTTAATTAGGGATATGTGCTGCTTAGTCGACTAAATGGTTAAACGTCATCATCCTTGATTGTTGGCAACAGAATTACAGTTAAAGAAATAGTTGATATTTTGGTTTGAAGTCGATCAAATGCTGCTTTACTTTAATTCGTGATGTGTTTACTGGGGGCCTTTTAGCGGCATGGAAACTGCAAGGGTACTCACAAATTCCTTGTTGTTTGTTTTTCATTTCTAATTAATATGAACTCATGAAATTTGTATTTAGTGAAAACTAAATAAATAAAGTACTCAGTAAAGTATTATCCTATCCTATCCTAGATGTGTAGAGCTTTTTCTTTTTAATAGATGTTGTCAACAACGTCAGAGGCACCTCAAAGTCACCGGTTATCAGGGTCAAACGTTAAAGCACAACACCGGCAGGTCATTATTCACAAGTTTGATCATTTCTGTTTTTTTCTGAGTGGTGTCAAACATTTAACAAATGTGCTCTTCTGCCTAAATGTTGATGAGATATTATACCTCCTCCCTGCTCCAAGTCAACCCATGATTCCTTTTGTTGGTATTTTCACTAGCTAACTAGCATATTGGAGGCCTCCCACAAAGCACCAATACTGTGCCACTACTGTATGCATAGTACTTTTTTACATATGCAGTGTGGAACAGAAGCTGTGAAATAAAGACGTACACACAGCCTTTGTGCTTTGGCTCATTTAACATTATTGCAGTGGGAACACAACACAATGTATCATTTAATCTTCTGAATCAAAGCATACAAACTATAGGTGTGAAGACACTCTATTTTTTTTTTCGGTTTTAGGTGTAAACAGGAACAACCACACGGTCCAGCTTTGATGAAACTTAAGTGGAAAGATGATGCAACTGGTTATAGCTAGCCTAAGGTCCTGTCTCAGTCATGGAGGTAAACATGGTTGGTTACGGATTGTTTGTTGTTCTTCTCTTGCCTTCAGTGTGTTCCTCTGCTGTGTGACTCCCTCTCCCCCCTGTGGGTGTTCTCAGGACATGAAAGAGAGCAGACTTAATTTGTTTGTTGCGCTCTTGCTTTGAAAGCAAACAAGTAGTAATGACGCACACACGTACACACAAGCCTATTTTTCCATTTAAAGGTACATTAACTTTTGTACTTTAATTGAATTTCTCTAGACGGCATCAAGACTTTTTATGTCACATTTTTTATCACTCAGTCTCAGAAACCTTTGAGTGGAATCAGGCTTTTAATTTGATTTTTTTCTACAATTACAAACATGCTCTATCTGTAAATATATTATATGAAACGACAGTATGAAGCCATGTTTCCACTGATCCAGGTGCAAACAAAGTCATTCCCACTGTTAGAAAAAGAAAGAGTAGAGGAGAATTGTTATGACAGCTTGGTAGAGGATAATTGATTGCTGAGTGCTGTAGACTAGCACACATTTCTCTCTCTTTCTCCCCGAGGTCATCCCGTGGTAACTTACAGAAGCAGGCAGATAACAGCGTCTGTGTCTGATTGGCCTAACGTTTCAGCGCAGCATCACCATGGGATAGCTTCTGAGTTGTTACGGAATACAGAAAGAAAAAAAATCCCCCTTTTCCATCGTTCTGCTCCTGTGTCTTTTCATTTATCTCCCTTCATTAGTGCCTCCTCCCAGCTCATCAATGCAAATATATGGATTCAATTACTGCTAATGCAGCTTCTTTATCAGCAAGTCTTTCCTCTAATACCACCAACGGATGCAGCAGCCACTTTTTATTATCAGAGAGAAATAATGTTTCTTTCTGAATTATTTCTCTCCCTTTGACAGTTCTATCAGGGTATAATGATAATAATACAAATAATAATAACACATTAAGCTTTTAAAGAACTCAAAGACAATGTACATTAGTAAAAATAGAAAGATATGGACTAAAATGATCATCCTGCTCTTGATTTTTTTATATCAAACTAATGCTTAGAATAGACATGTATCTGTCAGTCTTAATGAAGTTGATTGTATAATCCTATCTACTAATGAAGCATTGATCAGTATATATAAAAGTAATGCTGTTCTGTGTGTTGCTTCATCTCCTCAGCACCACATCTGGTGAAACCATGTGCGTTCATTTGAATGAAACACTGCCCGTCAATCCTCAAGCTGTACATGAATTCTGCATAGATTTCCGATGGGCTCTCATCCCCGCCCCCTTCCCTCTGCTGTGCCTCCTCCCATCTCACCTTCTCTCTTCCCTTCATATGACATCTTCTCTTTTGTTTTTCTTTCTCCCTCTAACTGTCAAAGCTCTGATTATTCTCACTAGCCTCATATTCCCTAATATTTCCTTGTTTTTCTCCCTTTATTTCCACATCCCCTCCTCTTCACGATCATACTGTACCTTTCTGATTTCGGTTTCTGGATAACTCTTAATGAACTTGAAGAATAATATGAACAGTTGTCGAGGTGTGCTGAGCGGTTTTAATATAAAAAAATCCTACGTGTCTTTGCTTTTGTCATGTTTTAAACAGTCGCTGTGCATGCCTCTTAGCACGCTGAATCAAAAATATTCCTGGCCTTAGATTCTTCATCTCATTCTTAAGTCCTTTCCACAGCCATCTTGCTGCCTAACCTCACACTTGCCACCACATTGACACCAACATATCCAGCGGTATCTGTGTTATCATCTGATGGTGGATGAATGAGAACTTTTTTGCCCCGCGGCAATTCAGGAAGTCTCCTGCAGTGTGTTGATGCTAAATTTTATCAGATTGTCTAACGACACAAAACAATTGTTAAAAAGAGAATGCCTTTGAGATTTTTGACTTGAGTTTTATGTTTAATTGTTTCCCTATTCAACAAGTGCCTCAACCAACTGAAAATTTGAATCCAAGAAGTGCTCCAGGCCTTCCCTTTTTTATTTTTTGATCACTTGTTTGTACTTAGTGAGAAAACATCAAATTTAAGTTGTTTGACAATGACTTTAAAAAAAAGTTAAAGGAATAACGAGCAACTTTCTGATCCAGTAGATGTCGCCCTTGAGCTCCAACATGAAGCCAAAACAACAAACAAAGTGATGAAGAGAGCTGGTTCCTCATATTACTCATCCATATCCCCCCCCCCCCCTCTCTCTTTCTCTCTCTCTCCCTCTCTCTCTCGCTCTCTCTCTATGTATGTATTTCTTTGTTTTGGATATTTTAATCACCTGTTTAGGGATTTTCTAGCCTCAGTTCTGTATTCAGAAGATGTAATAAATCTGATATTTGGTTGTCACAATACCAGTGAATATGACTGAAGAATTTTTGGATACTATCAACCATTACAATAAATAGAGATGTGCGTGACTAGCTGAGTAAAAGATTCAACTTTGTCACCCTGGCGAGTCGGCCCAAGAATTACTTGTCAGTTAAACAAACTATATATATATTAAGTATAGGGGACCATCATCACCCAGGACCTCAAGTGGGAGCTAAACATCACCTCCCTCATCAAGAAAGGAAAGCAGAGGATGTACTTCCTTCGGCAGCTGAAGAAGTTCAACAAACTGCTGTTTGGCGACACCTCTACCACCCTGAATCCTCCGCTCTCCTCATGCGACTCCCCTCCACTCGTACCGTGCCCAACTTTAGTTTTCCACTTGGCAGGAAGGAGTTAATGCAAGTGATGCAAAATTCTCCTTGGCTCGTGGTACGATTGCCTGTGGCCTGCATTGTTGTGTTAGCACACTTTATTTAGATCGTATCACATTGCATATAAATAGACAGAATAGCCGTGATCTAAAAAACGCTTACGTGACATCGAAATATGCAATGAGTATGTTATTCTTCTTTTTCTCTATTGACTAGAGGACAAAGAGAGGAGTCAGTCTGTCCTGTCTATGTAAACTTGACAAGTCTCCGATAAAAACACAGGACTCGAGCTTCTCCCTCATTGTAGCCAGTCATGACTCAGGAAGACATTTACATGGGATACACTTGATTTCTTCTATATTTATATGTAAAATGTCACACATTCTGCCTTTTAGGGAAAAAACTGTGATACAAAGCTGAAGTGGTCTCCCTTTAATCTGCAACATTTAAAAACCCACTATCACTCTACTGTTTTGTCACTTAGACATAAAAATATGTCCTGTAGCTTCAGAAACAGAGGACATTTTGAGATCACATTCCCCCGCTTTATCACATAAAGCAAACTAAAATCAATAATATACGCTGAGTAAAGGGCGGCACAAATTCTTGCACAGATTAAATTGAAGGAAACTGTGAATAAGTCAAGTTAAGAGAAGGATCCTCTAACAGGAAAATGAAAATTATAAAGGGTGTACAACTATCTATTCAATTTAAAACGACACACAAAGATGGAAAACTCTGACTAGGAGTTAATTTTCCTTTCTTTGTCCTTCCACCCAATTCATTTTAAACGGCTCAGCACTGAATCTTATCATTTCTATTCTACGACTTAAAGGGAACATTCGGCCATAGCAGGCTAATACGATAATCTGTACAATATTTTAGAGTTTAAAGTCAAATGAAAGTTAATCAGACTCTCCATCCAGCACGGCATAATTCAAATCTGTGACGTACAGACCCAAAGTAAACTTCTCTATGAAGTCAGTCAGCATGTTGTTATCATTGAACTAGTCCAGTTTTCTTTACATTGTGACTTTACACATGTGAGTGTGTTTTCTGTCTCAGCTGAACACGGCTGTTTGGACTTGATGTGATCATTAAAGGTTTCTCACTCAAAGCTGTCCTGTGATAGCAGAGAAACCTGCACATACACACATACATACATAAATACATACACACATACACACACATACAGACAAACAGGCACATGAAAACATTGAAGTTGGTAAGAAGCTGTAAGATGAAGTCGGGTCTTATTTGGGGATCTTGGCGACAACATTATTTGCATGGCAGATAATCTATGAACAATCATATAATCTATATTCTCTTTTAGAAGTCTGCAGTGAGGCGGACTTTCCTTCAATCCTGCAACCAATCTGTTTTCTAAATGATCTCAAACCATTACTGCTTGCTCAGCAGAAGCGCCATCAAACTCTGACAAGTCGCTGCTGGGAATCAGATCTCTCCAAATTGCAACCCTTTTTATCTATTAAAAATCTGTCCACTCCATCGCAAAGGATACAAATCTATTGAAATGCTAAAAAGATCCCTCAACACTTAATTAAGAAGCCCTCATGAGATGTTAAATGACAAAATGTTTGATTAAATGAGCAAATGAAAGAGCAGCTGCAGGTTGTGATAACTTAAAGTCAATGTTAACTGGATGGTTTCTGATTTAGATCATTTATATCATTTCCTATAAAACAAGTACAAAATAGATACCCGAGCTTTAGACTCCAGAAAAGTAGTTATTGTTTACAAATGAAAACAGATGAGTTTAAGCGTTTTCTCAATGTTTCATTAAAGAATCTGGTTAACCTGACATTTCATATTTTCACATGTCGAAGTTTCCTTGGTACAAGACACCTGAACATGAACTCTGAGTTGCTCCCACGTGGCAGCCAGTGGTGTGTGAATTGGATTCATTAACAAATACTGATGGCTCTTTGCTCTGCCATCAGTGTGTGAATGTGGTATAGATGGGTGAATGTGACATGTAGTGTATGAGCAGCTTTGGAGCAGATTTGATTAGTTGTTTTGGAAGGTATCTTACAAGATCTAAACAAGATCATATACATAAAAATAAACAAAGTGATGAAGAGATTTCCCCTCTGTTTCCTCTCTCTCTCTCACACACACTCTCTCTCCCTCTGTCTCTCTCTCTCTCTCTCTCTCTCTTTCTCTCTCTCTATGTATTTCTTTGTTTTGGATATTTTAATCACCTGTTTAGGGATTTTCTTGCCTCAGTTCTGTTTTCAGAAGACGTAATAAATCTGATATTTGGTTGTCACAATACCAGTGAATATGACTGAAGAATGTTTTGGATACTATCAATCCTTACAATTAATAGAGATGTGCGTGACTGAGTAAAATATTCAACTTTGTCACCCCGGCGAGTCGGCCAAAGAATTACTGGTCGGTTAAACAAACTATATATGAGCAATGAGCATTGCTTCAGTTGTATTCAAAGTAGATGTCATGCACACGTGTCTAGCCCTGGCTAATTTGTAACCCCTGACCCTGGCTTGGCTTTTCGGATTAAAACAGAAGCATTACACATAATGCAGAAATAGTGGTACTATACAAATACAGACATTACACTAAAAACAGATAAGATACTACATTGAAACAAACAGTGAAATAGGTCAAAGTAGAATACAGTGAGATACAGAGAAGCGGAGGGAGGCAAAGCTCCAGAGAGATGGAGAGACAGAGAGAAGAAAGAGAAGAGCTGGGGGAGGTCAGCACAAGTGGGGACGATCTGGTCAGTTTTGTTCATTTGTGTGTGTGAGTGTGTTTGAGGTAAAGAAAAAAAAGAAGCATTCTGTGTGTCTCCTGGTCCATTTTGTGAAAAGTTTCTGCTCAGTCAAGCTTGCTGTTCAGGTCACTGTTTCTTCGTCCTTCCTTCTGTTTCTATGACTTTCTGTCCATCATCCTGCTGGTGACTTTTTTACTTTGCTCCTATGTTGCCCCCATGTTGCCCCCCCCCCCCCCCCCCCCCCCCCCCCCCCCCCCCCCCAACACAGACGAGTGAAAAAAGAAGAGCAGAAGAGAAATGAGGACAGATTTTACGGACTCCCTTGAGGTCTATAAAAAGTAGTTTGGCTTTGTTTTCATGAAATTTAGGGCGAAGACAAGTGCAAGAACACAGAGCACAAGACTGACAGAGAAATAATGAGAGCTATACAAGAAATAAGAAATTAAATGTGGGGAGAAAAAAGAGGTGAACAGATGGATGAGAAAGAGGATTGTTTGGAATCTTCTTGAGAAAAATAATGTAAGAAGTAAAGTTGGCTGTGTGTGTTTGTTAGTTCTTGCTTTTAATATATTGCTTTGCAGAAGTGTTGAATTGTTCATTTAAGAGACCTGTCTTATTTCTCTTTTGTATATTACTATTGCTCTTGAGTAAAGCAAGTGATTCAATGGAGAAAAAAAGGCTGACCATGCAAAACTGATTAGTCGTTTAATAGCCAAAATAATGGATAGATTACTCGTTTACTAACATACTCGGTTACTGAAGCCCTGGTGTTGGTGTGTGCATGGTTGTTAACCTGTTTCAGCTGCTCACTATGGCAACAGAGAACGGTCCTTATAGCTAATTACAAGTAGATAATGGCTCCTCCAGCTTCTCTCGACCTCTTTTTACATACGCCCAGCCCTTAATGGGGGATAATTGCTAGATTGATATGCACCTCCTCCATGATCTCAGTAATTGTCATTAATATCATTTTTCACTGAAGAGTTTACAAATAAGAGATTGACCGTACAATGAGGCAAAGAGAAAACAGCCAGTGAGTTACTTTTCACTCCAGGAGGTTTATTTGGAGTAAGCACACTGAACTACAGAGTGGATTATACTCCTGAGCACACAGTCTGTCATACTTATGTATTTATATTATTATCTTGTCAGGATTTTGTTGTTTGCTTTTCTTCTTGGCTGTATACAGACTCTTTTGTTAGTAAGGGGATACAGGCATGAAAGTGTTTTAAACACCTCTCCTGTTTGTTCTCTTCAAGAATCCCTCGTCTCTTGTTTGTAAAGTCCTCTTAATGACTAGTTGTTCTGTTGCTGTTGTACAGTATCCATTTAACACCCACGTAATTTATTAAACAGGCAGTATACCTTACTCATACGAGCTTATCACTTTAGTTTTCTTTGTTGCACAGCGACACTGCAGCCAGTGGCCCCACTCATCTGCCCCCCCTCCTTATTATCATTCTCTTCTTTTGTTCTCTTTCATTGGCTGTTCCTTGTGCCGACTCTCTTTTTGTCTGTAGTTTTGTGTCCAGTTCAGTTTCTCATTTCAGCCTCTCACTTACAGCCTTTCTTTTCCCTCCATAACAGTTTGCTCTTTTTCTCTCTCTCTCTCTCTCTCTCTCTTTCTCTCTCTCTCTCTCTCCTTGCATCTGATTTCTGGCATTTTTAGTTCATCAGGAATTTAGTAACAACATGAAGCTAATCTTCCATTAACGATTGGATGAACACAGAGATATATGCTACGTGCAGCCAATAAATCCTGTGGGAATCTTCTGTTCGTTTTTTAAAGGTTCATATTATATTACAAATGTTTATTGTTTATGCCCTCTGCTCTCTTCCTAATTGTTCTCTGGTGACGCCAGGCTCAGCGTTAATCTGTTGACTCTCCTGCAGTAAGTTTTAGATTTATTCATGTTTTTCTATTTTAGAACAAATGTTTTGCAGTGAGTGAGGACAAGTCAGTGTTTTTTATTTTTTATTTTTAGGACATTTGAATTATTGGCTTTTTGTATGCAAATGTTTGCTGTTGAAATACAAAAACATTTTCTGTCTGACCGCCCATCTACACAACCGATCCATCACTATTGACAAACCTACTTCAGACGGTTTGCAGCGCCTGGTTGATAATGACAGAGCTGTCATTAAAATGGTAAATTCAAATGTTTTCACCAAGTCAGTTGCAGACAACAGTGGAATGTATAAAAACTTCACAATGCAAAGTGCAGCATCATCATTGCGGCTACCGAATGTGCAGGACGTTATATTTGCAGGACATGAGAGAGATAGGGGTCAGAGGATGTTAAGAAATGCATTTGTAAGATACTTTAGTCCTCTGAGATGTGCTCTCCAGCTCCGTCTGCAAGATTTGCATTCAGAAAGTGACACCTCATTTAAATCTGGCTGCGTTAGGTTAGGAAAGTTTCTGCAGGTACTGGTGAGGCAGGTAATGACAGCCCCATTTGAGAATTAGATTCATGAGTTTGAAGGCTTATCACAAGAAGTTGTTGTTTTGTATGGACAGATTCTTATGGCTCAAAGCTATAATTATTTTAGTTTGAGTTACAGCAGCTCTGTGTTGCATTCTGAGTTCAGTCAGGTTAAGCATGTTTTTTTTTTTCTAGAGTGCCTCGGCATTGAAAACAGATGCCTAAAGTTCCATTCTTAGTGTGCATGAGATTCAATGAAACCTTCAGGGAGAATGAAGTGCACTGAAACACATTGTATCATTTTCTCATTATGTTTGGTCTTATCTAATATGGAAAAACATACTTAATTATTTAAAACTATTTTAGTATGTTTAAAGTCTTCTTTTTCTGACACAATGTTCTTATTAGAGGTGGGATAAAAATCAATTTATAACGATTCATAACTTCTTCTTTTTTTATTAATAATAAAAAAAGAAAATAGAGCAACAAGAAATTCAGCCAGTCTCACAGATGACTGGAATAGATCCTGAAGTATTAATTCATAAATAGTACTTGAATCCATGGATCTATGAATCCAGAATCGTTTTGAATCGAAAATCAATTCTGAAATGAATCGTGACCCCAAGAATCAAAATTGAATCGAATCGTGAGACACCCAAAGATTCCCAGCCCTATAGTTCTTATGTCCACTATTTTATTAAGTGTCTTGACTGTCATTGTCGCCACTGTAACTGTAATTTCCTGTGAAGAATTAATAACGTATCTATCTGTCCGTCCATCCGAAAGATGAGATCCTTTGATCTATCCTCCATTTATTCTTGTTCATCGTATTTTTTAAGTATCCTCTTGTTTTGAATCAAATAATACAGCATTGTATTCTTTCGCAACCTGACCCCTTAACTTCTCCTCTTTAACTTCTACAGCATCCCTGAAATGCTGCAGTAGGGATGCACTTGTTTTTCCAAATTCTTTAATTTTGGCCCCTCTTATACCCCCCACTCTAAGTGCTGACAGCCTGCTGAAATGTAATTTCAAACCCTGTTGTTGCTATCAGGGCCGCCCATACTTTAGCTCTTGGCTTTGGTCCAGACCTGAACACCTTGTTCCTTGCTTCTACTGGCATCCAGGTTTTTATTCCTCTTCTCCACCTCGTCTCTCTCTGTCCTGACTTCACGATGATAGAACGGCCTCTCTAATCTAGTCCACACAGCAGAATTACATTGTGTCAATTACATACAACTAATCATTTCATGAACCAATACTTCAATACAACAACCTCTCTTATTTCACTTACATCTTTTTTTATTTCAATACTTCCCAAGGCTCAAAATATTTTCCTAACCCAGTCTCTTCTGCACCTTTAAATTTCTCTTTAAGATTGTGTGAATTAAGTGAAGTGCAGAGTAATCCTTTTTAAAACAGCTCGTCTTGATATTTTTTGTAAATGAAGTAGCTCACTGAAATCCCGGAAAAATAGAAGATGGGAATGGGTGTGTGTGTGTGTGTGTGTGTGTGTGTGTGTGTATGTTCAGTGTGTGTGTGTGTGCATCCCTGAGGACACAGATAAGGTGACAGGCAGCTCTGAGGTCAGTCCAGCTGTATCTTGCAGACTGCCTTGCTCGCCCTGTGGGTGGTTTCGTTGCCTATCTGCTAAACTCGCATCAGATCCTGAGGGGCTTCATGTTCTTCCACAGCTCCCCTCTGCTGACCCTGGACAAGCATGGCAGGATTTACATAATGTATGATGGGATAAGAGGTGTAGCTTCTGTGCCAGAGGCTGATATCAGATCAGGACTTGCAGGTTTGGAGATAATATTGTCTCCGTCACCAGGGGGCACGTCCTTTTAAACTCTGATTAGAGATTGGATGCTTGGGGAAGAGGTGGGAGCAACAGCATGTCAAACAGATTTCTGTTTCAGTCAGAAGATTAAAGGTGACACTTTGTTTCTGGATATAGAGTTAAACTTCTGTGGAGTAATTCCTATGGCCGGTTTGTTGGCGGCATTAATGTGGCATCTGAGCGTCTTCTGCCACCTGCTTATTGGGACGGCAGTTTTCATAGTTGGATTCAAAACGTCATACAGCTGCTGATGAAGGTACTGTAATCAGGAGATCTTAACATTGTTTAGGTTTTACATATTAGACATATTTTACAACAACATCCTGATTTAATAACGGAGAACAATAATCCAAAACTCAGTTGTCTAAAAAACATCATTCATACATACATTCAATATTCCAAGCAATGAAGCCTCACAGACATGCAGTCAGTAATTTAACAATCACACTCTGCTGTAGTCTGTAAACATATCCACACAGACTCTGTTAAACAGCGCTGCACTATAAACACTGCAGATATAGTGCAGCTAAATGCACACTCCACTTTTCACTTCCAGCCGCAGTAGCAGTCAGAGATACACATCACAATCCTCAGGTGAAGGGCTGCAGCTGAGAGTTAACCCCGTGTTCCCGGACTCGACAGCCTACCTATGCCTATGAACTATAAAGAAACCCGTCATTACCATTAGGTGGAGATCCAACCAAACTCAAACTGAACTCATACATGAAGCCCAGTGCTCAACATGCAGGTGAGCTAAACCTGCCTTGGGTTTTCAACTCATGAAAACTTCTTCAGGTTAGGGCTAGCTTGTGCCTTTACTGATATAGTCAGTGCTAGCTCGTAACAGGACCTTCTCACCCTTTACGCTGCAGAGACAAGGTTTTCCTGCAAGATTTGTTAAGGAGACCTTGCTTATTATGGAAACATGTCAGCTATTCACAAGCATTTGAAGAGAAGCCATGCTTGTCTTCTCTATTTTAAAAATAAACTGTGACATCCAACTCATAGAGTCTTAAGTTAAAGCCAAATATGCTCTCTGGATTTTGTTTTCATTTACATCTTCAGTCCCTCACCTTTAAACCTTTCTCCTAAACGGTTCATCTGTTTTCTCCTTCTTATCTCCTTTTCTTCCTCCGCTCCTACCACTAAACAGTGGATCAACCCTTACCGTATTACTATGGTAACCACACCGCACGATCAAACTATAAACCATCATACCTTTACAAGATTCTCAATGGAAAATTTGGAGTTTGAAAGATTAATGGTTAATTTAAGAGCTGATAACTTAATAAAAGCCGTTAATGTATCGTCACAGTTTTTTAGCCCATTATTTCAATGAGCTATGACTGGTCCACTAGCAAAATTGTTGCAGTTCTAGTGAAGTGTAGGCACATACAGTACATGACTTTGTTTGAGAAAGATAGTGATTTAGATTGAACCAATAACTCTTTCAAGATCAGGTCATTATCATCGTCCCGGGTTTAATGAAAGCAACCTTTAGTATCTGGAGAAGAAAGTCTAACATTTTATTGAACTATTCCATCACCTTAACCTCCTCTCTCTCTACGGACTTAGTGACTTTATGACAACATCACAATATTTCCTCATATGCCTCTGATGTAAGCGAGTCATAATCCCCACGGTCAGAAGTCTTTACATTTAATTAAGCATCTGCTTCAAGAAATGTTCCTGTTTTTTTATTTTGGCATTGAAGAATCAACTCAATAACTTGGTCAATGAGTCCGTCATAAATAAAAATCAAACAGGTGCGCTTGATGTTGGCTTTGACTAAAATTAAACTGTAAATCAATGGAACCTTAACTGTGTGATTTCTACGTGATACCAAACTGGCTGTTTGAAGAACTGGCAGTGTACACTTCCACGTTAGTGTGTGTGTGTGTGTGTGTGTGTGTGTGTGTGTGTGTGTGTGTGGTTTCCGTTAGATCCTGACACTTGTGCTCTCCCGGCAAAATGACGAGCAAGAAGTCTGAAGTGAAGATCACAGCAGCCTTCAGGCCAAAGTCAGAAAGATCAGCGACACAGGGAGGAAGAGACATGAAAAAGCCAGACAGTGTGTGTGTGTGTGTGTGTGTGTGTGTGTGTGTGTGTGTGTGTGTGTGTGTGTGTGCCTGTTGCTGTGTATATAGAGGAGATATATGTACACGTTTAGAAAAGGATTATAGAGACAGATAACTTGAGCAGAGTATATCTTTGAAGAGCAAATTTTGAACTTTGGACAGAACAAGCGAATAAAAAGATGAAAAAATAAAGATAAAAGAAGTCTGTGGGTTTCTCTTAAATAAAATGTTTAGTCTTTGGTGATTCAGCAACAAACCATGACCCTGTCATACCTCTGCAACACAATTTTGTTCTTCACTTTTCTTCACCTGCCTTTTCCACCTCCATCCCAGTTTTTGTGCTACTACTGGGTCCTCCAGGGCTGAGAATAAAGAGCCAGAGCAATCCATCAGCGCTGGCTAAAAAGCCTCTCTGGCTCATAAATAAAGGAGGTGGATGAATTAGGAAGTTAAATCACCTTTGGTTGTTAATGTCACAGCCCACAGTCAGACATGAAATACTCCCTGTAGTCCTCAGTGTTTGACTGCTCTGCTCCCTCCCTCAGGCTCTGCCACATCACCATATGGTGGGGTGTCATAGCGTCAAGTGTGTGTGTGTGTGTGTGTGTGTGTGTGTGTGTGTGTGTGTGTGTGTGTGTGTGTGTGTGTGTGTGTTAGGGGAGTGATGAAAGGTGACTCTATAATTGGTATTTGGCGCATAAGTGTGCATAAATCTTGTTGTACCAATGATCAGCCTGTTCCCTGCCCTTAATATATTTCATTTAGCTCTTTATGTTGTCATGGCAACAATGGTTCCCTTCCACAAATTTCAATCTTCTTTTATTTTGGTGACGACCTTTGGAAATAACACCACAGGGTTCCTGTAGCTGTTCTGTTGTTATGTTATGATGTTGTTTTAAGAAGATGTTTGTAGATTCAGGACATGTACGTTCACACACTACAACCGGAGACACTCCAGCTTTTCAGGAATATTGTGTTTTGCAAACAAAACTATAGAGTGTCTTTATAAATTAAAGTTGGTTTCAAGTCACATCATGGCGCTTTAAGCTGTTACGAAAGGGTTAAATGAAGCTCGCTAAAGTGGCCAATAAGAGGCTAAGAGGTCAGATGAATGTGTTGATTTAATCCTCAACCTAGAACATAAACTGTCAGAAACAGATGAATCACCATCATCAATCCATCGTTTAAAGCACTGCATACAAATAATGTAACCGGTTAGCCTAAAATAAAACTCTGGTTACAGAGCAACTTCCCTCCTACATTTCCTCTGTCACAACGACACAAATCGTATTTTCATTGCATTGATTTGTTCTTTTACTGCTGTCCAGAATCTGATCCGTGACCATCCTCCCACCTTGACTTGTCTGGCATAAAAATGTGGTCAAAACGCATTCCATATTGATTCAGTAAGGACATAGTTTTTCTTCATTACTCGATGCTTTGGTATTTAATGGCTGGTTGTCAACAAAAGTCACAGAACTTGCGTACAGGACAGCTCATCTCTCACAGCTCCGACTACACAGAGAAGTGATACTTCAGCTTTTAGTAGTGTTAAGTATAATTAGCACTGCACATGTGTCAGAAGTGTGGAGAGACATCATTATCAAGCAGAGAGATTATCAAGCCCAAAGCCTGTCATCTGAACCAGATAGAGCCATGGCTAATGCACACAGGAGGATCAAAGCTAGCCCCTTCAGTCACATGCAGCTATTTCCAGAGTTAGCTTCAATCCTAACATCATGGTGTGTTAGTGCAGGCTAACATGAAAGCTGCAGCAACATTGTTAATGTGGGTGGTAGATTAAGGATCATCCTCCCCAGAACAACAGAAGAGTATTTCCTGTATTAAGGCTAGTAAAGCCTCTGATTGGATACATATGCTTTTCTTTGGAGGCTAGGCTTATACTTTGTGAGCAAAATTGTGTGCAGTTTGAATATATTTGAAATTATAGTATGATCATACTTGACATATTTTGGTAGACTAAGATGATGCCAGAAACCTTGCACCCCTCAGGATTGATCAAAGTATTAACATAGTAAAAAGGTGTTTCTTAAAAAGTGTCTCTTGCTTAATTTTTGTCAGGTAAAATCCTGACATCTGTGTTTTCACAGAGTACAATAAAGGAATATTTATCAAACTTATATATTTGAATTCCAGCAGCTATGCCAGGAACAAAGAAACAAAAGAAAAACGATTGCTTTGCAAACAAAACTTGCCCTCCTCTGCATCAACCTTATTAAATTTGACCAACGGCTTGGCTGGTTCTCCCCATTTGTTTCCCTGCCCTACGTCTGCTTCTCTGTGGTTATTATGATTCAGCAGATAGATGAGATACGAATGAGATGAATGCGGGCCACCTCTGGCATTACCTGCAGGCAGTATGTGTTTGTGTGTGCGGTTGTGTGTGTGGTTGTGTGTGCGTCACATGGTGGTGGGGAAAGCAGTGAAATGAACTATCCTGCTGACTGCCTGCGTGTGTGCTGAATGTGTGAGTATCTGAACAAACAGAGGTTCAGTATCAGACTGTTTGCAAAGCTGTAGAGACACCGAATGCTTAGTCGGACATACTCTACTGAACAAAGAAGTAAAGAGACAGCACTGGTTTATTTTCTGCTGTGTTTTGGCAACCAAAGCATCCAAATTCAAAAACTGCAAAGTAAAAAATGTGACATGAAATAACCCGCCAGTCTTATATCTCTGCGCCCTACAGCATCCTCTGAAGTCAAATCAAGCCAAAACTCTTAAACCATTTTCACACATACGGAAATCTCCTGAAAAACTCTGGAGATTAGGCTACCCGGAGGTCCTTTAGGCTATGTGTGAACGCAAACAGCCGCATTTTTCGCTTAGACTTTACCCGGAGTTTCTCCGGCCAGACCCCTAGTATTTTATCCGCAGAAAATCCAAGTGAGCTGATGTCTGAACGCGGCCGCATATACTCTGGAGATTTTCAATTCGAGCCAATGGGACCCGAGTGACGTTTATATAGTGACCGGCTAAAGTGTCTGCATGCGACCACTACGATGCACGTAGTTAAACGTGCACGTAATTAAACGGCAGCATTATATTTTCTGTTCGTCAGTATGTTGTTCTCCTCTCTTTTGTGGATGTTGTCATTCCATTGGATTACACATAGCATTGATATAAAGGCAAATATTCTCATTATAACGTCATGTAGCGGACTCTGTAGCTTCGGCCGCTACTTCCGCGTTGTTTTTTTACACCACGTCTTACCTCGGGAAATTCCCAGAGCCCCCTCCCCTCTGACAGGGAAAGTCTCCAGCTGTGAGGAGCATATGTGAATGGCTAGTTCGGGAGAATCTCCGGAGAAGTCCTGTAAATATCTAGATATTATCCGGAGTGCATATGTGAAAACGGCTTTAGACATACAGTGAGTAGTCACTCTAGTTTTCATTGAAAACCACAACTCCAGAGGTCAGTGTGTATTAAAATACCTGAGAGGGAGGGCATGAGGACTAAAAAACCTGAATGACATGCCTCTCAGTGACCAGATGTTGCTGGACTCAAACACACAGGGGAGTGAGTGGGACACATTGGGGAAGGAGGGAGAAAAGGTCACTCGTTCAATATTCAAAGCAACTTTTATCCCTCACTATATTATGCAGTGTCTTTCCTAAAGCTATTAACTCCTTTGGGGGGCTTATTTGCATTTCAGTGACAGAAAAGTTGTTCCTCGTTGTTCTTTAGTTTCTGAAATACCTTTATAGTTAAAGTGTTGTGTCCTCATCTGCATATACTGTATCTATGTCAGGAAGGGGAAGTCAGATTTTAAAGGGAAGGGGTCATCAGATAGCCTAGTGGCTATGTGGTGCTCCCCATGTACGGATCCAATAGTCTTCGTTGCAAAGGCCGAGGGATCGAATCCGACCGGCAACTTTGCTGCAAGTCACCCCCAAATCTCTCTTCCCAAAATGTCCTGCCTCTCTTAAGCAGTCCTGTCTAATAAACACAAGGGGGCCCCCCAAAAAACATGTTTGTTTTTTTTTGTTATTGGCCAACCTATTTTTTTTTTTTATGTCTGCTTTGTCATAGCACACATGAAGATGTTTACTGAAGCATCATAGTAAGGAATATACAGAGAAATTGCATGTTTAGCATTTTATTAAAGCTTCTGTGAGGAACTGTTGGTTGGTTTGTGTCGATAATAGCAGCCCCTGTGGACAAAGCTGTTCCTGTTTTCTTTTTTCCTGATCTTGTCCTAATACATGTTTTGAATAATAGTTATTTTCCCCCCCCAACCATTGTTCCTTTTTGGTCGCTGCCTGGGGTTATTTCATCTGAAGGCAGGTTTAAAAGCCCACTAGTATTGTGAATTTTCAACAACTATGTTATAGCATGTTTGAGACCAGCATAAACCTACCAAACTGGGTTCTCTCTTCTGCTCTTTGTGCAGTAGTAGCAGTGGAGTGTGTGTTAAACAGAAAGTGGATAATTTGACCACATGCATCCATAATGAATAAAGGGTTTAAAGAATGCATATAATGTAACATCCCCACTCAAATAGTCAGTCCAGAGTATACAGTGCGAAAATCACTGATGACAAATGCTGAGAAAAGTTATTTCAACAGTGTTTCAGAGATCTCCTGTTTATTTTCCGCTCTATTGACTGTAATTGGTCACAATCAGCAGCAGTGGCATCCTGGTGCCCGCAGGCTGAATGGCCTCACTCTATCTCTGCTGTGCCTTCATTAACATCAGAGCACAGTGGACACTTGAAGTCTCACAGCGGCTCTAACAGGAAATATCAGAGACTCTACTCCCTTTGGCATCTGTCCACTGACCCTCTGGCAACATGTCCGTCTGCTGCTTATTAGCATTTCAACACTCAAGGATGCACCGCAAGGCAACAAGATTATTAATATTCAGGCCAGACGCAACCGAGGGGCTGAGATTTCTTCACAGTGGAAAACAGACAGGCCTAACTTTGGACCTCTTACCAAATTTGTTTAGTTCTGTAATTTATTATTTGACAATTATGTTGTTCCCTTTTCTACCACTTTAAAAGGAAACTAGTACTACTTAACCTGTTTTGGTTATTCCATGCAACATGCTGTCATCTTTGGATTTTCTGGTTTTCTGCAAATATTATAAAACAGCAAAACAATGAAATGCAGCTCTTATTCTTTGCATTAACAGACTACACAAACTCCCACAAACAGACAAGAACATTTGTTTTGCTTTATGTCTTTTTAAGTCAAAGTAAATAAATTCCAAATTAAATTTAGTTTTGTATGTGATTTCATGTTCAATTCTGATTTGATCTATTATAAACAATCACAGGCCAATTTTCAGTGGGCTACAATAGCAACACAGCATACAGCAATTGCTAGCTTGAACATAACACAACAATGAGATATTTAATGAACTATCAATGTAAAGCAACATTTTGCAAGCAAATAGCATTTTCTGATTATGAGCTTTATGGACATTTAAAGAGGCTCTCTCTTTAACATATACCATTGTTTCTCTGCGGTAGTGAAACCTACCGTGCAGCCAATCTAAGGAAAAAAGAAACTCCTTGCCGGACAGCATCTAATCGCTGGTTTCAGACTTTAGGGCATGTCTTTTTTTTTTAACTTGGGGAGAGCGTGTCTCTGCAGAGGAAACTGGGGATTTGAAGATGACTGGAGGACAGGGGCCACTTCAAACATATCTTTGTAAATAAAGGTTACGAAGAAGGAAAAGCACAAAAGAAAATCTTTCTGCACAATCACAACAGATTTGAAGGTGAGAAGCCGTCATGGCTTTTTCACCACTACTCTCATATTTCAGTAAAGTCGACTTCTCTTTAGTAGAACTTCTTTGTCAAGATGTGCTCAACCCGACAGGTCCTGTAGGTAAATGTCAGACTTCTCACACTCTCTCTCTCTCTCTCTCTCTCTCTCTCTCTCTCTCTCTCTCTCACTCATTTGGGTAACAAATCTTCAGTTACATTACAAGAAATATTAATTCTGTAATTTTTTGTATTTGCTTCACAGGCTTTGTCAGTTTTTTTTGTATCCCTCTCATCATTCCCTTTTCTCCGTTCCCTCCTCTCTGTTATCCCACACTCCAGTGCCACTTAATGGCCAAACACAGTCACACATTCTGTAATAAAGCCCATTACATTTTGAGAGCATTTTGAGTTATATTTGTTGGTTATTTATTATTTCATTTAAAGTGTACAGGATGTGGATGTCTTTAATGGCTGTCCGGCAAGCTGTGCGCTGTAAAGTGTGATGCTAACTCAGTCAGGAGACATGGTTATCAGCGAAACTCCGCCGTGCACGACACAGAGAGCAGAGGAGAGTTGTAAACGCGCGACCATGTAGAGACAGAAATGACATGCCGTCGTGTAAATAAGATAAAGAACATAAGGCTATTAAGTTTGTTTAATAACAGGAGGAGGTATAGACCTGTTCTATAGGAAAGGTATCCTTATGAATTCTGTTGTGATCTGGCGCTATATAGAAAATAAAATGAACTTGACCATCAAGGGGGGCGGGGGGGTGCCGTTGGTGGGGCGGGCCGCCCCCCTAATATAATGGTAAGGGAAACACTGAGCGCCTCAATGTTTTCAATCAGAAATGTCTGTAAATACAGTAAATTACAGGCTTTGCTTATCCAGTGTGAATGAACCGCAACAAACTCTGACGTTGAGGTGTAATTACCAGATGTCCTCAGGAGTGCCGTGTGAATACAGTAGAGCGTTAGGCAACTGAAGAATCACTGCAGACTCCTTTTAGCAAATGCTGTAAGCAACAATGAGCTTGGATAACACTAATGATAATCCTCCCTTCCCCTGGTTTAGAAAGGGAATTTTGTATAAAGGCTTAAACTTTGGTTTTATGGGGTACATGACAACAGTATGTGCAGATACAGTCCCTTTATTGAGAAACCAGTACGTGTAATAGCAAGAAGCTAGGCATGCACCCATGGAGACAGGGCCAAGGCCATGTTACAACCAAAAAGCCAATGTGGGGATCGGTGTATATATATTTAGATTTATAATGATTACATCACTTTGTTTAAGCTCTATTTTGCAAAGCAAATCACGTGTTTAACTGCTTGTAGTATACTGCGATAGCTGCTGGTCCAGCCAGAGAAGAGGTCCTGTGAGATAGCATAAGAGCTGTGTTACATCTAATTCATTAAGTATTTCTGTTCACTCAGGCGATGGCACAGGATGACATTTTCGGCACTCTAAATTGACCCTAAATTTCTGCACTCTAATTGACCCCCTATCCCATTAGATTTTCTAACACCAATCTACGCAGTGTTTACTTTTCTGATCAGAGACATGAGAAGAGATTGTGACTGAGTATCAGGCTGAATATTAATGTCATGTAAACAGTGACTAATCTGGTCCGACTTCATCTTGGTAACAAAGCGGCACCAGCTGTGCCAAAAACCCATCACATCAGCCCTCTAATGGACATTAGCATCTTCACACGGTGCTTTAATCTGCATCCTAATCATCGTTAACCGATGATTAACCAGCTTTGAAATCATTCTTCGCTCTTTTTTAGAGTGTGAGCACATGTGTGTGGGTTTACAGTGGAAATAAATGAACAATGGTTCAAAGTCAAAGCTTCTTTGATCTCTTTTGGGGCAGGACAGCAGCCAGCTGGGTCTCTGAAATTAATCTCCTTATTAAGGCTTTGATATTTCAGAAAACTTGATGTCTACAGTCTTAATTATTCTTCTCATTGTTCTTTTTGACTTTTTGTCTCTATGCAGGCGCCAATTAGATAAGACGGCTTTTGAGAGACGGGAAATGTGGGGGGGAGAGAGAGGCAGATGACATGTACCAAACTGTGTCAGGTTCGGAAATCAAACCTGCAACAAGTGCGACGAGGACCGTAAGCTCTGTACATAAGGTGCCGGCTCTATACCAACTGAGCAGGACTGGCAGGTCAAAACTTGTTCATCAAAAACTCACATGCTTAGTTTTTTTTCATGAAGTGTCCCATGATAACCAAAGACTATTATAAAGGAATATTAATTACAAAATGTTATTGTACACTCCCTAATTGCCCTGGGTAGACATAGTGAGGGAGAGAAAGGGAGAGAAAGGGAGAGAGGGAGCGGACACCTACATATAGACAACGTGGATGTGAAATAAAACATTGGTCATTTGATTTGAATGAGTCCATGGTGTATGATAATTATCCGTGCTTCAGATATTATAACTAAATCTGCAATCAACAGTAATGACCTGTCTGTTTCATACGTCTTTATAAAACCTGATATTACCGGGAGCTTACAGACTCAGAAAGAGAGAGAAATGGAATATGAGCAATGAAATGATAAATGTAGCTCTCTTTTAGTAATGAACATAAATAATGAGCCACCATGGTGCCACCCATTTCACTCCTGACAGTTTGTGATGCTCTTTCAGGTGCAGCCTCTGACTCCATTAATGCAAATCTATAGGTCCCTGTTTGTGCATATGTGTGTATTTCAGCCTATGTGTCTGTTGCATGTCTCAACAACAGATTTGAAAAACATTGAATTTCCCCTCAGTGACTGGTAATGTAGAAGTAGCATAAGTATATAAATTCTCTTTTATAAATGCAGCACTGTTTCTTGAGTGCCTTTGTCTTTGATTACTCGTATCTTGAGTGCAAATGCTGCCCGCAGAATCGTTGATGGTTCTTGCCTTGCTGCAGTTCAACATGTGTGTGTGTGTGTGTGTGTGTGTGTGTGTGTGTGTGTGTGTGTGTGTGTGTAAGTAAACAATGAATTACTTCATTCTCTATTACCTCTGACATATATCTATTACTTGTACAAATGACTTGTACTATAACTCTATCTTCTCGAGAGTATCACTCATTAAGGCTTTCAGCCATGCAATTGTTTAATATATAATTTTGACAGAGCTGTAATTAATACAGCAATGATGGAGGGCCGTGCTGTGTTATCACACACACAGCACTGTATAAAGTCAGTATGTTCTCAGTGACTATAAGAGATGTTCAAACAGCAGCTTTGGGATTTATTGAAAAGTTTCAGTTGTAGAAACTACTTGATCTGGTCTTTTAAGGAGAGAGCCAGCATCATTTTACAATTTAGTTTATTGTCAACACATTTTCATGGGCTCATAGCAGTTGATGTTTCATGCAAAGTGGTCCAATTTAATGTTTCTTAGTACAGGTACATCCATATATCTCCTCTTCGTCCATGTCACTCAGATAAAACAACCCAAACATCTCAGCTGCCATTAACTCGGTCAACGTCTGCCTCTGTTTGCCGGTCGGCCTCGTAGAACAAGTTTTCCTCCACAGCAGCATCCCCTGCTCTCCTTTTAACTAAACATTGACACACCTTGACATGCGGGCTGTTGTAGATATTCTGTTCAAAGAAATCCAACACTCTTAGCTCTAAACACCTCTCTGCTCTGCTGGATTTACAAGGTCCAAGATGAACAAGGAGACAGACAAAGTCAAACAAGATGAGAAGGTTGCAGTTTAACAGACGTGAAGTTTATAGTAAACTTTAGTTTGTCTCTTTTTATTTCCTCTGGCTCTGACTCTTGTACATCACCTTCTTCCCAATTCCCATTCTGTGCATGGTAATGAAGGTCAAATCTGTTTATGTCTCTTTTTAAGTAAACTTCAGTTAATTTGTCCTCCATGTCATCTTATCCAATCTAACTTTTTTTCCCTTTGAGTTCTTTTCCACTTGTCTGACCTCTTTTATCTCTTTAACTTGTCTGTCGTCTGTCTTCCTTCTCTGCCTCTCTTCCTTCCTGTCTTGTTGAATCTTTAATCTATCTGTTGACTCTGGTGTTTCTCCACTAAACAGACCTAGATGAAAACCATATTTTTTCCTATATATGATATATCGAATCATCTTACCTCAGACACGTACATACAAGATCCCATTAATGTGACAATGCTGCCCTGCTAAAGAGACTGCAGCCCCACTGACTGCAGCACATTACTCCTTGGCCCTCTTAAATCATCATCTCTCCTCCTCGCCTCTCTTCTGTTCATCCTCCAGTTAAGTGGAGCAGCTCCAGATTGAACCCCTCAGCCACTGTCATACCTCGCCCGCTCTGGCTTTAATTTTCTGTGCACGCAGCATAAAAATGGAGCATCAAAACCCCATTAGCCATCAGAGAAAGACCCAAAGCTATACTCTGAAAAACTGTTTGTCATTTGGAAAGATTAAGGTAAGTGGTTAAGTGATGAGTCCCACAGGGTTTATACTTAATCTTAGCTCACTTGCTCAATATACTCTTCGTTCTTGCATATTAGCTCCCCTCTCTTAGTTTGTTTTCCACATTTCATTCTGCATTAAAAGTAAACAAAGCACTTTCACACTGAACCTCTCCATCACTCTTGACTCATTTTCAACCATGACGTAAATAGCTGTAGGACCAGGGTTTCATTATAGCTATATTAACCCCCAGAGAGACGAGGGGGAGATGTTCCAATGACTCCAAGAGGTCGTCCATCTCCTGTGTTTGCCCTCATTTTCTCTCCTAGACAGATAATTCAATATGTTCAGAACCAACCAGAGAGCTTGTCCTTTTGCATAATTGTATCAAGCAACATTAGCAGCGCTATCAGAGAGGTGACAGGAAGGAGTCGGCTTTGAATAAGAACTTAGTATCTGCAGGAGAAAGGTAATACTGTGTGTGTGTGTGTGTGTGTGTGTGTGTGTGTGTGTGTGTGTGTGTGTGTGTGTGTGTGTGTGTGTGTGTGTGTGTGTGATGCTTGGTGTCACACGACCAACACATGTCCTCAGCCTCCCAAAGGCTGCATTTACATAACCTACTTAAGTTAACATTATTTCTCCTGGGAGGATCTGATGATTGGATTTTTTTTTTCACACCAAACAATTTCTAACCCCATGCTTATTTCAGAGGGGATTGATGCTGTTTAAGTGCATTTTTAACTATTAGATATGTCTCACATGCAACACTTCAGGAAATTGGTTGGATTTATAGTGTTTCTTTGCAAATGTCCAGATCTACGTTCTGTGTCCAGGCCTTGAGGGGTTTGCTACCAGTCCAACAGGTAAAAACGATGTAAGGGCATTGCTCTGTTGACCCCTTTGTATAAAAACTGACAGTTTGAACATTAAATGCTATCTTCAATGGGAAAAGAGCCAGAGTAAAAGGAGATGAAGTAGCCACCACATTACTGAGGTCACACATCTACACAGCACTGTCTCACCTAACAACATGAACAGGATAGGTCCACAGTCGCCCATGGTGAGAGGCACCAGCAAGTGAGGGGGTTGTTTCTAACAGCCAGCCCACACCATTAGGCTGATGTAGTGTTTTGGTTTTTTTTTAAACCTTATTAGATTTCAAACTGCATTTTGTGCTGAGCTGGTTTTCAGTCAGTCAGCACCTTGAAGTGTGAGGCTGTGGTCATGGCGATAAAAATGGCTGATTGCTGCTTTTGGTTTGGAAGGTAGTTGCTATCTCCGGTTAATAAATTGATCATGAGAAGATAAAGATCGAACGTGATTGACTGAATTAATCTACCAATCGACCCTTTGTTGTTCTGTGCTGCAGCAAAAAGTTAAGCAAGCTTGAGACCTTTTCCATTTTCCTGTTATACTTAGCAAGATAGTCAATGCTCATCTGTGTTAAAATGAAAGCCAGTTTGAATTGATTTTGGGTGACCTCTTGAGCAATAATTAAAAAAAACCTGACCTCTTTTAGAGACACATTGTTTTTCTATATTCCTGGATTGAAAACAAAGACACAGCTAATTCAATTTCACATCAGATTCAGATATTTAAAAAACTCCAAGACAGCTCAGTCGACGAGTCAAAAGTAATATCTAGCTTATGACATCAAACAGAAAGAAAAGTACTCTTAGGTTAAGACAATACAAAAAATTCAAAATAAAAGCCTAACAATTTTGATTTTTAAATGCGAAAGAATGGAATTTCAAACATGTGGTTAAAATGTGATTAATCACGATTAACTATTAAAATGTATTGAAAATGATTAATCGTGACGAAAGATTTAAATCGTTTGACAGCCCTACTAAGTATATATCCCAGATAGGGGAACTTTCATAATGCACATAATGCAAGTTATACCCATTTAAATTACATCATGCATTGGCAGTTTCTCTGACATATATCAAGCTTCCTTTGGCTTATAATGTCAACCCAAAGAGCAAGACTTTAATGCTCCTAATAACAATAAATCACACAAGTCTACCGATAACTATTCTGTTACTGTAACCTGAAACATTTAAACCAATTGATGGTAACAAGTGATAGTAAAACTGGTCCATCCATCGCGGTAGCAATTGCGGGCTAACTCCTTTCCTTGTCAGCTCGATTTTGGTATGTTTTCCAGGACACGTATAAACACTCATGTTGTTGCCAGAAATCAACCAGTTGGTCTTCCATTTCTGACGTCCACCTAACTTTATGCTTCGTATTTGTAACCATGGCTATGTTTGTTGTGTTTCTTACATCCGTCAGCTGGCTTCCTGATTCTGCATTGTCACGTGGGACAGAAAAATAGCCAGAGTCTTTGCTCGGCCCCCCTCGGTGTTCTCCCATTACAACAGGATTCCTGATCATAAATCCGGGCAGCCCCGATCGACGAGGGTTAAATCACTCTTAACACACCTCACACCCAAGGAAATTCTGGCAAGATGATATTTGTAAGCGATAGATGATTGGGCCTTTGCTGACTTTGGTTGGAAGGGAGAATTCGGGCCAGAAATCGGCCCGTAGTGTTTTAAGCTATGAGGTGATAATTCTAGAAGCTTCCTCAGTGAAACTCCTTCATTTCATTTTCATTGCTCATCATGAACTGGTTTCCTGCAAGGAGATGTTGTATCTATATAGGACATTACTGGTTAAATAAGAAATGGATGAATTCAATAAAAGAAAGTGAAATCACTTTACTTTATTATTCATTTTTCTGTCCCCAAATGCCAAATAACTTTTTGCAGTTAGTATACAAGAAATCAACAAAGTGGACCATTTTGGCAATATTAATTCAAACCATCTTTTTTTAAGACTTTCAAAACCAATTAAGCAGCAGTGACAATATTAATGATTTTCTTTTTTATATTTGTTATAGCCAACACAGCTGTTTCATTTAATTCTTTACCATTTTGAACAGCTTCTCAATTTCACCTCTGCATTGCTTATTAGGAGAACATGCACATCTTTAAAAATATTCATGCTTTTTTTAAGTCATATAACTGACTACTACTAGTATAGTCTAATAAATCATCTTTTTATTATAAGCTCAACTTCACTAAATCTTTTAAGAATGGTCTCATTGGATCCCTCCATGTCAGTACCATAATTACTGCTGTGTGTGTGTGTATTGCAACATCCCCAGATAATAAAGAATGCAATATCTAAGTAAAATATTTCCAAAGCAATCAAAAAAAAATTCTAATCCCTAAAAAGCACCATGCTAGAAAAACACAGAGTGAGGCTAGATGATGGAGGGAATAGAGAGTGATGCTACGTATATCAGAGAAGTTGTTTTCCTTCTTGACTGCAGTCTAATTAACTCATCTCCATGTTTGATCAGTGGAAACTATAATTACGTGTTTGGTTTCCTCAGAGCTTTGCTGAGGGAGGAAAGGAAGTGGATGAGTCTGAGTGAAGTGGGAAAAGTTCTACTTCCAGGTCTTGGACTGTATAAAGAGCTTTACTTTGATTTTCTGTTTTTGGATCGCTGATTTTTACTTCTTGTTTTGTTTGCCTTTGTTGAAGGTTACAGTTTGTATTAATCTCTGCGTTTTGATGTCCAGAGAGATGAGCTCGGTTAGAAGAACTATGTTACTAAAGTTAAAACTCCGCTCTTCATCTCCATCACATCCGTCTCTTAACAGTCTTTCCTCTTTCTTCCTGTCTGCTATCTTTAATGTCCAGCCTTTAATCTCGGGATTCTCACTAATTACTTTGAGCTTTCATTTACTTTTCCTCACTCATTTTTGATCTGAAGAAACTTTACTCAGTTCCATTTCTTGTGTTTTTCTTCTAAGAATTCTGGCACTTTAGAAAGCCTTCTCTTTCATCTGCCAGTGTCTGTGTTTTTGTCATTTCTCTTCATCATGCTGTAATGAGATTGATGGGAAGGTAAAATTGAGGTGAGGCTTTCCCGTCTCTACCTGTTCTGACTTTTTCTACTTTGATACTGCACCAAATGTGGTGAATTGCAGCCAGGGAGAAAACTTTCTTCAGTTATTTTGTATCTATTTTCTGTCTCCCCTACGTGTTTAGGGACAGACCACAGTATGCTGGGATAACAGCCCAGTATTGAAACTCTTTCAGACCTTTGCACCCGTCAGCTTGGTGCAATGGGGACCTGCCCTGTGGTTAAGGTGGACGGAGGGAGGGCAGGCAGGGTTTTTATGAAGCCATGCCCTCCTTGCCAGCAAATCTCGACACACAGAACGCTTATATCTGAGCTTAACAGAAAATATTGTATTTTGGGGATTCTTTCCATATTCTTTTACCTGCAGTCTTTTCTAGGGGGTGTGGAGTCAGAACTTTCAGCGTGGATCCAGAATCCCACAGGTTTATCTGCAAAGTGGAAAACTTACTGACTCTCTGTCTAGGTGTTATATTGATCTGATGCCATTGATATGCTCTCTTAGTCTCCTGTACTGCATACGGATATATAACTTCACACCAATCTCTTTTGTACCATTTGTGCTAACTCCCCTCATCCGCTCTCCTTATTTACTGAATGATATTTGTATTCTGCTCTTTACAAAGCAATTACTCACCTTTGCAGCATTGTCACTATTACGTGTAATTGCAGCAGTAAAGATATGTAAGCGTGGCTGAATCCTACAAATTGTCACTGGGGCTGGAATGAACTCATTAAGCCATGAAAGTCTCTCGCAGTTTTTTAAGTTAATTAGATGTTCAAATTGGAGCTCAAAAGGCGAATAGGGTTCGGATCCTTTAACTCTTCCTCTTCATCAGCTCACAGCAGCCAAAGGAAAGCAGACATTAACAAAGCAAAGTCAGCCGCTGAATGGGATAAATCCCTTGACTAAATTAAATTTGTCCTTGCAACATTGTCTGAGTAGCAGCCGGTGGCTCACAGGAGGATGGATTATATTGCTGCTCCACACCTCTTCTCCTCCTCTCTGTTCTGTCTGCTCTCTTATGAAGCAGTGTCTTTGAACCTGTCTGTGTGCAATTCAACTACTGCTGAAGCATGCCCATGACCACACACACATACACAAACTCTCCTTGTTAAGCTGTTTCAATTAATAATACAATTATTTCACGTTTTTTTTAGTTTCAAGGTGGCCACATGTCTGAATAAATTCGGCCAAGTTTAGAAAGCTGAGTGCAAAGTCTTAACATGAAGTTTGGAACATGCTACATTACAGCAGCATATGTAGTGACAAAATGTAATCACAGGCAAAAAGCCTCATAACAGGATATTAACCTTGACAAATGTAAGTCCTAAACTTTGTTTGTGTGTCAGACCAGCTAAACTAAAATGGCAAAGGTGGAATGCCCAAAAACATCTGGCACAAACAACAAAATGCTCAGGTTAGTTCAAGTACAGATGTGTTCTATGGTTTAGCTCCTACAGTCAAACAGCCAAATTGCTGTTTCCCTGTAAGCCAGGCTCAGATCCTCGGGCAGCAGGGCTCTTCTGGCTCTTTCTAAGTCGAGGCTCAAGGCAAAAGGTGAGCAGGTGTTTGCTATCAGTGCCCCTCAGCTCCTGAGCTGCCTGAAGACCAGAGTCTGCAGAATGAGTTCCATCTTTTTAGTCAATTCTGAAAAACTATTCTTAAAAAACTTTCAGTAATGTTTGCTTTAAGGTTTATATTCCCACTATGCTTATTGTTATAGTTATTATTTTGTTATTATTTATTTAAAAAGTAAGAGATAGGTAGTGTTGGTTTCTTTTTGTGTGTGTGCCTTCTACCCTTATTATTATTATTATTATTATTATTATTATTATTATTATTATTATTATTATTATTATTATTATTAATATTAATATTTTATAGACAATATTCTCTGAAGAGGCAAGATGGCAGTTGTGGGAGTAGAGAAGACACTAGGGGAACTTCCACTAAATAAGGTTTTCAAGAAACAGCACATTGTCAACCAGAAAGATGTATGTGACAGCGCTGATCCCTCTGTGTTCCCATGACAATAACTGTCACATCCTCATCCTTCACGTCAGGGTGTCACAAACCCCAGGCAGCTCTTGTAATCTTTTCTCAGAGCAATTCAACAGCACATTGAGACCTGCCTCAATCACACACGAGAGTTATTCCAAGCACACGACCTCTGTTTGCACTGCCAAGAAGTTACTGATGAAGACTTTTGGCTCCAAATAACATGATTTATTTTCCGTTTTATTTCATTCTTGTGTCAATTGATGTGAGAAATTCCTATCATTGTTTTTCAGCCATGCCCGTCATAGCACAGTTATGATGTCACCAATTTTATTGGTTAAGCATGGCTGCAGATGCAGGAATGGATAGAGAAGAGGAGTTGAGTGGATTAAATGAGTTGATATATTTGAGAATAAAGGATTCTTATGTTATATTTAGCTGAATTGTAAACACATACATTGTGGTGGGAATGTTTGTGTATGTAAAACTTTCCTGAATGAGCCAGTTATTGAAAGGTGAATATTTTTGTCTTTATGCATTTCCAGGTATTGGAATAAAAACACTGACCACTGGTATTTGTCCGCTCTGTGCCTCAGGATTCTCTATTGATCTGAGATAGCAGACATGACAGACGTGCAGGGTGAAGGCAGTCGGGCAGGCAGGCGGAAGGAGAGAGACGGGAAGCAGAAAAAGAAAAGAAGGTAATTTCCAGCCATAAACCAGTTTTCTCATATCTGACCTGCAGCTGATCGATAGCTTCTCCTGTGAGAGGAACACCGACTGTCTGGCTTCTTCTTCTTCTTCTTCTTCTTCTTCTTCTTCTTCTTCTTCTTCTTCTTCCTATCTCTTCATCCTGGCTGCTGTGAAGACATATTCCCCCAAAACAAACAATATGTGTTGCAGCTGATTATGGCTGAGACATGAAATTCTTCCTGTTAAAAATACAATTCAGAGTCAGCCTGAGGAAATCAAAATATGAGCCTTAACTTATTAACTGGACAGGTTTGCTTGCCGTGAGCTACAGTATTTGCTTGCAGCAAGGCTTAGGGCTTCTTCAAGGTAGGTTATTAATGATTATCTGAAGGCATTTGCTGAATTATTAACTTTTACCATGGAGCAACATTCTTGTATATTTTTACAACCTTCACAAAAATTATCAAAACTATAATTTGCGTGTTTTTGCTCAATGGAGGATGGAGCTGTTTACTTTCTGAACCACTGCATGAACTTTCTCTCTGAACCACTGCAAGGTTCAACTGCCAGCATGCCTTACAACAACTTTCAGTTCCTTCCCCATAAGATAGATACCTCTGGTAATAGTTTCTGTCTCCGTCTGATTCCTATTTGTTGTAGTGGAAAAACACCTAGAACCTGATAAGATGCCAACCTGGCAACACCAGATATGTTTCTCCTCCTTGATTTGCTCTCTCTCTCTCTCTCTCTCTCTCTCTCTCTCTCTCTCTCTCTCTCTCTCTCTCTCTCGCTCTCTCTCTCTCCTCCCCTTCCTTCCTTTGAAACCAATATGTTTTTGTCCAACACAGTGGAGTGGAAGCTGTTTTTACACTGAACAGATGGGAGCTTTTACACTCAACGTTAATAGAGTGTAGGCTCACATAGAAAATGTAGGAGAAAAAAATGGACGAGTAAGATTTAACAATAACATTGCTCTTCTTTATCTATCAGGAGGATGACCTATTGATTTCTTTATTTCTCCAGTCCAGGCATCGATGTGTTTGTTTGTGTGTGTGTGTGTGTGTGTGTGTGTGTGTGTGTGTGTGTGTGTGTGTGTGTGTGTGTGTGTGTGTGTGCGTTCGTGCGTGCGTGTGTGTTTCACAATTACACTAGGTGAAGTTTATCACCGCCTCTAAATCTAAATCACGCACTGGAGAAAAGGAGTACTTAACATAACCTGCCTGACTGAGCTCTATCCTGTTAGCCCCCACTGTCTCATATTCTCTTTAAGACTCAAAACATTGTTATCTTTAAACTGCATTCAGGGATCTTTAAAGTCACTGACAAAACTTGCATCTACAAGTATGCCATCTCTTTTTAAATTACCTTCATTTTTCCCATTTAATCAATATAGATGCTTTCTGTAGAACAAATGTCTTACCCTGTTCCTCATCACTATTGTAGTATCTGGCCCTACTTGACCAAATAGTCTTCTTTTTTAGGTACTTATTATACATATATATTATATATCTAGGAGTTTTTATTTTCCAGTTGTTCTTTTGGAGTTTCACTTTCATCAATGCATTTTCTCCTAAATATATTTCACACACACAAAAGGACTGAATGAATCAGTTATCTTGATTCATACCTGTTATATCTGTGATGAAAATCCCACAGAATCAAATGGCTCCCAGCAAGCCTTTTTATTGACTTGAATTATTTTTCTAGTTAATGATAATTTAGTCCACATTCCACCATGTTTGCTTAAGGAAATACCTTTTTCATGTTGGCAATGACCCGAACCGCTGCTGTGTCTAATCAATGAGTGATATTCCATGATGGGGCCTGTCTGTCAGTAAAAAGCCTTCCATAAAGTCTGCTCTTGTGTATCCTCACTCGTTGCTCCTCAGATCTCCCTTCTCGCTCCTCAATCCTCTCTCCTCCTTCCAGTTATAAGAGCTTCGGGAGGCTCCTTAACATGGTGAGTTTGGAGCGAGTAAGAGACAGCATTTAAGAGAACTAAGATGCAGGGCCTGTTCAGTTGAAGTGTTTCCTGTTTTATTGTAGAGTTCTTGGCTCCACTGTGTTTACTTTGATTTTCTGTATTTATTCTCTGTGATCTCTCCTTTATGGGTCAGTTCATTGTGTCTATCTGCCATTGTTCCAGTGGGAGTTTTCCTTGTGGCTCCTTGTGTAATTTTCCCGTTTTTGGATTATTTGTTTGGACCTTTGAGTTCATTTATTTTTTTACTCTTTGGATCCTTAAAACATAAATCATTTTTTGTTATTCTGCACATAGGTCCTCATCGTTGTTTTTCTACTAATGCTACACCATGCCATGTCTAAAGAAGGCCTGAAGTCCTCCCAAAACAGTCTTGGTGAAAGGGAGTCACTTTAGTTTCACTCTTGGCCTCGCCACAGAATTCACAGAAAGAAGATGAGAGGGAGTCAGGAGAAGATAAATTGAATTTGTGGAAGCAGTGAGTATCAAAAGTAACAAGAGATATATTTCAACACTTTAAGGCTGTAGAGGGAGTGATAAGAGAAATCAGAAAGAAAGCACTCAGAGCACTTGCGCTCCTGAGAAGAAGAAATAAAAGGAGAGAGAGAGAGAGATGTAATGATCTCAGGGAAAGTGGGACAGGTGGAGGTGGGATAAGTGGACCTCTATTGACTGGCAGGAGATTGACAGTTAGAGGAGAAAGAAATAGAGAAAGGACAGACGATATAGAGAGAAATGAATAAGTCCTTTGATGCAACAAAATAACGTAATAGAGTGGCAGAATTTTCGGAGTCTGTGTTTGAACAAGGGGAGCATGCTACAGATCTATCTCTCGCTGAGGAAGATGATATTTAAAGGTGGAGGAAGGTAATATTTAGCTTTAAGAATACTGAGCTTTATCCTCTCTACAAGACCAGCTAATATGATTAATTCTTGGAAATGTTGCCTATTAAGGCCTGATAACACACACACACACACACACACACGCACACACACACACACACACACACACACACACACACACAAAATCAATGAATCAAGACTGTGATCAAGGTCTGAAGTGGTGAAATTTCTCTAATTTGACATGGCTGACTCAAAATGTTTCACTCCAGGAACCTCAGGGTGTGTGTGTGTGTGTGTGTGTGTGTGTGTGTGTGTGTGTGTGTGTGTGTGTGTGTGTGTGTGTGTGTGTGTGTGTGTGTGTGTGTGTGTGTGTGTGTGTGTGTGTGTGTGTGTGTGTGTGTGTGTGTGTGTGTGTCAGAATTATGAGGCTTTTCCACAATCTGGAAATTACCCAGAAAAACTTGTTTTCCACTTCTCCCTCTCGAAGTACCTGAGTCAAGTATCAACTTATCACGGTTGTCGGAGCAGCAAACGAGAAAAAGGAAAAACAGGAAGCAAAACAAAAAGAGGAACATAATAAGTTAAGAGAAAAGAACAAAAGGCAAAGATGGGCAGAGTGACGGGGAGAAAAGACACAGAGTGAGAAAGAGAGCATGACAGAAAGAATTGAGCTATATGATGTTTCATCAATGGGTACTGAAGCATGAAACTAGCAGGGAAAGAGCTGTACGATTTAGAGGATGGAAGAGGAAGAAGAAGAGATGAGATGAGAAGAAGACAGATGAGGAAACATGAAAAGGAGTGGGACACAGGAAAAAGAACACACAGAATGATAGAGTGTACATCTCTACTGTCCTGAGACAACTGAACATCCCACTGAGCTGGATAAGGTGTTTGTGTTGTGGTACTGTCTGCTTGCAGAGCCCAGAAGAACCAGCTGATCGTGCTTAAAAAAACTTCTCTGAGACAAAGAGCAGGAGATCTGAGTGTCAAACAAAGTGAAACAGTTTTACACAAGATGCAGAAGAATAAGATTCAGACATTTGATGATTTAAAAAGCTGGAAACCACACTCGAAGATACACTGCTTGCATTTATAATACACAATCTAGTTGGGACTTTTCTTCTCTTTCAGAAATGTTGTATGTCGTGTTATGGCTTCTTCTAAATCTCATAATCCTTCTATCAGCATGGGTGTAGGGATCACACAAGGAGAAACACAACAAAAGAGCTTTCTATTCTTTGAAGATCAAATCAGTTGTACTTGTTTAGCGGCAACAAGGTTTTTGTTACACAAAGAGAATCTGACAAAGGATGCTGAAATAGCAGGAGGGAAGAGGAGGCTGCGGTCACTTTGGACCAAATCTGGTCCCTCAGAAGTTTCCCATTCAAAGGCTTCACTGAAGTCACAAATGCAACGCACACTTGTGTAGTATCTCCTTTTCAAATATCAGCACCAACACCTTTCTCTCTCACAGTGAACCAAACTGTGTATAATGACATTGCACAAGTGCAGCAGCAGCTGCTTCTGCTGGGACAAGCTGCCTATTTTTAGTCTCATGCATGAACTGTGGACTGACTCTCATCACTCTGTGGCTAACAGGACAGTCATAATGAGACTCCCCCACTCCATGACAGCTGTATTTGAGTGTTTAGAACGCTATACCTTGAATTTATCCAAAACTCAGTTCTTTACCACATGTGCAGAGTATTTCAAACAGGAGAGACTTAAGGAAGCGTTTACAATTGGTTAGTGGTAGAGATGGAGTGGCTAAGTTGAATGAAGAAAATTGACTGAATGTGTCAGAGAATATTACCAGTGTTCCTGCCTGCTAAGTTTTGCAGTTCCTCTTTTCTTGACATTCACCATTGGGTACACTTACTGAATATGACATAGACTGAAGATGGAAGTAACTGCAGGTGTCCACTCCAGTTCACAGGAGAAAGTCAAAGCCATCCCCTCTATGTTGTCAGGTTGGATTGTTTCTTAGCTAACGAGCAGGCCGTTAATATGAAGGTAAAAAAGTGTTGCATAAAGCGAGAGCCAGTAAACTTTGTGAGAACTTGATGAACAAACAAACATTTTATACAAGAGGAAATTTCTACATGCAAGGTAAGAGTTTTCCTCTTGTATAAAATATTCACAAACGTGAGCAGAATTTGATGTCAGCAGGGGAAAAAACAAATGAGAGCTTGTAGAAAAAAAAATCTATACTGAAATTTTTGCTCAGAGAAACTTTTCACACACCTGGCTCCTGAATGTGAAATCACAGAAAAATATTCACAAAGGTGTAGAGTGATGCTGACAGGAATATAATGACAGGTCTGCAAACTCGTAGTCCTACATTTTCTCACATTTGATTTAGTTGTGTCCATATTCCATCACAACCACAACTTTGTGAATAAAACCTCTCAAATCTGTCACTGCAACTTCAATATGTGCTTTCTCGCACCACAATATGACAAATCTGCGCTACTTGGCTTTTGCAACATTTTTCTGAGAAGCGAGTTGCAAAATTGTTTTGCCCTTGTCAGAGAGCCTCCCCCCCCCCCCCCCCCTCGCTCAGTGGAAGAGTTTTTTATTGACAGGGGAAAAGTGAGGGACACCAGGCACTGAAGGTTCTGTTTGAATGGGAAATAGGCATGATTTGACAACAGAGTAATGTTAAAATTACTGCAAAGTGAGTCCAGCCTGCGCTCCTAAGCCCTTCATACGTCAGCTTTGTTCCTAGTCTTGGTAAAACAGTTGGGTTCATATAGAGCCATTGAAAGATTTTCATTCAAATTAACAGGTTCTTCTGTGTTCTGCTGCTTTTCATACATGATCAAAGGCTCTTATCAGGTGAAGTCTGGATTTGTTTCTAGGGGCCCTTAAAGGGTCAATCTTGGTAATTGGGGAAAATCTTTTTAATTTCAGTTCAACAAAATGTAATTAGACTGTTGGGCCTTTCTTCATCTGCGATATCCACAACTGTAATCTCCTTCGACCTTCAGGAAAATAGTGTTGGACTGCCCTATCAATATCTAAGTACAAAGTAAATCTTTTAGTTTGAAAAGAATGTCTTGTTGAAACTTTGATTAAATTCTGTGCTTTTGTGTTACCTTTAAACTTTAAATATCTCCTAGTCTGCCCATGTCGACACAACGCTGAGTTAAATTATGTATGTATTCATGTCCTGAGCCAACAGGTCCACAGATTAAGGGGCTCTGTCCATGGTGCTGAAACATTTTATTATTCAGACCTTAACTGCAAGTAGCTCCAGAAATGAAGAACACCTGTAGTATATGGTGTTATGAAACGTTATCCAACGCAACGCAATAGCACCTGGCTGAAGCTAGCAATATATTATAACTCTTCAGAATAAGTTTAGGAGGTCAAATCTTGTTGATTAAAATCTATGGCCTGTATCCACCGTAGCCTGGTAGTCAATGGCTGTTTGGCATACAGAGCATTGCCACAAGACCAGCACATATGTTCGTTAAACATTGATCCACAAGGGTATGAGCCTCTGGTTTATTCTGTCTGTTTTTTGTTTTCATTTTATGCTGCCATAAATACAACTTCTCCACAATATTCCAGGGGCAAGTGTTATGGTTCTCCAAATAAATAAAGGGTATTTCATACAAGAAAGAGATCAACAACCACTTTTTGATCAAAGATCAGGAAATAGTGGGGTGTTGGTTTTGCATGTATAGAGTTTACCAAAAGCTTGATAAATGACACTCAGATAGTTGGTTCTGTAAAATATGTACTTATAATTTGGATATTGTCAGTATATATAACAGTACTATATTTAATCAGTTAATTCAAGTAAAAGTAATAAAACAGGACTTCAATAGATGTTTTTTCAAAGTTTGTAAATTATACTACTTTTGCTTAAGTACCGGATGTCATCATTTCCTCCACTGCAGGTGTCAAATCTGATCACTGCATGGTTGGGTAAATAGTCATCATCTTGAACAAATTTGGCCCAGAACAAAGTGAATATGTCGACCTCCTACTGGCACCTCTGGAGGTAGCTTTCACTGCTTCCAGAGTCAGCGAGTTAGATTACATTTCCACTACTTAATAGTCCGGCGCAGATGTTCATCAAAGACAGAAAATGTAAACTTAAGACGAACGCTCTGCAGGTTTCTTTAAACATATCAGTCATGCAAGACAGAGTCATTAAAGTAAGCAGAGATCATCCAATCTATCCTTCTTTCACATCAGCTTTCATACTGATCTGAAACTGCAAGTCTCAGCCACCCACCACGTTCCCTGAGGCAAGAAGTCATTCGAAGACACCCATACACCTCCAAGTGTGAAAGAAGAGGAAATCTACTCTACTTTAGAGTGTGAATGCATTCTGTTTATGTGTATCTGCAGACCATTAGGTCAGACTGGCCAGCTTAATTCATTCACCATAATGTCATGATCACATCTGCATGTCAAGGCAGGAGCCCAGTCCTGTCCTCACATCCTATTATAGATAGAGGTCCAACTTAAAGTAAATGAAGAAGAAGATGAATGGAATTTTAAATCTATGTTGACTACTACATCTCCGCATTACGTTCTGCATATGTATCACACATTTAAACAAGTCTTTTTTTTAATACTGAGCAAGAGAAACAAAGTCAGTACTGCTGTAATGCACTGTCACCAACTCAAAACAGTGTTTTAAAGAAGACTTACATTGAGCATCAACTTAGTATGTTCAAGATAATGACAGTACTTTTCAGTGGACTTAAGATAGTATTGTTTTCTCACACTCTGAGATATGAGCAGTTGCTCTGCTTTCGCTGTATGTGAGTTTAGAAAGATGGAAGCAGCTTTGCCGAGATTCAGAACAGATCAGGTCAAAGAGAATATTTCTTTATATTATTGACATCCTAGATAAATTATAACATTAGAAAGGGATTCATTTAACACAGTCATGATAATGGCACCCAAGAGTTATTTATTATTTACCATCCAGTTGCACTGTCTTTATGTTGCCTCACCTTTCATTGGCTGATCTTCTGTGAAGGATTTTAAGTGTGTGCATGATGTTTGGGTGAGGCGTTCAAAAAACGTCAAAGGATGGAAATGTTTTTTTACTGGTCATCATCTCAAATCTAAGACCTTAGCTGCTACAGATGTTTGATAGGTTGATCCAGTTCCACTCCGAAAAACACAAAAAAGAGTATATTATACTTAATATAATAATGGGAGAACATATTTTATTGCACAGAGAAGTTTGGAAAAGTATGTAATAAAAATCCAAACTTGAAAAGGTTGTTGAACACTGTGAGGTAGTATTTGTCGAAGTAAATTAGTGTGAGTCATAAAGAGTGAGATAATCAAACAAGGAGCTTTGAAAGTCACCTTGTTCTGCAGTGTTTCATCTCTCATCCAGTGTTAACCCCCCTACCTCTGTGCGTGTTGGCGTTCGTCTCAGAATAAGCACTTGTTTCTGTGATGTTGCCCACATTTCAATATTAAAGAGGCTCTGCAGGCTGTCTCGAGACACAGAGGAGACAATCAATCAGCTGTCCAACCGGATCAAAGAGCCAACTTTGAAAGACAGCCACACAAATCGGAACCAATTTTGCCATAAAATAAGAATAACAGCAAAATAAAAATCTTATCAGGCTGGACTGTGCAGAGAGAGGCCCGGTCAGTCTTCATGCATATATCACCTGCATACAAACAAAGACCAGTGATGCAACAAAAAGAAAGAACAAAGATACAAAGAGGACAACAGGGGGCAGAAGCAGAGCTTGAGGGCTGAAAGAATAATTCAAGATAAAAGAAAAGAAAAAGTACGACAGAAGATGGAGACAATTAAAATGAATTTCCAGTGTGTGCTACTGATAACTTTTGTGTAATCACAGATTGAGGCCAACAATCGATTACAATTGTGAAAGTGCTGTGTAACATCCTCACATCCTACATAATTTAAACTGCAGGCAGCACACACTGGGGTAAGCAAAACGGTAAATATCACTCCCACTATCACCGAGGACTGCTGATAAACAGCTGGAAACACTGAAAAAGGAGGAAAATGCAGGAGCCAGACAATGCAGAAAAAAAAAACAGAGCAGAGGGAGAGATATTGTGTCTGTGTTCTGATGGATTGAAAACATTAAAGTGTCCTCAGCTGGGGGACCCCAGGTGGCATGAACAATAAAAAGAATCCACCGTTGTCCTGGAGTGGGAGGCATTCTGACAATTAAAGTTTCCACAATTTCACAAACTGTCCAATTATTAAACTCAAAAGAAAGAAGATTCAACCGTGTGCAAGTAAAGATACCACAATAAAAACTGGATAGAGAACTAGCACCACTAAAGCCTGCGAAGTTGTGATTCTTTTTTCTTCTTCTTGTAAGGCATGCTGCATGTGACTCATGAAGATTATCTTTTGATATTTTTCTTGTGAGGGCTGTAATAAAGCTCGATGAAATAGCAGTCTTGTCCAATTCTCTCTGAGACAACCAAAAGTCAGTGATTTTTGGAAAACAAGAAAGATAATAGTGTTTGAATATTCCCAACGGATGCGTGGGTGGGAGTGGGTTTGCTCTGTAATAAACACACTCCTACCCAAACAAGATTTGAAAAATAGAATGTCTCTCTACATGCTTCCTTTCTTTATTTTTTTAATAGAAACTTAAACAGAGGACTCTCTCATCCCCATGGCTACAGATGTCAATAACTTAAAAACACTGAAATAAACCTTTGTGATTTTCATGGACGGGATCTGCTCTTTACAGATTATGTTGTTCTCTTGGCTCCTTCAGACTGGGACCTCCAGCAGGCATTAGGCAGTTTGAAGCTGTCGGGATGAAGGGTTAGCACCGTGATGTCCGAGGCCATGGTCCCCTGCCAAAAAATGCTCCCTTTGGGATCTTGTTTACGAGTGAGGCTTAAATGGATTGTGAGATTGACAGTCAGATCGGGGCAGAGTCAGCAGTATTGTGGGCATTTTGCTAGACCTTCTTGGTGAAGGAGCTGATAAGAAACGCAAAACTTTCAATTTACCAGTCAATCTACGTCCCAGCCCTAATCTTAGGTCATGACCATTGCGTAGTGACCTAAAGAATCAGATTGCGGATACAAGCAACTGAAATTAGTCTACTGAGAAGGGTGGCTAGACTCAGCCTTAGACGTAAGGTGAGGAGCTAAGAGTACATCCAAAGGAGGCAGTTGAGATGGTTTGGCATCTGATTAGGATGCCACCTGGTCACCTACCTTGGCAGGTCTTCAGGGCCCGTCAAACTGGGAGAAGACCCTGAGCTCGCTGGAGGGATTATATACAGTATGTCTTCTGGCCTGGGACTGCTTCAAGATTCCCCAGGAGGAACTAGAAAATGTCACTGGGAAGAGGGACGTTTGGGGTGACTTGCTTAGCCTGCTACCACCGCGACCCAGCCCTGGATAAGCGGAAGATAATGGATGGATGGATTTTTCATTTAATTCACATTTGTGTGTGTACGTGAGTGTATGTGTGTTTGTGTATGATCTTGCATGTGTGTGCAAGGGATAAAGAGAGAAAAAAGTGAGATATTGAGATATATATTTAAACGTTCAACATGTCTATTTTATTTGTGTTTTTTCTTGTTTATAAAAGCACTACATTTACCTCAGGAAGCTTTCTAAAGCAGCACTGACGCAGTAGTAATTATTATGCAGTACTTGTAGCAACTGCTTTGTTTATGCACCTGAATTGGAAGCTGAACCAGATCATTAGAGAAGGATCCTGTGGCATGTTCTGTCCTCTTTGTTACTGATTCTGCTAATCAATAGGAGCACTAAGGTATCTGATCGAGTTCTTCCCCCTTTATCTTTCAAAGGTGGCATTTTGCAGCACTTATGGGTCAATTACACCTCAAGGTTCTGTTTTTAATGTTCATTTTCAAAGTATATTTTTAAATATATAACCACATGCAGAAAATGTGTAATTCTATATATTTATCTTTACAAATGTTCTAACATTTCATAGCTGCTGTCATGAAAAGCTACATGTGGCTGTAGCATCCGTTAACATCACGATGTGATTCTTTCAGCTCGCCTGCACTCTGAACAGGATATCCATTAACTTGTCACAATGACTCAAAGGTCACACTCTCAACCAGGTGGGCGTGGTCGTCACTGTCACTCCACCTTCCATTGGATAGATGGCTGATGGTTTGATTGATATACACCACTGGCCACAGTATATTCTGCTTCGCAGATTGATAAATGGTTTACTATACCACAAGGTAAGGAAAGCAAACACAAGATCCACACACCGAGAAGCCCCCGTTTGAAGGATTTATTGAGTGACATTTTGAGTCAACGTGCTTTTGCTCAGACTATACCACTATACCACAAGGACACACATGACAACAGATTAGTTGGTGAAGTGGGCAGGGCTGTGTCTTATCTGGAGTCGTTCAAAGCAGAAGCTACAGTAAACACATTTAATGGTGACACCACTGTTGTCATCGCTTGCTCTTGTATTGAACAGTTTTCTAAATGGAGGATTTTTGGAATTACCCAGATTTGGATAAATCTGAATTATTTTCAGGAATGCTGCCTTTTTTTTTTTTTTTTTTTTTGATTACTGCAGCTTTGTGTTCGGAAATGTATCAGAATGACTTTGATCAGTTATTACTTATACAGAGATATGGATATGTATATATATATATTTTTTGGGGGGGGGTTGTGCCTTTATTGGAGAGCTATGACAGTAGATAGAGATAGAAATCAGGGAGAGAGAGAGAGGCGCTTGACATGCAGGAAAGGAGACACAGGTTGGATTTGAACCTGGGCCACCCACTAGGAGGACTATAGCCTCCATACACGGGACACGCGCACTACCCACTGCGCCACCAGCACCCTGGATGTGGAAGATTTTAACTGCATCGCTACAAATTGTGTATACACAAACACAGTGCTGAGGATACTCTGCTTTACAAGGAATTAGCTGTACTGAAACTGCATCATGATTTACTGGGACAGCTACAGTCACCAGAGTGTTATGTTTAGTAAAGGGTGCAGTACTTAAGAACCAGCACTTCAGTAAGTCTGATCATAAAATGTGAAATGTGAAATTAGTTTTTCACACCTAAGAAATGAATGCTTTTCTGTATCACTCTCTATAGAAGCAGAAAAGTGTTCTGACAGAAACAATGAATTAGATTTTTAAGTAAATAACCCAGTGCACTAAAGAAGTTTATTGCTGTAGTTTTTTTTAAAGAATAAACAACAAACCATACTTACATCATGTAATCCTGCTTGAGCCAGCTCCATGACTTTTTAGTTGAGAATGAAAGATGCACAGGTGATGAACATTACGTGTTCTAAGACTTCTTATTCATATACAGTCACCAGGCACAAGATGGTGGCTGCGTGCTGAGAACAGCCTCATGTTATCTGGACATAGTTACATCTACGCTACACTAACAAAGATCTTCATGTCCAATGGCAATCATGTGCAAGAAAACCTGCAGCAGTGTTAAATGTAACATCATATTTTACAAATGATGGGTCAACTATAACATGAGACACATAATTATACAAATAATTCAAGCAAAAAGCAGCAACGTTTCCGCTGCCAAATGCAGAATGGACAGCTGGCAAGTTTATAGGCTTATAGTATAATGTAACTTTCATTTCCCTGATCTGTTTTACAATGTCTGGGGATCTTTTAATGCTGATGTCTGTGGTTGACTTTCTCTCGGTGCAAAACAGATTAACCCATTCCACACATTTGAAATATCTTTAGAACAACTCCTGAGTTCTTCACTATAAAATATGTTTTTGTTTTCCACAGGTGGACAGTGCAGTATACTGATAAGTAGGGTAAAGGCTATAGGCTCTCTGTGGTCATTAATGATGTCATTGTTTCAGAACCAGCAGGATGTGGTGTGTTTTTCATCTAGTAGTTCATGTTGACATTATTTAAGTTGAATCTGTTTCCAATAAATAATGTACTGTAGTTTTGTGTTTAATACAAGCTTACCAACTGAGTGTATTTCAACTAATATTTTAAAGGAATTAGTACATTCTTGTCCTGCCAAGAAGTAGTCCAGTACACCATATCTCCTAAAACAACACGTTGCGTCTTTTATATTGTTTTTTATGGATTCAATGAAAAAAGATATGTTTTGTAAGTTAATGGGCTTAGGAGTTGACTTTAGGAGGATCTTGTTGAGTTTGCAACAGAGCCATGCAGGCTAGTTCCAAAGGCCAACAGGGTACGACACGCACCGCCTATACTTTCTCAGGTGCGCACTGTGGCAGGAACATACCATGAAAAACGAATCACAACTTCCGAGGCATACTGAAAATAACTTCACTGTATTTTATTGTGAGCGAACCTGAGGAAGTTACAGGCGAGACGTTTTGTTTGCTCACAATAAAATACAGCAAAGTAATTTTAAGTGCAGAAGACACACAGTAAAAATAACTGAATGAATTATAGCTCTTTGATTTCACAAACTCGTGAAGTGTTAGTCTTGATTAATGCACGTCATTTTGCTTTGCTTTGTGAAATCAAAGAGCTATAATTCATTAAATTATTTTTATTGTGTCTTCTGCTGTCATCAGGAATCAACATACCCAGCTATTCTGGTGTTTGTCCATCCTATCATAAGAAATCTTAATCAGGAAAAAGTTTAGTATAAGTAAACGTGTGAATTTATTTCAAAATGTAAGCAGTCAAACACTGCTCATACGTCTCATGATGTCAACAGGTGTCATGTTTCTTCAGTCGTTTTTTTAAACATACTGTATGTGGAGTGTTTGATGCCTGGTTTAGTTTGTCCTGTTTACTGCAGAAATGCAAAAACTAAAAGATCTATTTTAATCCAACTTAATTGGGCAGCTCTGATCAAAATCAGTCAAAATCCTAGATCAGTTTAATTCTTGCTGCGTTAAAGCCGCAGTGTCTGATCTTACTTTCAATGTCATCAAATTAACAGAACATGAAAACACTGAGGGAACAAAATCAATACCACATTCTTACTCAGGCTATCAAGAAAAATATGACAGGGTCATTTTCCTGCAGCCTTTTCCTCCTCACTCTTCCTCTGTCTCATAGATTAGAGATAATTCATGCAGGGCCAGAGAGAGAGAGAGAGAACCAACCTCAAAGAGATAGGATCCTATTTTGATGTTTTAACATGCGTGGCTCAATGTGATATAAGGAATGTCAGACTACATTTTACTAGGGCTTGCAATCTGCGCGCTAAGTTAAGCGTAAGGTGCAAAGAGGTTGGATTCAGTCGCTTGATTATACATCAATCAGAGTGTCAGCTCTCATTCCCTTGAAGAGTCAGGTGTGGCTGCAGGCTGGTGTGTCACAAATAACACGGCTGATTGAAGTCTTTTTTCTTCTGAGACAGAACTCCGACCAACTCATTTCACTTCTCACCTGTTGATATGCCTGGAACACACAGAGCCAATTAAAAAAATCAGAAACAACCAGTGCCTTCACAAATTAATAGAGAACTGGTGAAGTTTTTCAGTATAAGGATAGAAATGATCAATCTTGTAAATGATGCTTTTGTTAGCCTTTGTGGGTCATATGGAGGCATCACTATCATTTTACGTCTGTTTCATAACCAGCTTAATACTTCTCACAGGAGCTTTAACCGGCCGACTAAGTAAACAAAAACAGTTAATGGCAGGTCAGTTGATAATGTAATGCCTACAGTATATTGACTAGTCTGTCAGATTGATCCAAAGGGGATGACTGTGATGTCAAAGCATGTCCTAAGAGATGGACAGTTGGCTCAGTGAGAAATCTACAAACACTAAAAAAGTTCATGAATATGAGTTTGTTTGTTCGAGTGGGAATGTAAGAGGTAAGTTGAAGCCTTAAAGTTGGTGTGATTGCTCTTCCAGGAACTATGGATCCAGTGTAATTCAAAAAACACTCATTCAGTTTACATAATCTACTTTATTCAGTGGACTGGAAGCTGAATGTGTTGAGTGTACATTCATCATTGTAGGGTAAAATACCAGAGGTGATGTCGGTGTGTGTCGAGTCAGAGGAGAATAGATATGGCTGAGAGAAGCATTGATCTTCCCTGCGTCTATTGAGGGGAATTCTTTAATGTAATTTAACTGCTGGTAAACCTCAGATTGTTTGGGTGTCATTAATACCTCTGAGACAGTTTGTTGTGTGTGACCAATGACAACAGCATGATGTGGTGGTTAGGGAGACTATAGAGCCAGATGATCACTAGTTTTAAAGTCAGTACAATGAATTCATACATCCTTGCTGCACAGTGATTTGTACTTGCCTGGCATCCACACAGCACACAAGGCATTAAATGCTCTTTAATTATTTCTGTGCAGTTTTTAATCTTGTGCTTATACTGTACATTCTTACCTCATTACCCACTTCCTAAAGATGAACTGTCAAAGGTTTGTACCGAGGATAGAGAAGTGAGAATCTGAAGTGAAATTCATGTGAGCAGCTGGTTTGCTCTTTGGTCATGTTGCGCTGTATAAAGATACTTATAGATGCTGTATCAGGCAGAATGAATGTAAGCTGCTTGGTAATAGCACTTAAACCTCAGCTCAATACACACATTTTATAGATTTAAATTAAGATGATAGATACTGTTATTTAGTTTACAGCCAGGAGGTTAGGTCAAACAGCAGTTAATGAATTCAGACGACATTTAAACACCACATAGGAGTTTGTTTTCACTTAGGCAGAGATTATCTGTGCCAGTTTAGATTATTTTGGAGAATCTGATGAGAAATGATGTCGAGGAAACAATAATTGTTGATATCTGAGGTTAGGAAATCAGTCCTATCATAGACTTCCAAGTTGACAGTTAACTTTCAATAGAATTAAGAAGTATGGTACAGTTATAATAAGTTAAATGATTATATTAGAGTTCAAAACTCTGAAGTGTTCTTGTAGTTTAGCACGTTTGATTTGACATTCTAAAGCTAAATCTTCTCTGGATTTTTTTTAGTAATATGTATTCTCTTTTATGTTCAGGAAAAGCTTTCAGTTAGGGGAAACTTTTTTTTTTTTAAGTCCATCGACTGTTACGGGCAGCCTGACAACTGGGTATTCAGTGTATCAAGTGCTTATTTAATGTTGTATTTCAGTTAAATGTATTTTAACATGAGTCGGGGTGTAAGATATCATCACTTTGATGCTGACTCATAGAACTGTATAAAAGACATTATCCTTCAGAAGAAAACCACTTTCATAATGCTGGGTTGTCAGAACTCCTCTCAACTTAAAGCACTTCAAGAATCCATATAGTAACCTTCTGCTTTGTTTTTCATTTGGCTTCATGCAGATGATGAGTATCCATTTTACAAAGTGGCTCTTTCCAAATAGAAAACTTTCTGTTATCCAACTCCAAGAGGATGTGATTGTTCCTAAAGGAGCTTAATTGGTGTTGAGTTTTGGTGTATTCTTAAGCTTAATGTAATTCTTCTCATAGTAATAACAACACATACCATCTCAATTTGTCTCTCTGGGTTTAGATCTCATTGTGGAAGGAGTATAGTATTGTGTCAGTGGTGTTTTATTAGACAGACAGCAACAGTCAGACAATTTAATTTGAGGGTTAGACTATGAGAAAAGAAGGGATGTCTAAGAAAGGTCTACTGAATCTCTTGGTGTCCGTCTCGAAAATCTCATTACTGAACTTACAGGAAATGGTCACCCTTTTCGTTTTATACTGCGAAGAAATATCACTTTAACAAGTAAATATATATATATATATATATATATATATATATGTAAATATAGACCATCTTGGAATTTTACAAATGGTGACCACATAATAAGGATTTTCTCATATAGATATCTGAGAATCACGATTCTTGTGTCCAAATCTACATTTTAGGGTTCAAGAAATGTAAACATTTAAATGGGTAAAGATGACTTAAGCCACTGTTTTGGCCAATGATCCTTTATTTTAAACAGGGAATTTATTAATAGTATTACAATGTATTTCAATGTAATGTATAGAAGCTTTCTTAATGGAGAGGGAATGCTCATGTATTAAAATATATGTACTTTTTTCTTCACAAAACTTAGTTAATACTAAAAATATCCATGCCAGACATCTTGACCAGATGAGGTTTGCATTTGGAGCTTCACTCCTTACCACAAACATGTATAAAGTTTAATCAAATAGATTCAACTAACCCTTTACAATCCAACAAGTGTAGCTGCCTGAAATGTTTGTATTTGTTTAAATGTCTCTGCACGCTGAACTCACAAGTCGAGGAATCATAAATCTATGGAAAAGGATTTATATTAATTATACTTAACTTGTTGTTTCATAGCAAGAAACTTGGAGTGAGTTATTGATCTTTAAGAGAACTGTAGACTACACCCATAACAAATAGAAAGTATTTTTTTTAACAGTTCCTTCTGGGAAATAAATATTGGTTGTTTTGATTTTGGCTGATCTCAGCATTTGCTGCAAATACAATTTCTCTGACCTCCAGGAAAGCCCACACAGAAAAAAAATGAAATTCCAAAAGTTTTTTTCTCTGTGTTTCCTTCACTTTTCAATCTCGAGCAAAAAGAGCATTGTAAGGAGTTCTGTGTGACACTCGGCCATGCCTGGAGTACATTTTGTGTCTGCTTTTCTTTGATTCAGTTTGGAAAAGGCAGATCAGCACAAAGGTGCACAAACTATGGCTCTGCCTGTTCCTCAGCCAGCTGCTCATTTACTCGCTTTTAAACAAACACACACAATCACACTCAGGAGAAACAGGTGGGTTTTTAACATCATGTGATTTGATTTTTGAAATTAAAGCTCTTCATCCTGCTGACAGGGATGGTACAGAATACCAATATCTGCCAGCTAGAGGGGAAAGTGAAAATAATACTGACATTTTCAGACCAAGCTTTTAAGTTTGGTCTGAAACAAAAGGCACAATATCTTTGTATTTTAGCCACGGACAGCTTATGCATCACAGCCATCCAGGTAAGAGCAATTTGTGAGAAATGAAGAAAGCTGAGATTTGTTAGATGTCAGCAGTCACTCAATTTATTGCCTTCTAGCTTGTAAGAAATTGTATATTTTGCCCCTGATGGTTAGTTTTTTGTGTGTTTTAAGTACCTTTAAGCTACTCTCCTACTCTCTAAATAATGATTATTTAAAAAATATCAGAAGGTACTGTGATGAGTTATCTGGGTATTCCTGTCATCTGTATGTATTATTAAATCGATATCAAAGCATATTGATCAATATTGAATCGAATAGTGACCCAAAGAATTGAAATCAAATTGAATTGTGAGTCGGGACAATACCCAGCTCTAATATAGTAAAGTCATTTTTGGTCTTTTAAGTCTATAACATAACAACTGTGCATGAGTCTCACCATATTTCAGTTTCAAAACGCAATGCATGTTGTTGTTTGGTACTGGTCTCTTTGTGCTACATGAATACTATTTCTTTTTTCATATTTACCCTTTTTGTGGTAATTTAGCTTCCAAAAAGGTAAAAAAAAAAAAAAAAAGACAAAGGTCAGAAACCAGTAAAGCAACAGGACAAAAGAAAACTAGAAAATTATTTTTTTTTTTCTCTCCTGTAGAGATTATTTCTGACTGTCTTTGTTTCTTTTTGCAGGAATGTAATCTTGTCACATCTTTTTGCCCTAATAGTTGTTTATAAGAAATTACACTTTTCTCCCTACACTCATTGTGAGCTGCAATTGTTGTGATGCAGCAATTTTGCAGTCAGTAAGATATCTCTTCTTTTCCTGCCTTCATTGCTTTCTTGTAATTCGCCCAACCCAGTATGTGCTTCCTCGTGCTCACATTTCTTGGTCTTTTGATGCTCTCCTCCCTCTATATCAAATAGTGAGTGGCAGCAGGGTTTAGTTGTGTCTGGCTCATTGAAACTTGCAGCTTGATCCATTATTCAGAACTCAATCTGCTCTAGCTAGTGGCTTTGCCAATGCCAGATTTAGTGGTGTATGACACCCATCTTGTTTTAAAGGGCCATATGGGGTTGAGTGTGCAAGTCCTTCAATGAATTTGATATTTACCAAGTCACTTTTATTTTTCGATTATTACAGGTTTGGGATTGGGTTGGTAACCTAAAAGATAATTCCACACTGATCCCAGCAGATCCGTCTCTTGGTGGCACAATATTTATCTACTATACTTTTATCTTTTAAAAATTGTCTTCCTTCCTTCCTGATATATTTAACATTTGTATATAGTTTCACTACTAAAACTTTGTAAATAAAGTATATGAAGTTTCTGAAGTTTTTGCATTAAAAAAATAAAAAATTCTTAGTGCTGTGATATGGCAAACACTTTGTAATCTCAGGTGTTACATGAAAATATTAGAAAAAATCCCCTTCTAAATCAGCTTTTTTGTAGACTTGAAGGTTTTTCTATCTCTCTTATGATCATTACAAAGATATGGACTTCCCCACTCAGCCTTGAGTTTGTACTGTGCAAGTTGGAGCCAAGCATATGATGCTGATAGTGATCAGAAAGTGATTACATTACAAAATGAGTCTTATGTACACACACACACACACACACACTGACGAGCGCACATACGTTCCACAAAATAAATACAATTCAAAACACTGACACAACTATTCTTCAATGGAATTGGATTTGTAGATTTTTATCAGCCACATGAATACAGCATCAGTGCAGTGACTGTGCTCAGCCGTTTTATTCTACAAAGTTCATGTTTGATCACAACACTGATGAGATAAACAAGAGTGTTTGAATTAGTATTGGATGTGCAGATTTGTATTTTGACATTTATGTTGTATAGGATATAAGTCTTCCTGATCTTTTAGATGTGTTTTTTCAATATGTAAAGAGTAATTGCATTTTATAGTACATAGGAACATTCATTGAACAATATACATGTTTTTAAGCCATTCAGATCAGACCTGTCAGAAAGAAGAGCAAGTGGCAGCCATAAGATTGACGCTTGGAAGTAAAAAGAGAGTAAAAACAGTAAAAAGAAAATCAACCCTCCAAATGAAATTCAGTAATTTATAAAACTGAAACCAACAACTTTATCCTTTGAGTTAAAAAATTGGACTTAAGGTTTCTCGTTTGATAGTGATGTAAACAGAAAGACTTTCTGAAGTTGATAACATGTGCTTTTGGGAAGATTATCCTTTTAATCAAGCGTCTCAGCAGCTCTGTGAGCCAGACACTGTGAAATCCAGTCATCTATCGACCAGATCCATGAAGTCAGATCTCCAAATCTAATCTCTATAACAACTGTGCCATGACGACAGCAAATGAGAAACTACCAAATGGCTCATGTCAGTCTGTAACCTAATGGATACAGAGAACTGAAATATTCCCAAAGGTATCCCAGGACAACCTGTCCAGCTGAGGCAGCAGCTGTTACCAGAACGCAATGGATGCATTTCACCTGCAGAAACACAGGAAGGAAGTTAGATGTGCCATCTGGCTTATACATGCTTAATAGTCACATCGAATGACGTGTGATGTCAGTCAAGTGACCTGAAGCCCTTCATGCTGTCGATTTTTTGTCGTTTGATGCAAACCAAGACCACCAGTTTTCTCATTTCCATGACAAATCTACATTAAAAGTCTGTCTAATATCACCACCTCTACTCAGACAACTAGCCAATGTGCATGCACATATATAGGCATTTAACAGAGTCAATGTGCACCTGTAAACTTTTAGGAGCAACACCGGGTGTGTGTGTGCGCGTGTGTGTGCGCGTGTGTGCGTGCGTGCGTGCGTCAGAGGGCTGGACCAGTGAGCAATGAAAGTAGGAGTAGTTTTAATGAGTGAATGATCCAAATAATGAAAAGTCTAATTGTTTGACTGACATTTTAATCAATGTATATAAGAAGTCAATGCATTTATCTGGTGTTATTTGCTTTTTTCTTAAAATGGCTCGAGTCTTTTCAGCTTGCAGAACAGACATTACACTGTCAGTAGTAATTGGTTAGGGATAATAGTCTGTGGATATGTTTGAGACCTTTAATTAAAGAGCCCATATTATGCCCTTTTTGGGGTTCGTATATTTAATCTATGTACCTACTTTTGTACGTTCACAAAAGCTAAAGTCTGAAAAAAGTGTCTGTTTTCATGTACTGCTCCTCCTTGCTCCCTCTACACTCTGAGTCCGTCAGCTACACTCTGCTGAGCCCACATTGTTAGACCCCACGTGGGCCAAGTCTGCTCTGATTGGTCTGCCGATCCGCTCTGTCGTTATTGGTCAGTTGCTCAGCACGCTTCTCGGAAATTGCAACATGAGCTGCAGGGCTTGTCACAACGAGCCAATGGGCTTAGATCAGTGATCTCACACTGACAATGACGTCGCACTGACAAATTTTTATCGAGGGGGTCTAGAACCGAGCGTTACATGCAGCTAATGCTGCAGCTAACAGGAGGAGGTAGGAGAAGCCGCGTTTCTGCGGACTTTGAATTTTTGCACATAGATGTGCCTAAACATGCACAGGACACTTGGAAAACACACTAAAGAGCATATAAAACCAGAAAAAGCAGAATATGGGACCTTTAATGTAACTTTTTTTATGATATCAACAAACTGGCCCTGCTAGAAAATTCATCATTCTTTTGGACTGTATTATAAATCTGCTTTACATCACCCTGTTGAGTCTTTAGAAGGGGAGGGAGGAAATACACGAACATAACTGTTATTTATTAGTTGTGAGATAGGAAACAGACAGGAGCCATAAAGAGAGGATATGATCACACAAGACACTTTTATATTCTTGTAATCACTTTGAAGGGTTTGCCTGACATCAGGGCAAAGTCGGGGAAAGCTAAGTTAATGCTTTTTAAAATGAGCACACCTAAATATGAATGGGTTTCTGAAAAAGGAAAAGCCATTTCTCAGACTGAGGCAGAATGACATGTTCCTGACACAAAGAAGTTAAAAAAGTTGGATCAAGTTTTGACAGTAAAGAAGAAAACTTACTGACCTACTCTATATGCTGGTTTTTACTCTCAAAGATTAGTGGTCTTGTCACAAAAAGTACTACTCTGCTTTTGGTAGTAACTATGTTTTCATGTGACTTCTTCACAGAGAGGTTGTGGAACCAAGTTGGAGACTTGAGTATTTACCTATCAGACAGGGTCTAATAAAACTCACAGACCACAGGTTTCTGAGCTTGACTTATTTTAACAGCCAGAGAGCCAGATGAATATTTTAGTATCTGTGGCAGATGTGTCTATGTCTTTAATTCAGACAAATTTCCACCAATCTGGCCCCAGGTTGAGACAATTACAACCCGTTATTTTACTTAAAGAGTCTGATTCAATGGCAGTGCAATGAAGCACATTCTTGTTAACTACAAAAATGGCTGCCACTTATTTGGACATCCTGTTTAATCCCTTTTGTGTCAGTATTATACAGGCCAACATATTTTCTGTCAAAGAAGAATTCACTACTGCACTTAAGGCTTCTGCTAATGAGAAAGATAATTGGTGCCCTAATTTGGAAAATTACTGGTCTACTCATATTTGGTTCTGATTGGTTGCTGGTCCAATCCAATTCCGTCAAGATGCATTCGGTCACATTTATGGCAATATCAAAATAGATATAGGGACTAGTCTGTTTCATTAGCTTTGACAAAATGTATTTTAGGCTTTCTCTTGTAGGTCCTTTACCAAAATGAAACAGAAGAACCGAATTAGTAGAGTTCCCCTCTAATAACTTTGTGTTTGACGAGAGCTTGAAAAAAAAGCTATTCATGGTGTCCACCAGCACCATTTGAAAGATGGAGAAACATCCAGATGGTACAGAAATCTAGCTACATTTTTTCAAAAGCACTTGTCTTTTTATTACAAATTTATCTCTCGTGATTTCTAAATCCATCCTCAATTACAAGTGCAGACACTCAATCTCAACAGCTTGCTCTTAAAAAGCCACTTACACAGATTGAATGAATTATCATAGCTTTGTGTTATTGTCAACAAGTAAACACACACTGTATTTGAGGCTGAGAAATAGATGAAGAACCCTGTTCCATCAAATTGATCTAGGAGTTGACTTTAGTGTTCGGGATGAGAAGCAGGAGGTTGTTTTAAATATGATGGTAATGTATTATATCATCACAGAACTTTCTTTCTTTCATTTGTGTGGCCTTATACTTCTCTTAAAACAAATAATAATCGAAGGATAAAGGGATAAAGGTAAACCCCCGTTTATATTTGTTGGGGTGGTATGTCGTAGTTGTTCAGCATCTCGCTGAAAGCCCCTGACATGAACCATTACTGCAGAGCTGGAGGTCTGTTGCTGCTTTAAATGCAAGCTTAAGCACAAGCTTGTGTAGCTAGTCAGTAGTAATTTGGTGCATTAAGTTCCATCTTTGCACATGTTGTATTAAACATGTATTGTTGTATTGAGCTACGTAGAGAACAGAAAAGTTGGGATTATTATTGCATGATTTGTGATCCCCTGAATTTAACTTGTATATTTGTGTCTCTGCTTTCTCATGACTTATCTGTTTTACATTCACTGTGAAGCAGCATTCCCCGGTGAGAGCTAATGAGGACTTTTTCTGCAGGAACACTGTCTGCAAATTATCCGCTTATCTGTTAACCTGTGGTGGCATAACTGATACATTTTTTATAAACTACTACACTTTCATGCTGGGTGAGGAGGTGTACATTTACCAGAAATGCCCATAGATATAATTGACAGTATCGTGTGAATTGACTGGAGTGCAACAAGCAGCAACATGGCTAATGCGCACAAATATAGAGTATAATGTTTAAAGGACTGGAATTGTCCTCAACACACTGACATCTCTGACATCACCAATGTTTATGATTAACTCAGTGGTCAGTACTAAAATCAAACTTCAAGACAGCACATGTACCTATATAATATAATACAGTATATTCCAGTTTTTAATGTAACTCACATATGGCCTAACCTTAATATCAAAAAGAAGTATGACCTATGTACAGAGGCTCAATGCAGGTTTGACAATCCACGCTAGGCTCTTTGATGTATGCCCAACTCTCCCCTCCCCATATTTCACGTCTCTCTCCAGTGGATATGTTTGAGACCTTTTATTAATGTAACTTTTTTATGATTGCAACAAAATGGCCCTGCGAGAAAATTCTATCAGTGAATGCAAAAAGACTTAAAAAATACAGAAATTAAGCGAATGAGAAAAAATCTAAAAAAAAAAGATAAATAGTGTAATAGTGCTCGTGAAGCTAAAAGAACCATCAGTGTGTAAACTAAGCAGTACACTACACTTAACACAAGGAATACTTCCAGATTCAGTGAACCTATTTTAACCTGTTTTCCTGGTGAATTTATTATATAAATATATATATATCATATATTTATTTTTGTGAAAGAAGTTATTTTGAAGTTGTTCCTGAATATGCCACAGGGGGGCAGCACCTCCCCTGCTGAGCGGGCTTTGTATAGTCTTTGTTGCGCTTTGCTTCAGTCTGGCAGAAGCGAGAGAAGAGTTAACATCTACAGCTGACTCAGTGTGCTTTCTTTGTCTTTTACAGGTTTGTTATCAAAGTTTAAAACTCAGAACCTTTTACAATATGATTCAGATGTAATTCCAACAATACGTTTAGTCATTCTGATTATGTAGAAAATTAAGCTTTTTTATCAGTTAAATGTTTTTTGCTCTTCTGGTAGCTCTGTCAGTTTATATGGGTTTTTCCCATCGAAAATATTGCTTAGTAGCAAAATGCTAATTTAGGTAATTTTACCATAATGAGTTTGTGTTTACATTGATGTTTGTTTGAACAGTAAGATGAGATTGTGTGTTTATCTGAGTGTCTGAAATGCACTTAAAGAAATAACATATGTAGTATGTTTTTGTATTTAAACATTTGCTTAATAAAAGTCTGGTAAAAGCGAGAGAAGAGTTAACAACTACAGCTGACTCAGTTTGCTTTCTTTGTCTTTTACAGACATTCTTTAATGTGTAAGCAGGTTCCATCCCGTACCTGTTACATTTGCATCATTTCTGCCATTTTCAGGATTAACAAGTTTTTCTTTTGCTACAGTGACAGTTGTTTTGGATGAAACTCCTGAGAGCACTTGTTATCAGCACCTCTTCATGTAACAGGCTCACCCCCTCACTTTCACCACTCACACCTTGCCACATTTAAAGTTGAACCACTGACCAGAGAGTCAACAAAATGGGTAGTGAAGCTTGAAGTTTTTTAAACAATCAAGACGTGGATTTCAAAACTCAGTGAGAGGTCTATTTTCAAGTAGCTACTTCACAATAAAAGCCCTACACTTTTGACTCAGTTGAAAGCTTTATTGACCCTGCAACATCAGAGAATATTCTGTTTGCATTAGCAGTAGGTTAGCACAGCAAGCAGCTCCTGTAGTGAGGTACAATGGGGTGAAAATAGAGAACAGTAATGTTGTAATCTCTTGTATGAAGGCAAGAATTTAAAGAAAATGTTTTTTCTCAATATGCTTAGCTGCTTGAGCTTGTCAGTGTAGCAGAACGATACTGCTCAGTCGCTTCAGGAGCATTTTACTCTTTGTTCCTGTTGACAAGTAGGACAATATCACTGATTAGCACATCGACAGAACTATGCATGGAGACATGCTGAACTTACAGTAAGTGTGTGATATTGGGCCAATGGAAAAGGACCAATACTATGTTAATCCCTGACACAGGTATAACTCTCTCTGGCTGCTGCTTGAATTGCGTATTTAATTCCATTATTGTGGAAAATGTTATCTTGCCCCAGGTTAAAGAGAAGCATAAGTTCCCTCCTTGTGTGGTTGGAGGCTGCTATTTGCATGGCGGTAATTCTTAAAGTTTGTGTTAAAGGTTGGACTTAAAAGGCACTGCTATAGGAAGATAATGGGAATGTTAGGAGTGAAAGACGGACACATTGAAGCCTTAAGATACAGATGTGGGGAGGCTAAGACAAACTGTTGGTAAAAGTGGTACAGTCTGCAGAGTTGAAGCAGCTCTGCATAGTGAGCTGCAGAAAGCAAGAAGTGGGGACCGGCAGAGGTAGTATTTTTAGCTCTATAGTTGTAGACAGCTTTACACTCAAACCAACTGAGTCACTGTAATGAACTGGAGAGCCTTTATCTGAGGGTGAGCAGCTACTGATAGAACGAGACCTGCAAGCATCACCCGAAACAAAGTACCTGCCCCGTATTTGGACACAAGTGTATTAGAGTTTTCCAAATAGAGGAACCACCACTTTGAGCATGTATCTGTGTTTTTGTGAGATTAATAATGTCTCTTATCAGAGTTCTTCCAGGCACGGATTCTCCAACATGTTGTTTGTACAAGAGAAAAATGCACAATGTCGGACGCAAACCAACTTTTATTTTAAACAGATTAACATTAACAGACAACAATCCTCCTCTACCGCACACCAACAAACACGATCCCACATCTGTTTACCCAAGTGCCATCTGCATGCAACCTGCGCCGGTACTTTATTAGACATATTTAGGTGCCAAAAATGCAAATGATCATCCACCAGCTTCATTTTCAATTACGCCAACACTGTGCCCTTGGAGGAAAAACACAAATGGAAGCTACACTAGAGAGAGGGGTGTTATATATCTGTAGGTGGGTGGAGCGGGGGAATCATTTCAGAGTACAACCCTCTAATCAGTATTTAACTTCAAACATTTGCTTGTGGGGCTAATTGAGGATGACAGATGAAGAGAGGCTAGCCTGCTCACGTAGTGTAATTGGAGGCTAATTCTCTGTGATTTGTCTCATCTCAGTGGGACAGATCAGTGGTCTGGGGAGGGGAGATAATCAGGTTAACAAATCACTCTGGCTCTACATTCCTGTTCAACTTCTGGACCTGATAAGACAAACTGATTGACTAAGACAGTAGCCTAACATAACTTCATGTTAGATAACTGACTGTTTATTTTAATTTTTATCTATTTGTTGCACTGAATGTTTTTGGCAGGAACACTTGTGCTCTGGTCATGCTTTTGTTCCATGATGTCACTTTACTACTTGAGTAGCAGTGTTCTTTCAAACTCCCTAGATTTCTGCATTCATTGTTTGATAAATGAATTTGAATACCTTGGGCAGGAAAGGAACAAATATTATTTCATGAATCTCAAATGATGAGATATAAATGACACTTGAGTTGTACCCTAGTTTGTATAAATGTGTTTGATAAGCAACAAAGGGGAAAATGTAAGTCTATAAGGAGTAGACACTAAGGTGACTTATTTCAATCAGAAAGCACTGATTTTACAAGTTCGACAACTCGATAAGGCTTGACAAAGACATATGACTGCGCAACTATACGAAAGCAAATTGAACTAAAAGTAGACTACCATAGAGAGTTGTTTTTCTTCAATTCATTATAAAATATCAACGATGCAAATAGATAATATATAATATAATATAATATAATGTAATATAAATAGACTCAAACAGAGACTGGAGCAGAAGAAGTACTCAGAGGAGAATGGATTGGATTAAGTGAAGGATGGTGACTGTGAGATAGAAATTAAGTGTATTGAGCTCCTTTGTAAGACTCTGGCAGCTGAAGGTGAATGATATTTTCTCACCTTTACAGTTTCCACTTCAGTAAGGGATGTGGCTGATGGGAAACACACAAATGTAAAGAACTGTTGAGGAGACAGAGGAGAGAAATTAGAGCCAGTGTTAACTTCGTTAAAGTCTTAGTCTTGAAGAGACCCTATAAAGTGTGATGTTTCTTTCTCCAAGTAAAGAAACAAAAGTTATTTCTTTTGCAACTGTAGCAATATTTCTTACATTGACCACACATGCCTGAATGATGGAGATATATGCCTGACTTAACCTTGTCTGCCAAAAGTAAAAGGGCTGTATTGAACTGTCACATTGGGCTCCAACTGTTCCTGTGGTGACAGGCACACTGGACAGACATTAAATGTCTTCACTGCATCATCATGGTTCATGATTTAGAGTTGAACAAAACTATGAAATGTACATATACCAAGTTTTAAACCGATACCTGTTTGTTGACCATGAGCAAGTTACACAGGTAGCGAGAAATTAGTACCACTGGCACAATTTTTATAAAAAGCGATCTTACTTTGGTTGACCAACAGATCGGAGCCACTGTTCGACCTCGTCTACAATCATCATAGCGTTATAGCCATATTTTTCATAGTCAGTTTCTTTACCATTTATGTTGAACAAAAGAACGTCAACGAACACAACATTTTCATTGACAAACTTTACACGGATTTATCCTTTCTTAACCATCCCCCTCCTCTCATACATCCACTGCTGTTGACACACTGGCATGGTAGATCTACAATGTTATGTTACAATTCACTTAGCAGATGCTTTTATCCAAAGCGACATACATCAGAGAGTAAGTACAACACTAATCCATTCATACACCGAAGCAGCGGGAGCAATGTGGGGTTAAGTGTCTTGCCCAAGGACTCATTGGACATGTTACTCAGCTGGGGATCTAACCCTCGACCTTCCGGTTGAGTGGCAACGATTCTACCAACTGAGCCACAGCCGCCCCATTAGGTGTCCAATCCCACTTAAGGTGGAGTTGGTTTTTAAACCCCCCTAAAGTGTACAAAGATGTTCAGAATCAGATTTATTGGCCAGGTATGCTTACACACACAAGCAATTTAACTTTTAAATTGCTCTCTTATCTACAGGTACAACATTAAATATCAACAATAAACATAATAGAAAAGACTAATATTTACATGACTAAATATGAAACAGTGCAGTGGTGAATAGTGCAAAATATGCTGAAATAACATGATAGTAAGTAAAATGTCGTTATGTGACAGATAGGTCAATTAAGATGTCAATTACAGTATTTACATAAATAAGTATGCATAGATTTATCATTTCAATTAAATAATATATATATATACATATATGTATATTCACAGTGACGGTTGGTTTAGAGTAATTTCACAGCGGCAGGTCTGACACTCTGTGACTGTTTAGCGTTCATCAGAGTGGCAGCCTGGGGGAAGAAACTGTTCTCTGGCGGGTTGTTTTTGCGTATAGTGATCTGTAATGCCTGCCAGAGGGGAGGAGTTTGAAAAGTTTGTGTCCGGGGTGTGAGGAGTCTGCAGTGAGAAGAGCAGTGGGGAAAGAACACACCCCTGGGGGGCGCCAGTGCTGATTGTCCGGGTGCTGGACGTAGTGCTCCCCAGCCTCACCTGCTGTCTCCAGTCAGTCAGGAAGTTGGTAATCCACTGACAGGTGGAGGCCGGCACTGTGAGCTGGGTGAGTTTCTGGTGCAGGATGTCCGGGATGATGGTGTTGAAAGCCGAGCTGAAGTCCACAAACAGGATCCTAGCATAGGTGAGTCGAGGTGATGCAGGATGTAGTTCAGACCCATGTTGACTGCATCATCCACCGACATGTTGGCCCGGTAGGCAAACTGCAGGGGGTCCAGCAGGGGGCCTGTGTGATGTCCTTCAGGTGGCTCAAAAGCAGTCTCTCAAAGGACTTCGTGACCACAGACGTCAGGGCAACGGGCCTGTAGTCATTGAGTCCTGTGATGGCGGGTTTCTTTGGGACTGGGATGATGGTGGAGCTTTTGAAGCAGGAGGGCACTTCACACAGCTCCAGTGAAGTGTTGAAGATCTGCGTGAAGATGGGGGCCAGCTGCTCAGCACAGACTCTCAGGCAGGAGGGGGACACACCTGGTGTCTGGTCCTGGAGCCTTCCTGATCTTTTGTTTCTGAAAGAGCTGAATTACCTAATCCTTGCAGATCGTTAGTGCAGGTGAGTGTCGGGGTGGTGTTAATGGGCTGGGTGATGGTTGTGAAAACCTGCAATAGAAGCTCAGGTCTTCAGCCAGTCTATTATTACCTGCAGGGGGGTAGGTGGGTCTCCTGTAGCTTGTGACCTCTCGCAGGCCTCTCCAAACCGCCGAAGGATCGTTAGCTGAGACATTTTTCCTCAGCTTTTCAGTGTAGCTCCACTTAGCTATCCTGATCCCCCTCGTCAGCTTGTTCCTGGCCTGCTTGAACAGGTCCCGGTCCCCACTCCTGTAGGCCTCCTCCTTGGCCTGACGCAGCTTCCTAAGTTGAGGTGTAAACCAGGGCTTGTTGTTGTTGTATGTGCAGAAGGTCCTGGTCTGCACACACATGTCCTCACAGAAGCTGATGTAAGATGTCACAGTGTCAGCGAGTTCGTCGAGGCTTGCTGATGCAGCTTCAAAAACACTCCAATCAGTGCAATCAAAACAGGCCTGTAACTCCTGCTTTGACTCCTCTGTCCATTTCTTAACAGTCCTTACTACAGGCTTAGCAGTTTTTAACTTATGCTTGTAGGTCGGGATGAGGTGACTCAGACAGTGGTCAGAGAGTCCCAAAGCTGCACGGGGAACAGAGCGATATGAATCCTTTATTACTGTGTAGCAGTGGTCCAGTGTGTTAGCTCCCCTGGTGGGACACTTAATATGTTGTCTGTATTTTGGAAGTTCGTGGGTCAGGTTTGCTCTATTAAAATCACCAAGAATGATGAGCAGAGAGTCAGGAAGTTTTTTCTCCACGTCTGTAATCTGGTCAGCCAGGTGCTGTAACGCCTCTCTTACACAGGCCGGAGGTGGTATGTAGACACCGACCAGAACAAAGGAGGAGAACTCCCGCGGTGAATAAGAAGGTCTACAGTTTATGAAAAAACTCTCCAGATTAGGGCTGCATGACTTCTTCAACACTGGGACATCTGTACACCAAGCTTCGTCCAAACAGCTTACATTGTTCCTCCTTGGTGTAGGAACAACCGCCTCCCCGCGTCTTCCCAGAAAGCTCCTTTTCGTAGTCCGCTCTGAGGAGCTGAAAGTCCAGGAGGTGTAGTGAGCTGTCCGGGATGTGTTCACTGAGCCAGGGCCGCGGATCTGCAAAAACACAGGGCGGCGGATCTGCAAAAGTCCGAGTTCCTTGTGTTTAGGAGCAGCATCTCGTCCATCTTGTTAGCGGACATTTGCCAGGTGATTTGACAGGAGTGCAGTGCGTAATCGCCGCCGGGGAAAAAAACGAGCGCTCCTGCTCCCTTTCCCCGTATGCGGCGTCTCCGGCAAAGTCCATAGAGAGCTGCAGCTCCTCCGGCAATAATCTCTGCGAAACTTTCTGGTTCAGTTAGAACCGGTGAAAAAAGTTCGGCAGAGGACAGTCCGATGCTGGCCACCATCCGCGGCGCCATCTTGGCACTTAAAAGTGAAGTGTTGCGCCACAGACCCTACAGTATGTAATGAACAAGCTGTTTCATAAAGGGTGCTCTGAATAAATCCTGAGTTTAATGATCAAATCTAATAATCCCTTCTCTCGTGAATGGTAGAGATGCTTATTGAATTGGTGCAGCTGTTGCTCAGGGGTTGTCGATCAATCAATCAATTATTATTTGTATAGCGCCAATTCATAACAAGTGTTATCTCAAGACACTTTACAAAAAGCAGGTGAAAGACTGTACTCTTTGTTATTTAATATTACAAAAGAGCAGGTAAAAAGACCATACTCATTGGTATGTGACTAAAAGCAGATAAAAGACCTTACTAATTGCTATATGACAAAGACCCACCGTTAATCCATCATGAACAAAGCACTTAGCAACATTTAGCAAAAGTTACAATGGCAAGAAAAACGTCCTTTTAAAAGGGAAAAAGATAAGATAAGATGCAGGAAATGTTGGTGGTCAAACCCCAGCTCCTGCTCTCTATATGTCAAAGTGTCCTTGGGCAAGACACAGAACCCTATGTAGCTCCTGAAGGTATAGCCAGCAGTGTGTTGGAATGTGTTTAGTACTGATGGAAGCTTTATGTTCTGGTCTCTACTATCAGTGTTGCTTTTGTTGTTCACTTTAATTAAAAAATGTACTTAAAAAAAAATATAGAATTGTGAACGATCTTAAATTTGTGTATTTTTTTGGTTTTGGAAGGCATCTCACCTCCCCCTTCTTGGTGGCTAGCGACCCCACTTTGGGAACCACTGGACTAGACTATAAAAGCTCTATATCGGTGCAGTCCATTTACCGATTCTAATGAGTTCACTTCCACTGGCTGCTTGAAAAGTGCAAGTATGCATTGTTCCATTTGAATAAATGATTTCACTACAGTTGCTTCATTATTTATTTGCTCGTTTCTGTTCTAATGTGTCTTTTATATCTCATTATCTCATCTCTTGATGATGATTATTTTCAGTTTTATCTGCCTTGCTAATGTGTCTCTTATTATCCACCACGCCGCTCTATATTTCACACTATCTCTTTGCAAACTTCCTGTTTAGTTATGTATGTGTGACCCTCAGATGCATCTTTAATTACTTTCCAGTAGATGATGATAGTCAATCAACATACCAAAGACCTGTGGGTTTTCACTGATATCATTTGCATGAATTTCACACAAGCTTGAGCAAAGTGGTTTGCTTATTATTATCTCAACAGTCTTTTGTTTCATCGTCCTCCTTAGCTTTGAATCAGCATTAGACAGAACAAGGACTGTAACCATCAGTTCCTCATGTCAACCCCGGAACAGAAAGATATATGAAATTATGGTTGAATGTTCAAATCTTTTTTTTTTCAAATTGCACAGTTAAAAACATTGTTTAGAGATTTTTAATACCTAGTGATTATGACTGATAGGAGTTTACCTTGAGTGCTTATGTGAGAAACTGCTGCCAGATTAGATTAGGTGGTCAAACCTTAGAGGTAAAAGTGTTATCAAAAGGCTGATCTTGGAGAGTGACTGTAGATCAGAACCTGAGCAAGACGATTAGATCATTGAGCTCCTTGAGGAAGGTCATAGAGAGGATATTTCAGAATGTCAAATAAAATACTTCCAAACTATTGAAGATTTCTGAAATATGTCTTTTGAAATTACTCATTGATAAAAAAAAACATGTTGAATAACTCAAGAGGCATCACACCATGAGAGGAGTTACAGACTTACCAGTCACAACTAACTGTCTGAACATTTCTTCAGACTTGTTTTAGAAAACTGATGATGTCTGCATTTTTCATAATGTTGATGATAAAACATGATATGCAGCCTGCCACTCTTCTCCATGACTCTTTGCAGCCTGAGCCTGACTAGGAAAGACAGATGCAAAGCTGACTGACTCTATCTGATGTATAGAGGTGGCTTCATTGAACATTAATCTAAGTCGTGCAAGTCTTACCAGAGAATGTTTCTCTATTCATCAAATGCATTTCCAGTTTGACCCTGATCTTAAATTCTTCTTCCTATTGTCTGCATTTTGATGTGATCTAGACCAGCAACATGCTCACTTACCAGGGATCCCACACACATTAATTATATCATTCTGATTTATGCACAAAGCTTACACTCCTGCACAGACTTATAATCAAACACACAAGTGGCTGCCCTTGCTGCCTGCCCCCCAGGTGTGAGTGACGGTAGCAATCTCAGGTTGGAGCAGCAGCAGCCGCCTTGTAGTCATTAAAATGTCAGCCATGTCATGACATTTTCTTTGTTTCCCATTTATGCAGATGAAAACACAAACCCATTCTCAAACCAATAAATAATAACTGCTAAAAGAGAAATGGAAAAACGCATGACAAGTCAATTATTCTGTAGCCACTGTCAATGATGAGGCCTCATGTTGTAAAGATTACAGAGTCCACCTTGCAGTGTCCTCAATGTTTGTGCAGCCCTCTTCCAAAATGACTGATGCATTTGTTTTTTGTTGTGTTGTTATTTTCTCATAATCTGCATTACTCCCTGCTCTGTCCCATCTGTAAATGTTGGAGAGTTGCCCAGAGAGACATGAAAGAGAGAAGAATCCTTGGGAGCAGATGAGAGTTGAGCTGTCAACAAGGCATATTTCATTCTTTGAGTCTTGTCCATTGGCATGCCAAGCAGCTATGTGAGGTTGTGATTGTGTTGCATTATCTGGTGAAGGCAGTCACTGGGAGGATTACAAATGGCAGGCCGTCTCCTATTATCACAGGGAGTACAGAGGAGCACAAGAGAGTCAAAAGTCGCACAATCATTACACACAGTACACAAAAATTCAAACAGAGAGAGAAAGAGAGAGTGGTGAAAGAAGTACACTTTCACTATATTAGTATGTCAGGTACCTGTGCTTCTTGGTTTTTCTTTTTCGGCCTGCATGGAGGCGAGCAGCCCCTCATATCACTCCTATAACAGCCCTCAGTTATAAAATTGTAGAGCACCATGAGAACTCCAACCAGCTGATGACGGAACTGTCAGTCAAACACTTAGTCACGCTGGGTGACAGTAGAGGAGGTCCTACCAGCTTCTGATGCAGAACTAGTTGGTCCCTCCTAGGTAGCTCTGTGTAAAGAGTATTAAATAATTTAGTAGTCATTTGTCTGATGAGATCTAAGTCTGCTTGTCGTCTTCTTGGCTGATGACTCTCAACGTTGATAGTGAAATGAAACATAATCATGAGTAGAAATGTTACAATAATAACAGTTAAACGCACAGTTTATTCAAACTGAATAAAATGTTAAAAGAAGCAAGGACAAATGTTTTCCATTTTTGTGATGTCTCAGCAGTTATAGTAACTTGTTCCCCAAGCTTTACACTTGTTACTTCTCTATTTGTAACGGTTCATAAACAGTGACTCCATATCAACACCAGCAACCTGAACCTCGGTAATCAGTATTATTACTCTGCTTCATGGAGGGTTGCCTTTCTGGTCCCTTACAGCGCTGCCCAAACAAAGCTAGGGCCAGACACAAGCTCTCACCCAAACCACATTACCCTGTCACACACATTATCAGTGATGAGGAGTCTGTTGACACACACGCTGAAACAATGGAGAGAAAAAGGGGGAAAAAAGAAGCAATAAGGCATTGTGAATTGAAGCAAACAGACTGCTCAAGGGAGATAAAGTCAATTTAATTCTAATCAAACCAAGAGGATGCCATGCATTTAATTATGGGAAAATAGAAAAGGACGTGTGTGTTCATGTGTGTATGGTTGAATGAGGTCTGGGGGCAGAGATGGTGCGCATGCTTTAAAACAAGGAAGCTGCTGATACCGTTGATATATATTACCATAAACCTTAACAAGCAAAGCCAATGACAACAACATAATGTAGACTCAATTCCAAATAAATCCATGAACCATTGAGCGCTGTCTCTGTAAATGATGCTGAACAATGCATTTTAGGAGATAAAAAACACACATACTAGTACAGGAAACAAAGACAACGTGGTGTGTTGTTTTTTTGGGAAGACTGGTATAACTCTTTAGCTAATTATTAGATGATAAATAAGAAGGGCAGGAAAGGTTCTGAAAATAGAAATACTGAAAGTTGTGATAACCACACATATTTTCACTCAATTGTCTGCAGTGAATTTGAAGGCCAGTCACAGTCGTGCATGTCTCCAGAGGCAGTAAAGAGCCTGCAGCTAGAATGGCTGTGACACTGTTGTGCCACAATTAACACAGTGCTGAGTTTAGGCATGGTGTCTATGTTAAACCCACGTAACCAAAAGGGCATCACATTTCTGCCAATGAATCAATCTTATTATCTATTGGCAATGTGTTTTTCTGCTGCTGATGAGCTTTATGCAAATCAAGGCTGCTCTGCAGATTATTCAGTGGGACAAGAGAGGGACGGGACAGACACAGGGCAGTGTGGTGCTGGTATACAGGGTCATGAAAATCTATCTAGCTGAGTTAGAGAACTAACAATATTCTCACATATCTGGTCTTACAATCAATTCATTATTTTAATAAAGTTCAAACTGCTGTGTAATTTGTAAATTGGCTCTTTTTCTTGATTATTTGTGCTATGTTTCATTTAGGGGTGACCCCATATAGTCAAATCTTCAAGGATTTGTTTCAAAGAGCCTCAGTCGACTGCCAATCTTACAGTCGAACACGGCTTATGATACAAGGATTATTCCATTCCAGCCATAAGGGGGTGCTCAGTGTATAATCTTGTAGTGATTTATTTGTTTTCTCCAAATAAATCACGACTTATAGCCTATCTTGGTATGAATAATGACTTGTTAATACTTTTAATGCAATTCTGAAAATGTCTCATACTTTCAATCAATCTTTTAGTAATGTGTCTAATGTCTAGTGTGCATGGAGAACTCACCCCAACTTTTGCAGGATTTATTGGCTACATTAAACATCGGTCATCGGCACAGTCGTGTGCAATTGGCCAGAACAGAACAGTGCAGACTCATTGGCTATTATAGGCTGGGATCATTGGAAGGTCCTAATTGGCCAAATAATCTGTATGATCTGTCGTAAGCTTTTGACAAGTTGGTAGCTGTTGTTAACTTTGTTGTGGGGAAAATGTTGCTTGTCTGGAGGCTACCACACTACATGATCATCAAAACATCTAAGCTAATGGAAATCTATTTGATTCAGAAACAGTGACGCTACCACCACTTTGTAGTGATGTTACTGCCCAACACTGGTTAGTGGTTATTGTTTATTAGTAATCCTTCTGAAAATAATGCTAATGCTACTCAGTAGTAGAAAAAAAAACAATAGTTATCTTCAAACTAGTTATCATTGTACATCTTCCTTAGAATTCACCATATATGACCTTGAAAGACTGCTGAGATGACATACAGAAAGTAATGTTGGATTTCACCATTAAAGGGGCTACATGTAGTTTTTGTGTATACTAGAAAGTAGTGTTCATGTTGGCAAAACCAACATGAACACTACTACAGTCATTTGTATTCTGTCAATAAACTTTTTACCGTCCCTGAAGTGAAGGTAAAAGAAACACTTCAACCTTGTCTCGATGAAGTAAGTGTGCTTCCTCCCTGGGAATTTGAGTATACCTGATATCAAAGCTAACTGTGTGAGAAGAAAGATATAACCCTCCTAGTTTTATCCATGCATGAGCAAACACACACACACACACACACACACACACACACACACACACACACACACACACACACACACACACACACACACACACATGCACACTGGAATGCACACAATGTTAACCCTGCCTCAGGCCCCAGTCTGTAACTCACATACCACACACAGAATCACCAGCTCAGCCCATGTCCTTTAATAAATCTTTTACATGGCCAAACCAATCACCACAACACAACCTTGGCAGGCGTCTGCTTTATAACAGTCCCTGCGTGGCTTTAGAAAAATGCAAGGTAGTGGTGGTTGGTCGATGACCAGAACATCTTGCATCCTTCTCTCTGGCCTTGTGTGGTTTAAATAGTTAAAGTAACTTTTGATTTTGAAGTCAATATTGTCATGCAGTCTTGCTTCAGTGGTGATACTGCAAGACTTCAGTGTGTGTATAATGTCAAACTGATAGATTCTCAAACATGCATTTCTGCCGCATTAGCATCTTATTTCTGTTAGTTTTGACTCATAATGTTATTATAAGAACAGATTTTAGAATGGGTTTTAGGTCATGATTAGCACGTGGCTCCTTTTTTTCCTTCATTGGGTTAAAAATAAACAAATTATTTTACTTATTCATGACGTGGAAATCAGCTTGTTCCCATTTTTTATCTTGAGTCTGTGGAACGCTGTTTAGAGTGTTGCAAATGAAAAATGGCAAACACAGCTGCCAAAAGAAAATTCCAACACCTTGACTTCAATGTAGAAATGGGAAACTCTGCTGTATAAAAACCTTGCAAATGCTTCTTTTTGTTGTAAAAGTAAGCAGCTTTTGAAAAGATCAGAGGATCACAAATATCTCCTATTAAAAGTAAACACCAGAAACTGTTGTGTGGCAGTTCAACATTTAATCCAAAAGAAAACTGGACTAAGTTGAAGTTTTGAAGATGTTTTGCCTCTCAAACTGACTTAAGCTTATTACCTCCGTTTGAAAGGTTTCTTTAGTTGTGAAGAACTTCAGTCAAGTTTTGGATTAAATTCAAGTCACCACTACCTGGATGACTGAGAAGCTTCACAGATATGATAGTTACTTTTAAGTTCAATATGCAAAGTGGTTTAAAACTGGCCTAGAAATAGATTCCTGTCCCATTACTTGTAAAGTACAGATAAATAAAGAGGCTGTTCTTTGCCAACAAAAATTGTTTTTCCACTTGATGGCTGGAGGGGACATGGCAGCTGATAGGCTGGATAACTTTGGAGATTATAATACAATACACATGGTGTCAGTTTGGTGGAAGTTTGGTGTTTCTCTGTGAAATAGCCAGCGGATCCAAAGATTTTGAGGAAAATGCATAACTGTTAGGAATGCTTCCAATCTTCCTCATTTATTTTGTAGATGAATGTCTGAAATCAATCACTGATAAGAGAGTTCAGTGCTTCAGCAGCAACATACACAAACACAAACACAAACACACTCACACTGTGCAAAAAAAAAAAGTCCACTGACTCATGTCCAGCTCAGTAGCAATTAAATATAGGCCACCTTCCTCCCCCTGAGAGGGCTTGTTGGCAAAGTTGCTTGTTCTCCTGCTAACTTGCTATCTTTATTGTCCAGTTTATCAGTGCTGGCCTCTGTCCAGTGTTACCTAGTAAGAGTGTTCACCTTATCCTTCTCTTGTTTGGACTCATGTTTATCCGAAGGCAAATCCAAATTCCCCCAAAATACATGAATGCAGTGTGCAACAAGGCAACAAGAATACAAGTGGATCTGCCACTAACCTTGCCTACTTGTAATTAATGTTTCAAGGTTAGGCTATAATTAAATTTTCTGCGAAGTCTTGATGGAAGTGTAACTGTGCAAATTAAAAGGGAGGCATATAGAGTTTTAAATGAAGTTTGGTAACTAACACCTTGAGCCCTTAAGTGTGTTAGGCTAAGTATGAGCAATTATGAGCATACTTGTTTACATTATGACTTAATGTACGTTTAACCCTTTCTGTGCCAGTGATTCTGTGTTTTCTACTGTTAAATTATAACAAAATGAGGTTAATTAATGATCAATAACGAGAGTTATGAGGTGTGTTTAATCTGTATGATTAGTGGTAAATGTGTGGGTGTGTGAAAGCATTATGTGATGTGAGGTGTTGAAGAGTGCACGTAAAGAGCTAACATAAAGAGCTACAGCAACAAATGTGCACGCATCCGTCTGGCCAAGAGAGAGAGAGAGAGAGAGAGAGAGAGAGAGAGAGAGTGGCACAGGAAGCAGGGTTTTATATCCTGGGTGGAGCAATGGGCCCAGGGGCTCCAGATCTCGAGGATAGGATGACAACTCAATGCCACCTCGACTAAAGGATATGCACATGAGCACACAAACATACACACACACACACACACACACACACACACACACACACACACACACACACACACACACACACACACACACACACACACTCAAAGCAGAGTCCGTCACATTCCTAAAAAACTCCAATCTTTAAAGTTCATGATTGACAAATGAAATCATTAACTGACAAATTCAGTCATTAACTGCATACAAACTTAATGTTTGAAAGTAAGAAATATAAACTACTTAGAAAGCAAGTGAGGGACTAAAATAAGGCAGAACAATAATGTGACAAGTAAGTCTTTCATTGCTATTTCATTTTATTGTGGAACTGAACAAAGAACTCAATGAAGTGCAGGTAATGCTCTTTATTCTACCGCTGTCTTTATTGTCAAGTTAAAATGTAAAATTAAATGAAATCTCTTTTTGATCACTCTTTCTTCCTCTAAAGTTTTAATAATGTATCACTAGGAGATGCAACATTTAGGACACAACATTACACCACATATATGCTTTATGCATATGCTTCATTAGCTGCACCACTCTTCTTTTTCCTGAATAAAAGTGGAATAAAAAAATACAACTCATTTTCTAAAGAGGCATTCACTCTATTATAAAGTCACACTGATGAAGGTTTTGATTGTAGAATAAATAATTTACATATTGTCGCTCGTCTGTGCAGCTCACTATGATGAGAACCTGTAGAGCAGTGAAGCTAATTTCTCAGAAATTCTAAATAAATTAAACTGATTCTTAACTGATTATGATTTCTGAATAGAGCAGTTTTGCAGCTCAGATCAAATAAGTTACAGTTTGAATATTTCAGTGTCAACATTCATCAAATAGCCATTTTAATGAAAACTCAAAATCTGGTTGTGCTCATTGTGCATACAATAAAAAACATAAATTTTTTCCATCCTGGATGTAGCCTTGAGGTCAGTCTCATTAAATAACAAACATACAAATAATATTTGCTGTCCACATGGGAATCTATTGAAAAGACAAACTATAAAAGGCTCTTTATATGAATCAAAACATTTTTATTCTACTATGACCTAAGGCTGCCTGTTGCTCGTTATCACCGGAAAGCAGAGTTTAGTCAAATAAAAAGATGCATGTCCGATTAGGTTTTCCTTAGAGAACCTTTAGATGTGTCATTTCGCTTATTGCAATTTATTGTAATTCATTATTCGTTGTGAAACATTCTTTGATCAGGTGAGTGTTTCAGCGAAAAGTATAAAGAGTTGTCAAATTAATTTCACACTCACATCCATCAAATACGAAAAATCTATCACCAGAAGTCTGTATTTGTTCCACATTGGCTAATATAAATGGCAGTGAGGAGATGTCATGACATTCTTTGTATTTTAATTAAACTGTTATATTTTTTATAAGAAAAGGGTAAAAGCAAATGGAAGAAACAAGAAGAGAGATTTGGTAGATCAGAAGAAGCAATAATGGACTGTGTGTTAGCAGGAGGTGTGAGGCTGGCTGGGTTCCACTCAGTTATAATTGAGTTTTAGTTTTAAAATGGATAAAACTCTTCTCTCTCTTTGCCATCATTTATCGGAGTCCCTTCTTTCATCTCCTATACCATCCGTCCTCACACGCTTGAGTACTCTCCTGACCTTTTCCTGTTCTTCCTCTCCTCTTATCAGTGTTATTTTACACTCCAGCTTCTGTTTGTAGTTTGGTCGTGCAGTCAGTTCTCTTCTCAGACTTTTTTTACTCATCATTTGTCTTATTCTTTAGCTAAATGTATTTGTCCCTTAGCAGAAACAGTTCAATCTGTGGCATAAAGAGACTTAATGCATTCAGAATTGATGGTCATATGGACGTATCAGTCTCTGTGTTTTTGTGTTTGTATCACAAACTTTGCATAAGAATTGCAATTGCAAAGAATTGTGGGATTGTGATGTCAACAGTCTCACATATTGACCTTCTCCGTATTTTGATGAGAGGATTAAGCTGAGGATATTGAGCGTTCTACACTTCTATCATCATTGAGATGTTGCAGTTGTTATAGATTGTCAGTCATAAGTAAGAAATGAGGTATACCCTTCTCCTGAATGACCGTAAGTCCCACAATGAACACTGTGCTGTGTTGGTGAAGACCTAAAACTAGGGAAGGAGACCTTAAAATTGTTAATAGTGCAAATATAAGCCAAAAAATGAAGTGAGAAAGAGGCTTTTTTCCCCCTCATCATCAGAGTTCAGTTTGCAACCAGTAGAGTCGCCCCCTGCTGGCCTTTAGAAAGAATGCAAGTTTAAGTACCAAAGGCTATATTGTACTTCATTTCCTGGCAGTGATAATTAGATTTAGTGTTTGAAAAAAAAGTCGGACTGGCAACCTTGATCACTGAGATGTTGAACTGAGGCTAAACTTCAGATGAATACACCATTAAAAATAGATATAGGTTGACGTATGACTTTGCCCTTTTTCCCTGAAAATGCTCCCTTCACATTATGACACGGCACAGGAATGTGTTCCTTCCAATGGATCTGTTTCTTTGATCATGCATAAATAGGCTCTGACAACTTGATTGTAGGTGTGTGGGTTTCATTTTCCTTCTGTCACCTCCAAATGTCTTCACCATCTTTATTCTTCTATTGTAATCTATTTTTGAGAGTCCCTGTGTGACACCCATTACCCAGTGACCAGAAATAGACAGACTGCTGCTCAAAGTGAAGGAATATTATATTATATATAATATATATATATATATATATATATATATATATATATATCTATATGAGCCTTAAATCTCTGAACCGTGTGCAATAAGTCAATGTAAATACACATAAGGATGTAGTAAGGTAATCTTGTCACCCTGCACCACCATACACCACTGTCCAATATCCTGTGTTGTACCTCGGTATGTTGATATAATATGTTCATCTGTGGCCTTGAATGTGTTATATTCTTTGAGACACATCTGTACAATGTAACAGCTTTACTTATCTATAGAACCAGCCTCTGCTCACTGTGATCTTTTTCTGTCACCTTCATTTGTTCTCTCTCCTTCCGCCTGTCACCTGAAAGTGGGTTTGTGCTTTTAGCCTGGTGTGAAATGACATAACACTCAGAGTCAATGAGCTGCCTTGATCTAAGTCACCTGAAACAGACGCCAGCTGTGCCTCCATGCCGCAATGACAGCGTCACCTTGGAGATTGATGTGAACAAAAAATGGCATTGCTGCACCAAAAGAATGTTTAATTAAATGTCCTATTCTACAAAACTATTGCATTTTCTTTAGCTTCTTTAGACAACCATCCACGCAATTAACCGGTCAGTGTGTGTTATAATGTGAGACTTAAGACACATGGTACGACCAGCTGGAAGAAACCAGCTGTAGCATAAAAGTGACCCTCTCCTTCCTCACTCCCAATGATGAACCACACTAAAAGGAATTTTCAGTCCAGAATAAGTAATTTATTCACTTTGTTTACAAAATTAATAAAAAATAATAAACATAACATCTAAGTCAAAACTCGAACTACCTTATCTCAAATAAATTGAAGAAAAGAAAATACAGGCATCTTGCCTAACTTTCATAACAGAAAAACAGGAGAAAAGATTAATCAAAAGAAAAAGCTACTCTCCCTTACAACATGATCAGGACTGAACAATTTAATAACAATAATCTCATTGTAAACAGGACACAAAATTTCTCTCTCTGAAAATCGAACACGTTTCTCTTTTGAGGTGAGAAAGAAGGAGGGCAGCATTCAGCTTCTGCAGCTCCCGTTTAAAAGTGGCGCCCTCAGGTATCCTCGGCGCACGCACCCAGCACCATCTTCCGTCCAATCCCTTTGCCGGCGCGCACCGTCATCCTTTTTCCAATCGAAGCAGACACCTGCAGCGCAGCACAAAGACAGACGCACAAACAAGAAAAAGAGCAAAAAGCCGCACAAAGGCACATCCAATTATTACACTTTCATTTATATACAAATGACTCACAGTCATAACGCACAACTCCTAAAAATAAGTGTTGGTATGTTGCAAAAATGTTAACTTTGATGCACGAATAATGGGACGATCTATAAATAAATAGATGAATGGGTTTATGTCAGGCACAAAAAAGTGTATATTTATAAAATAGCAAAATATAACTTTGCTGTAGCTTTGTATTAAACATCTGCCAATGACATTGTAGAGATATGGCCCAATCCTTTTTTTCTAAGTTTAGTGATAAATATTTGCCTCTGGATCATGGATTTTGTTTTAAAGCTACATTAAGCAGTGTTGTTTTTGGATCCTCTCTGCCCTCTAGTGGTAAAACAAAAAGCCAAGTATAGACTGAAAATTGAGACAGTATTTCTTTTGATAAAAATCCTGAAGGGAAGGGTTAGAATGTACCTTACTAAGACTTTGAGTATTATACCATGATGTTGAAACACACAGTTGAAAAATAGTCCAACCCTGTATTTGGATGTGATAGCCACACCTATGAATCATGACTCTTAAATTAAACCCCCACAATGTTCATTCTTTGTATCAGTTCAGTGGGCAGAGATATGCATAGGTTAAGAAAAGACATGGGATACTTTGTTGTGTTTGTTCCTCCTCTCAAATTCTCTTTTTTTTACATGACACAAATACATGTTTAAACACACATCCATGAATACAAAATGAATAAACACTATGATTTTCTGTATATCTATGGTGACTGGGAGAGGTGGTTTATCTCCTGTGTTTCCTCTCAGTCAGCTCACTGTGCTGTGAACAGAGCTGTCCTTTCCTCAACACATTTCATTAAGCAACATTAACAGGCAATTAAAGGAGGGGAATGGGTACAAATTATGGATTAGAATTAGAATTCTTGGAAGCTTAAGTACTGTTTGGAGATAGCCTTTGGAAGCATGTTTGTGTTTGTTAAAATCTGCCATTAGCTTCTCACGGGGAGATTTTAGAAGACCCTCCTCAGCTCTCACTCTTCTCAGAGGAATGCCATTATTGGATTTTCTTTCTTCAACTATCCAGACCATTCCTTACCCCTCATTTAAGATTAGATTTATTCAGATAAATGACCCTCAGAAGGAGTCCACCTTGCTTTTGTTGCATTATATTTCTTCTTTAAGTGAATAATACAAACATGTAATCATTCATCTGTGATGCAATGTGCATTTATTCAAGGTTTCCTGTTATAGAAATAAGAACACAATGAAGCATACTTCTTGGTGTGTGTGTGTGTGTGCGTGTGTGTGTGTGTAAAGCTGCTGAGTGGTGCTAAACTGATGTATTCATGAATATTGATGCATCCTTGAGCTCAGAGATGACAAAACCTCCCTCTTGTCTTGTTTTGAAGCATCTTTCTCATTGACTTGAATGGACTTACTACATGTGTACATGTATCTATGTATATCTGTTGTGATTGTATAAGATCAGCACTGATCAGTGTTACTATATGACAGATTACACTAAAAAGGACCACGGCATAATGTTTTCCAACTCTGAATTTATGTCAGTAAGTTTTTTTTGTTGTTGATATAAATTGTTGTTTTTACAACAGTATGATTATGTTACCTTGTAGTTCAGGTTAGCAGGCTGTGTTTGAGTCTGTATTTAAGCTTCAGTGTTGTAGCCTGGAGAATAGTTGTAGCAGCATCAGGTTTCAACATTTTGAGTTTATATTTTTCTTTTTCTTTTTGGTACGTATACTTACATCCAGGGGTTGTGTTGGGTATCCATCTGTATTTGAGTTTTGTTGCAGCTGGTTCAGCCTCCACTAAATACAACACAGTGTCCTCAGTAGTGACCAAAACAGCATAGGAGTGCATGTCTGCGTAAGTGAAGGAGAATTGTCGGGAAGTGCGTTTCCTCTGCTTTGTTTTTCTGCCATTCCCTATTGATCTGAGTAAACAAATACTGCATGAATGACGGGGGAGGGAATAAGCGAAGGGAACCAAAGGAGAAGGAAAAGGCAGGAGGGTAATTCCCAGCCATGATCCAGTGTTTGATGTCTGACTTGTGGCTCAAATCAATATTTTGTGTTGGATGACAAACACATAGCAAGTGCCTGACTATGTACTACAGCTTCCTCCTGCCTGCATGTGAAAGCCCTGAGACACACAAACAAATGCTTTTACTCCAAAGAAACTCTTCCTACTTAGTCTCAGTCTGGCCAGTCTTGTATGTACTTCCTGTCTGTCTCCATATCTACGTTTATTACTTAATGCTTGTCTCATTATCTCTTTGTCACAAATTTTGTCACAGTTACTTTGCTCGAATCAAAACAAAGCAAAAAAGCAAAGACGTTTGCATGTCTTTCATCAGATGGCCAGAAACATCACTAAAAAATTGCTATGCTATGTACGGGTCTACAGTTGAACCAATTGTAAGCAGTTTTCATGTTTTATTTAACCTTTATTTAGACTTGTTATCTCATTGAGACACAGGGTTTGAGTCTAAAGAGAGACCTGGTCAAGATAACAGCAACAAAACATTGAAAAGTCACTGACGGACCGCCCAATCAATACAGTAAGAATTTAGAACATAAATCCTAAAACCAAGCAGTGATGGAATGGAAAGTGGTTGTCAGAAATAGAATGTACATGAACAAACTCTCACATATTACCTCTACAGAAGGTCTTGCTGTAGGAGGTTCTGGGTTTAGGTTAAGATAAGGTGAAGGCCTTTGTTTCCCAAATTCTGCACAGAGTGAGGGGATGGAAATGGTAATATAGCCCTGGGAGCATCGGCCATTCGCTGTAATGTTCAGTGACATGTTAGTGAATAAGTATGTAGCCAGCATCCAGTCTGAGGATGGACTTATTGGAATAATGGAATGAATGAAGAAGTCCCTTGAAATCATTTGTAATGGCCTGAGCCTAATTGTGAGGAAGCCAAAAGAAAACCCTTGAGTTACTTGATTTATTTGTTCAGTTAACCTTTTCCTAATGAGTTTTCGGACTTAATTCTTCGTTTCAAGCATAGACTGTAAAAAAGAAGATTCAAACCTTCTTCAACACAGCAATTTTGCCATTTCTGGTCAAATAATTGATTAAGCACAAAAATCCTTTAAAACCAGGCTACCTTGTTTTTGACACATTGCTACCTCAGTGACTTTTAAAGGTTTGTAAGATTTCAGCACTCAGTGTGTGAATGGACAAATGAAGGCTGATTCTATCTCCTGACTATAACTCCCATTTCTTGACTTTAATACATTTGTTCCTGTGATTTTTTATTGTGATGTGCATGACAGTTTTATGCATAACATTTCAGCTGCAGCCCCGACGATAGCAAACTGTAGCTGTAAGGATACAATAAGATTACACATTACATAATTCCCCGCGATAAGTAGCCTACGTGTCATTTTACATCTTATAATTACAACAAGGCTTTGGTAAGTCAGTCTCTGTTGAAGGATGTTATCAGTAAGAACGGTTAATAACTTTCTTTTTTATATTTCACATGTAAAATGGTCTCTCTCGCTTCTTCACTCTCTGGATCAGCTAACAGAGCTCCACAATGAAGAAGTCTGATTGGTCAGTGGGTGGAGATTTTCACAGGATGATCTGTTCCTACCTGCTCTAGTTAACTTGACCGAACACGTTGACTGTTGATTATTTGTTATGACTGTTGTAACTTATTAAGGACTTCTATATATAATTCTAATGCTCCAGTCAGTATCGTCTTGGCCTGTGACAGTTAGGGAAAAATTGGTAGAAAATTTAACGTATATAGTTCCTTAGTATACCTTGACAAACAAAAAATAACAGTTGATATTTAAAGGCAACCTAAAATGAAACAAAATGAAATCTAAGGAAGGTTGTAGTTTTTTTTAAATGTTCAGTACATTTTTTTCTCTTCTTCTTATGCTCCAAAAGTCGGAGAACAACTGAATACAATAAAAGAAACGTAATCAGTGGGCAGAGTTTAAATCAGACGCTCAGCACTGTTCTGTGTTCATGGTTGTTTAAATCACGTTTTTTTCCCCATTTTTCTATTGCTTTCCATTGCTCTATACATCTCCATGTCATCCTTCCCTGTCCTTTTTCCACTCCATTCTTTTATTTGATGGTGACACTTCTGCATAAAGGCCAAATGGATGACCTACACTTTTGACTGCAAAGATGAATTACTCGCCTCACCATATTTCTCATTTTCTGTTTTATCGAGGCTTCTCAACTTCTGGTGTTTAGTCTCTGTTTGACTTCTGCTTAACTACCAACAGGGTAACGTCTTCATGTTTACCTATGAACAAACAAGATATATATATATATATCCTATTCAAAACATAAGCAACCTGTGTAATAATCAGCCTCTGAATCTTAGGTTGAAAAAAGATATCATAAAACTTATCATAAAGGAGTATATGACTTTAGTCTGGATGTTGGTCACTGTATGTGCTATGATACTTGAAGCAAGTATTTCCCAAACATTTATCACTGCAAAATTAAAAGATATTTGTCCATAAAGGCTTTAATATGATACATATTCATATGTCCAAAATAAAAATGCCTGCAGATATAAGAGGGAGATAAGATGATACTTTAAATGTGCTCAACATTATCCTCATGTGACACAATCTGTTGACTTTTCAGATGATGCAATACAATTCACAACATAGTCTGTTATGATGGTGATGGTATGCTCCTTAAAACTGTTGCATACAAGAACATGTTAACAAATGTAACCTAAGTTGAAGTTGTTCCCTTTTTTTCTCAGTGAGTGTTTACATATTATACTTATTTTATCTGCTGGTGTCCACGAGTTAGCACAAAAAAGGAATGATAATAATCTTTTTGTATTCCTATAGAGCAATCGATCTGTGTCCAAACCTCTATTTTTGCTCTATTAACACAAAGAGTGCAGGATCAGCCAGATTACTCCCCTCAAGGTCCTTGGTTACACTGTTTCATTCAAGATGACTTCAGCAGGGTGAATGTTTCCCCTCACAGGAGGCTGTCTGAAGGTATCTTTTAACCACTGAGCCCCCCTGTGCTCTGAATGTACAAGTGTTCCCCTTGTACTCCCTGTGGAACAACTTTCATGTCAGGTTTGGGTCTGACTTTGGCGTCTTTAAGCCGACCTGACCCCGCTGTGCTGCTGAAAGAAACAGTTAATAGGACATGTTGTCTCTGTGCGTCTCATCCCTTTGTGTGTGTGCCTCCCTGTGTGCAAATGTTTTCCGCTTCAGCATTCTGACTCAATGCCCAGAAAAAGGACTTCCATCGCAGGCAGCAGTGCAGCTCCTGTCCAAAACAATTTGGGTCACGCCAAGTAAAACAGAAATGAATGTTCCTTCGAGACACATTGTTGCCCACAGTGCAGAGTCTGAAGAGAGTGGAGAGACAAAGGTGTAGAGAAAGCGATGTCAAAGCAGCAGAAATATCAGAAAAGGAAGGCAAATGGAAAAAGCACAAGAGACTATTAAATCAAATACGCTATATACTTCAGTTTTTGATCCAAGGGAAAATACTTTTTGTCGAGGTTCTACTTGCATCTTGTTTTCGATAAATGGTTTCTATGTAGTGAGAGAGACATTCTGCATTTCCCTGACACTCCCAATGATGACAGGCTTTAAAAGTGTTATTGGGTTGCAGGACACTCTGACTCCTGCCATCTGTTTATCAATTAGAGTGCTGCTGATCAAAGGAGAGAACACTCATAGACAATCACAAGCCCAATGTTCAGGTCAGATATATTTATAAGATTGGGTTCCTATGGTAACAGATAATCACTATGAGTGCTTTATGTCCAGGTTAAGACATTAGTTACAACTTTCTTTAATTATCAAGACTGACGATCTGTTACAATCATTGACTGTATATAACATGGACGTAGTTTCTGTGAAGTCACCATTTGGTTTCAGAAATGCAGTTTTGAAGCCCAATGATGTCTGTCGCCATATTGGAAATTCTGTCTCAACCTAACTTTTGGTCAATCTAACATGCAAAGAGCTGGAGTTTAGTTGGGCCTTAAGCCTGCTTGTAGTCAGATCAGTCACACTCTTAACTATGCATAACTCTTATCCTTCATGAAAACAAAACGGATGAGTTATGTTTGGCACGCATGCATTGGCTTCATTTTTCAATACAAGCAGTTGCTGCTTGGTTACAACTGAGAATGAAATTGGATAAATAAATCCAGCAATAATTTCAATTTTGGATTAGCAAAGACGAAGTTGATTATTCTAGGACAATGTACTCAACAATATTGATTTCTGCATTAGGATAAATCAACTCTACCTGAAATATAGTGACAATTTTGACTCTGACATGTGTTATACATTATCTCTGTATCTGTGTGTATATCCTGAAATGGAAATGTTTATATTGATGTTGCAAACAGTTGCGATTCTAGAGTCTGCGAAAAATCACAGGGGGGCCCTACAACCAGTGTCCATCACCATTATATATATTTAAGAAAAAAATGATTTTGTAATTTAATTGTTTTTGTTCACTGCAGAGACTAAGTTTATTTTGGTAATATTTCCCAAGACTAGGTTGACGGGTTATAAAGTGTTGATACTTAAACAACGAGCTCATTCATGGTCTTTCAGGTTGCTATCTAAGCTAACAAGTTGGCTGCTAGTGTCCTGACTCTGACCCATAGTGAGATGCTCTTGACATGGTCATGTCAGCAGAGCTAGACATGCCATTCTGCTCTGCTAGCTAAGTAAACTAATGTTAAACGTCAAACAACAAATGCCATGATGTAATACTAGCAGAAGTTAGGTTATTCAAGTGTCGTTCCCACATAGTTATGGAGACTAGCAGCATTCTGTCATTTTCTTTTATATTCAATTGCCATTATCCACTTCTCTTATCACTGTCTTGCTTTCTTTGTTCCTCTTTCTTTTTTCCCTCTTAGGTAGGCTTTGTACTGTAATTGCAAAATGTGTACGTTGTAAGCCACTGCTGTGGTTTAAAGTTTGTTAGCCCTCAGGCGCCCCTTACTAGCATGAGCCCCAAGCAGTAAGTTGCTTGCCTTGCCTGTTGACAAGCTGCGCCTGTGGTTGCAAGGCTTTTGTTAGTCCTTTGGTTATTTAATAATTACTGTAATCACTGCAGACATTTTATTTTTCCTTTCTGCCCTCTACTGTTTATTTGCTTTCTATTTAGTTTACATTTGATGAAGAGCTAAAACTTAATTTGCCAGAGAAGCATTTCAGAATAGGGAAAGCACAACAATTTTAGTTGGCTGTTATGTTATCTTCAATTTCACCTGATGTTGTTATTTCAGTAATGGTTAGCAACTGTTATTGATCTTTAATGCAACTTTTTGACATCAGCTGCTGACTTGACACCATTTGTTGACCTGACATTGTTGATTTAGAATAACCTGACCTCTGGAACATGTGATGACCAGGGTACACAGAGGCATGTGAGAATGTGGTGAGAAGCTCTTTATAAGACTGACACCATTGTAGGATGGGAGATCTGCAGATTGATTCAGCTTTGTTACTTGTAAGAAGATCTCTTCAGATCCCCAAATTCTGCCTATTAGTCTATTTGATTTTTGATTTTCCATGCCGCATTTGAAACCCACCACATAATTGGTCTCTTAAACAGCTTAGTCTGATGATCGTCTTCGTTGTGCTGGTGCTCTGTGGCAGACACCTGGCCTGTGTGGTCGCATATGAAAGAACGGTAAGCAACATTTTGCTTCCCTTTAGGCAGTTTTGGTGATCTGTTCTGGGCTCCTAGGTTCAATTGTAATAATATTCTCCAATAAAAAAGAGCTTCATGATTGTTATTTTATATAACTTTTAGGGCTGGGCACGTTATTGTGTTATTTTCGCGTTAATTCATTAATTAATTATCGCCGACAATTATTTTATCTCGCATTAACGCAGTTTTTATTATTTATTTTCTTATTGTAAAAGTCTGTTGCTCACTGGCTTTTATTTTGTAAAATTCCATCGTGAGCGAGCCTAGTATGTTGCTTACTGCTGCGCATGACTGCTGTGGCGCTCACAGGAAAGAGGAAACAGTGTTGCCAACTTGGCGACTTTCTCGCTAAATCTGGCGACTTTCCAAACCCCCTTGGCGACTTTTTTTGTCAACAGCTACTAGCGACAAATCTAGCGACTTTTTTGGTGTAAGAAACTGACATGAAAGCACGTATTGCACGAGCAGCGGGTGCTAGTGATGTGTAGTTCAAAACGAACGAATCATCTGGGTGAACGAACTGAACTGAATCACTTACTGAAAAGAGTCGTTAATTTCTCAACTTCAGTTGCGCTCTCCTCTCTCGCGTCTCATGTCTCTCTCTCTAGACCGTAAGAGTCGCTCAAAGCCCGCCCTCTCTCTCCCTTTCCTGTCAGTGATACGTACTGACTGAACCAACAGGACGGAGTCGGTCGGGAGCTCTGTGTCGCTAAAGCCCGCCCCTACTTCTCCCTCTCATGTCTCGAAAATTGGGGAAGTAGCAAATATATTATTTAACATTTAGGTGTCGTGAAAATGTATGTGCTTTTTATAGCTGCTGTCAGTTTGCAAACGGCTTTTATATCCAACTTAATTTCACTCAGCTGACTGTTTTAACATCCACTAACGATCGTGTTTCAGTCAGTACAGTGTGTGTGTGACTGAGGCTGGTGACTCGCAGTCTCGCTCGTTCATGTTCAGTCAGTGTTTCGTTCACTGAACGAACGGAGAGGAAGAGAGTGACCTGGAGGCGGAGCTCTCGTTCTACAGGAATCACTGACTGACCGAGAGGAAGAGCGGAGCTCTCGTTCAGTTCGTTCAGTGAACGAACGAACTGAATGGGAGCTCCAACATGAATCACTGACTGACTGAGAGTCTCTCTCTTCCTCTCTTCCTCTTCTTGTACTGAACGTACTGAACAGAACGGTCGGGGAAAATAAATGTGATCGTTTTAGCAGCTTTCAGTTTGCAAACTGTAGCTTTATCCAACTAAATTCTCAGCTCATTGGCTTATTATTCACCACCGGCCATTCTCAGTACGATCACGAGCAGAACTAAACGTTCGGCCGTGTTTCAGCTTATTAAATTCTGATTCACAGACAGAGCTGCGGAGAAGTACTGAACGATTCGGTGAACGAATCTTTTGAACGAATCACTTTACTGAACTGATTCTACTGATTCAGTACACTGAAAAGAACTGCTTTTCCCATCACTAGCGGGTGCTGCCGTGAGCCCCTCCCCCTTCCAAAAGCTCTCACAGGCTGTCTAGCCTCGCGCAGCAGACCCAGCTGCAGTCAGAGAGCAGAGAGGAGACCCACACCACTCTGCGTCCAGACTGCAGCGAATGCAATAAGCTTTAGTTTTGTATTCATTTGCTTTGATTACATTGTTTAAATTGAGAAGTACATTTACAATAAAAGTGCGCTATACACTACTTTTGAATTCATTATTGGATTTTGCGTATAACAATGCGATTAATCGTGATTAATCACAGGAATTCATGCAATTAACGCGATTAAAACATTTAATCGTTGCCCAGCCCTAATAACTCTGTTTATTTTCTTTTACTGTTTATTGAACAGGGGTGTGAAGGAAAATACTATGCAACTGTATGTGTGTGAGACAGCAGAACTAAAATAGATAAGTGTGTCTTTTTATGGCATCAGGTTATGTAAATTTGGGTTTTGCTCTCAAAAATATTTAAACACCGAAACATTATTTCATCCATATTCACTTTTCCAATGTGATCACTGTCAATTGCTCTGTCAAGAATGGAAAGGGAAATATTGGTACTTTATCTTGGTCAATAATTGGTACAAGACACATTCAAACCATACAATCTGTGCCCTGCTCACATGGCGCAATAACAAGTTAATCTTGTGATATAGGCCCATGGGTCAATAATAAAACTAAGGATCTTTTTAAATGTATGAGCTTCTTCCTGGGGCAAACTCTATGGAACCATGTCGAGCGGAAACATCATAGCATCCTACATCATCTTCTTCTGATCTGATTAGAGTAACAGGTTATGGAGAAAGATAGTTTAACAAAGCATTGTTATCATAAACAAACACCAGAGGACATTTTAATTTTCGTCCAATTCTTTTCAATTTTCTGTCCTGACAACTAATTTTATATGTCAATACCTGTAAAGCAAAGACTATATCCTGGTAGAGATAAAAGTTATTCATAAAGCATCTTTGCCCTTAAGAGAGCTCCTAAGGTGAAAAACTGTTAGTGAGCACGACTTTTACAGCTTACAGCTTCACAGCTTCATATTATTATCAATTAGATCAAGTACTAAAAAAACGTATTATTATAAATAAACATGAGCAAATAAAGGGTACAGCAAGGAAGGACTCAGATTCGCAGAGAACAAAAGGAGTACAGACAGGAGTTTTGATTGAGAATATTCTGATTGATAAAAATGATTTATGCAGACAATACAGTACATCATCTTTCTTCACATTCTGATTTACAGTGTAGTCTAACTATTGGAATGTAAAAGAAGGTTCTGCACAATGGGCATGTGTTTTCAAACATTTTGTAAGTTATATTACGTTTATATTTAAAGTATGGCTTAAAGTGTATTCAAAAGAGATGTTTATAAAAAAGAGTGTACACGATTACGCAATGTCTGCCTAGTTGCTAAGAATAAGCCTGGTGATTTCACTGTCTTCCTTTCTTTCTTTCTTTCTTCACCCATTATCACTTACAGAGTATTTGTTTTCATTTTTTCTACAATTCTACAATTCACTTAGCAGACGCTTTTATCCAAAGTGACGTACATCAGAGAGTAAGTACAACACTAATCCATTCATACACTGCCACCGAAGCAAAGGGAGCAATGCAGGGTTAAGTGTCTTGCCCAAGGACACATCTGACATGTTGCTCAGCTGGGGATTGAACCCTAGACCTTCTGGTTAAGAGGAGACGACTCTACCAACTGAGCTACAGCTGCCCATTCTCTCTTTTTTCTTGATCAACCAATAACATCTTTGAAAGAATGTGTCATACCTAACAACGACGTCAACAACGTCTCCTCACTGAGATAAAAGTTTCCCTTCCTTGCTTGGAGTTGCTCTGACAATGTTCCTAAATCACTCCAGAGCTACAGTAGGACTCCTCGCTGGGATTTTTTTAAGGTAAGTTAAGAGCTCTCTGAGATTATTCTCAGAATGTTTGTGAATATGGGCCTTGGTTTCAGGATGTTTTTGTAACTCAAAGTTCAACGACTTTTACACTTGAGGTTCCACCATTCAACAACCTAGACATGAACCTTGACCTCCCAATAGGCCAATCCAAGCTAGGTGCCATTTACCGGAACACATTTGATATGCACCAAAAACCTCTTGTGCCTCATTTAAAGAAGGCAAGCATGAGTGGTGCTAGTGCTTGTAGAAACATAAGGTGTTGAGGAGATGGTTACTTTTCCTGAGCCTAATGAAGTCTAAAATAAGGTGTGATTTAGTTGTGGGGGGTTAAGAATCTGCAGTTAGGAGTTAAGATTGGAAGAAATGAGGGATGCAGCTGGTAATGTGTATTGAACGGAAAGGTTTTCTGAAATGTTGTTGCACAAAGTTTAACTTGCACTCACTTTCACACTCTGAAGCCCTCCAAAAAATAGGACATTGATAGTGGACATTCTCTGCAGGAGTTAAAGAGTAAGTAATGGAAATCTAAGTGAGCGTACTGCCTCCTGCAGCCTGGTGAAGATTGAATGATTTGAGATGGATGGGGGGAGAGGGGTTGCTGGAGAGAGGAGGGAGGAGGCATGACAGGCACAAATGAAACAGAATAGATTAGAATAGGCAGCTTTTTGTTGACAGAAAACTTATAGAGGTATTGACATACAAAATTAGTTGCCAAGGCAGAAAATGTAAAAGTATTGGACTAAAATTAAAAATGTCCTGAGGAGCTTGTCATCGGTCTGGCCTGTGTAATCTTCAGCCTGCAGAGATTCTCTTTAACAATTTACCAAAACAACAGTACCCTTACAAGCATTCTGTGTGAAGTGATGTGTGGATGACAGAGGAGATTAAGTATTTAAAGGTCACATTAAATTATTTTTTGTCCACTAGGAGTCCCCAAATCCAAAAAGTCACAGGATTGGCTTAACATGTTTAATGTACATGACCTTTAAGAATCTGACTGACATGTTTGCGAAAAGATTTTGAACATCAGAGCCAAAGCTACTTTTACAGTAAGTGGTCCCCTGCTGAATAGGAGTCCAATGTCAACGATCTTTTACACCATGTTTGGTCCGTCAACCTTTACCTTTTTCACTTTATAGAAGACCTCTTCTTTGTTAGTCTAAATGTACTTTTCTTCTCAATAATGTCATTTTTCATGTCTATCTTTTCTTTTTCTTTTTGAAAGGTGTGTTGGAAGTAGCAGTCTTTTAACTGTGGAGAGAAAAGTTTGAGTTTATTTTATCAACACGTTCACATAACAAGGATGGTTTGGTTCAATTTGAATATCATTTGAATTGATTTGATTTGTTTATTCCGAACATGTAACATAAGACAAAGTTGAACATTAAAAAAAAACAGACAGAAAATGAATAATAATTACAAACAGTGGAAAGTATCTACCGTATATATATAGACAATCTGCCAGCCTCTTTGTGAGGTCATGGGTCATCCTGTCTGTGTTTGTTTCTCTACAGATGAGGAGCAGGATGCTCCAGGGTTTTTGGCAGCAGATATGATGTCATTCCCTTTCTATACCAAAAGAAAAAAGTCATCGCAACTGGATACATGTGTGGGCTCTGTCTCATCTACTCTGCAGTAGGTCAACAAGTGACCTCTGATGTCCTAGTGCTGATTTCAGGGCTTTTCAGTGGCTCAACAGACTTAAGGGTGATTTTGTACATATGATGATTAAACAGCATTTAGAGTAAGTATCTTTTCCAAACAGTGTCGGGTAATAGCCAGTAAATTAAACAAACCACACACAAGGGTTTGTTATGAATAAAAAAACAAGAAGATAATAACTTTCAATAAATTCATTGCTAAGAATGTAATATTTTTGTGTGTCACTAGAATGAGAATGTGACGGCCCCTCTGCACTGATTAGTTGACTGGTGCCTGCTTTCTGTCTCCAGGGCCACAGACGTGGTGAGCAGGCAGTCAGGAGATGAGACACACCTGGGCCGGGTGTGTCTCATGCGTAAATGAGAGCAGCCATCAGTCTTTGAGAGTCCTTCAGAGAGACTTATGACCACACATCACCCATACAGCACATTTCCACATACCCAAACCTTTTTTAACTCTACTCGTAAGTTAGATTTTTTTCTTTGTAAAAAAAATTGCTTGAGTATAACCGTGTGTCTTTGTCACAGTCTAAGGACCGGGCTGTAACAGAGCATTACCTATAAAATGTATATGACATTGCGGACCCTTAGGGATGTTTTAATATTGTGTCCAGACTTAAATTGTCATACACATTATTGCTGAACCAACAGTTTTAACTTTCAACAAATACAGAAAAAGAAGAAACTCTTTAATTGTCCACATGTATAAAGACTGCATTCACCTACCATGTTTCACATGAGGGATTTTGAATGGTGGAGACAGTCTAAGAAGCAGACATGTTTAGGATTTTTCACTTTCCCCGAGAGATTTGAAAGGAAAGGTTAAGTTTCTACATCTTGAAAAACAGAGTGATAATAATTTATCTCGATGGTGAACAACTCAGCTTTTTCTCTGTCATCACAGCGGACTGTATGACCTTTTTCTTCAAAATTTTAAGACGGATCATAATGCGGTTACATGATATGTAGCACTGTGCAATACTGCTACCTTCAAGACATTGTAAATTATTCATCCAAAGAAACACAGCAGGTAAAAATGACCTTAGTTTTGGAGCTTACCCCACCCAATTCTTGCTCCGAAAGAAGTGAAGTGGTTCAAAATCTTTTTTTTCCTCTTCTCTACACAGGCCTTAAGGGAAATACCAGCAGCCAATGTTTTCTTGAAAATCAAGGCACAAAAGCATCAGCATCCAAGTGCCAGGAAAGAATTTGAAAAAGCCACAAGGATTGTCTGCAATTTTAAAGTCTCTCAAGTCTCTCTGGAGTCGGCTACTCTTGATGTGCTAAAAGAATCAGAGTAGTATCACACGGTTCTCCGGTGAGCATCAGCACTGATCTCTTTAGAATCTATTAAATCCACCTGACATATCTTATCTTATGATATGTTAACTTATCTTATTCTTAGGTAGTGTCTGCAGATAACAAATACAGTTGGACCAGAATGTCGTTATCAGTATTAGCTTGAATAGTAATAAAATATTTACAAAGTGGAAGTGCTCAGCTGTGGCTCTGCAGCATAGAGAAAGTGTTCAAGTCTGATTGGTGGTCCTGTCCCTGATTTCTCCTCACCACATGCTGAAGTGCCCTTGAGCAAGAAACTGAACCTCAAATTGCTGTAAAAGGTCGAGGTTTGCTCCGTCATCAGTGTGAGTGGCTGCTTGAATGGTTGAAAAGTGCTTTGCATAAAAATGCTTTAAAAGCAGACCCTACTCAAGCAGGAAAGTACTGCTTGTTTGGAAGACAGGACAGGAAATGTGCAAGCAAAATGAATGATTTGTAGTCAAAGTAAGTATATTAGTATTGTGTTTATGTCGAGATACAATAAATGAAACAAAGTCAATTGTATGTACAACAAGAAAGTCCATTCATAGAGTGAAAAGATTGAACAACTATGGATTTACCAGCAAAACTCAAAGAAAAAGCAGACAAAAGTAAAACCCCATGAAACAAACAAACCAAAAGCTTTTAGTATCATCACACTAATAACCAGCAAACAGACAAACAAATGTGGGTTCTTGTACAACATTTATCAACATATTATTCCCTGTCATTGGGTTTGCGTTGTCCCTCCTGTCAATCAAGCAGAATTAAAGTTCTCTGTTAAAAAATCAACAACAACAAATATTTTGGGCTTCTTTCCCATCTATCTCATACTTTTGTCTCCGTCTCGCACTTAATCATCACCTCCATCTTGGGCTCACAGTTGCTATCACAAGGAGCAGACACAGTAGCATCATCTTCTGTTTTTTAAATTAACGATTTAGATTGCCTCATTTGAGAGCAAGAGGCAGCAAAAAAGCATAATCTAAATTCTTGCTATTTTTTAGTCCTTTTTTTTGGGTCACCCTTCATGGTCAGACTGGTCTTGTTGTCTAACAATGATGTTGCCTATGGGCTTCTGTGTTGTCTTTGGCTATTCCCTCCCCCCTGTCTATAGACACAAAAAGATGTAAACAGTCATCATAATACACAGACACAACAACATGTTCCTCCTCCAATCAAGGCTCAGTTTTTTACTTCCTCCCTGTCTTCATGGCAGCATAGCGAATACTGTGTCTTATTTTTTAACTATTTTGAAATTCTAATGAAATGTGCTGAATAGGTTTTGGATTTTCCTGTGACAGTTCCACAATGTTGTTCTGAATAAATTTACATTGCCCTTGTCCCATGCTGTCTGTTCAGTGTCCTTATTTCAGCAGCCTACATGTTGCAGCAGCAGACCCACATACTGTACAAAGCAGACGCTCACAGATGCGTAGGTTGTGTACACTGATATGCACACATTCCTACAAGGAGACAGCAGGAGTTTAACAAGCATTAAAAAAAATCCACCCACAAAATTATTCCTACATACTGTGAATGTAAGGAGATGTTTTTCACCAATAATTTCAATTTAACATGTGTGCATGACAAACATATGGGGTCATCTTTTGATCATTCCTATAGTCACCATCCCTCAAAGTGATCTCGCCTCATCAGACACGCCTTTGTCTTCATTTAACACGCTGTATTAAATCCATTGTACTGATAAAGCCCTTTTTGTAGTCGATTTGATTAATGCAGCGCAGAGAAAATCAATTTTCCACCATCTTTCCCCCCTGTTTCACCTCATCTTCCCATCTTCCTTTTGCTATCAGTCCATCTGTGAGCTTGTCATGGTAGTGCCTCTGATGTAATGATTTCAGACTGCTTTAAAGCTGTGCTGCATGAGTGGTGGCATGGATTACTGTATGTACTGGACTCGCTGGTATGAAAACTAGATTTTCCTGGGGAGTAACAGCCACAAAAGACTTCAGCAGCGATACTAGGACAGTCATGTGTTTTCATTGATACTCTTTTCTGGTTAAGATAAATGCAAAAACTACATCCAGTTTGTAATCCAATGAAGAACTGCTTTGTTTTGTACACTTTTGCATTCTTGAATTGCTTTTACAGATGTGTACATTCATTCTGATTCTCCAACACAGATTGCTAGACAAGAGGATATACTATCCAGCCCTGGGTAAGATGAGAGATTGATGGGAGCGTCGGTAATGTGTCTTTTGGGAGCGATAGATGGCATCAAGGCTTTATACACAGGATATGTTGACAGCCATATACGACTATCCTCCAGGCTAAGAATATTGACAGGAAACACGTTGTTGTTTTTTAACACTTTTTGTTTCTTCTACTTAGAAAATAAGACAAAGAAGAGTTTTAAAATCTAACTTGAACTGTAGAGAACTCCTCAATCCCTGAGGCATGAAAGACAATTGGATTATGCCCTGGGTCAGTGAGTGGAGTGGACAGGCCAGCTGGTCCATATTACCTCAGGGTTTAACCCCTTTCCAATGCGTCATTAAGATTGACTGTCTGTCCTGGCCTCTAAATTGAGGTTATTGGTCTTAATCCACTGCACTGATAAACTCCTAATAGGCTACACAGTGTGGACATGCAGCATGTCTCACCCTATGCCTCAAAGACCTCATTTATATTTATGACAACCTCGACTCTCCATTCATGATTAATCCCCTTAATATTGGGACACAGATCCGTAAATCTCCTCTTGCCTCCGTGGAGCAAGTAGGAGAGCCAAGGATGTGGAAAGAATGTAAATTCTGAGAAAATAAACACACACCCACACTTGCACCCAAAAGAAAAACACTGCTACTGCAATTCTAGAACAAAAAAAACACCCAGTTATACAGCAGATAGAAGCAGACACCAACTGTTGTACATTACTATACCCATACAGTATGTCCTAAGAGGATTGGTTTAAGTCATACGCAAGCTATTGAAGTGCTGACAATTATGATCCTCTCTTTTACAGAGAAACAGATCCTGAGAGACAGACTCATTCTGAGTCAGTGATTAGCTGTTCAGCAGAGATGTGCTGCTTAATTCCCTTTGAGGAGTTCAAAGGTTTCCTTGTCAGTGTCTAAAGATGGACTGCACAATAATGGAGGGAAACTTCTGTTTTTAGAACTTTTTAAGCTTTAATGTGTTATTGAGTGCAAGGTTGTAAGAGTCAGGGAAACCGGTATCACATAGATTTGATTTATTTGATGGCTGTTTGTAGTTCTACGTGTTATGACTCACTTTTATAGTTGCAGGCTGTGGTGCTCTCTGAAACACAGACCAGAAGTTTATAACATCCTCCATGAAAGTATGTTAATGTACCTCTGATTATAAGGTGCCTGCCTCTTTCCGGAAGTTTCTGATGGATGCGTCCTTACTCCCTTTGTATTTTTTTATCATCTATTAGTGATGTGATGTGTCCCTGAGAGTCTGTTCTTCCACCATCACTGTTCCCTCTCTCCTCTCCTCTACCCTTAGGCAGATGGCCACAGAAGGGGCCATTGAGCCTCGAGAACCGGGTGACTTCTGTAATGTTCTCATAACTTTCCCACACATGGGGTGCCAACAGCCTAGTAGTAAGTGCGTGCACCCCATGAACGGAGGCTGGAGTCCTCCAAGCGCGTGGCCTGGGTTCAAATCCGACCTGTGGCTCCTTTATTGCATGTCATTCCCCACTCTCTCTCTCTCTCTCTCCCAGTTTTTGACTCTATCCACTGTCCTATCTAATAAAGGCATAAACACATGTACACCCAAACACACACACTACATGATGACCTATGTGTAGGAAAGAAAGTCTGTGTTGATGCAATCCAGAGAACAATGTGACATTTTTGAAAGGGCATCCATATTGACTATACACTGACACATGTGAACATTTCATGAGGTGGCTATATGTGTGAGTAACATACACCAGACAGGGGGCGCTGGTGGCGCAATGGTTGGTGCGCGTTCCCCATGTATGGAGGCTTTGGTCCTCCGGGCGGGCGGCCCAGGTTTGGGTCCAACCGGTGGCTCCATTCCCGCACGCCATTCCCCACTCTCTTTCCCTGATTTCCGACCCTATCCACCGTCCTATCTCTACAATAAAGGCACGAAAAGCCCAAAAATAAATCTTAAAGAAGAAAAAATACACCAGACAGATCTACAAATAAGAGAATATAAAGTTGAGTACTGCAACCCATATTCAGAAAAGTCAGGGTGTTGTGTAAAATGTCAATGAAAGCAGAATATTATGATTTGCAAAGCATTGAAATCCCATAATTGAAAATAACAAAAGAAAAAATATCAAATATTGAAACTGAGAAATTGTATGCCCATTTTGAATTTGAAATTTGTTGCATGATTTTTTCCTTTAACATCACTTTGTAAGCGTTTAGGGAACTATTTTTTAATTTTCGAAAGTGGAATGTTTTGTCATTCTTGCTTAGGATATCAGCTTCAGTCTTATTTTACACTTTATAATGCTCCAAACATTTGCACCTAGAGGGATGCTGGATTTTGAACTGTGCACTGATAACAAGCCAGATTATTCCTTCTCCTCTTAAACCCAGAGAATAGGGTGTTCAGGATTTCCTAACAGAAAGTCAAATTTTGCCTCATCAGACCATAGGAAAGTTTCCACTTCACATCAGTCCATTTAAATTGATCCCAGACCCAGAGAAGGCGAAGGCGTTACTGGATCATTTAGATTTCCTCTTTGCATGATGGAGTTTCAGCTTACATTTGTGAATGTAGAAATGTACTATTTCTATTTATAGACAATGGTTTTTAGAAGTTTTTCTGAGACCATGCAGTGATGTCCACTACAGAATCATGTCCGTTATTAATGCAGGGCCTGAAGATCACAGCAACCCAATGTTGGTTTTCTGCCTTTTCCCCCTGCATGCAGCGATTTCTTCAGTTTCTTATGTTTCAGTTTTAAGTTTCTTAGTAATGCCAACACATTGTTTTTATTTGCCATGACAAAAAAAACTCAAACTTTGTTTCAATTGGTAAAGCACGGTATAAAGGTGATAACTTGAAAAAGCATGAAGACAAAAGCATGAAACACAAGGCAATGCTTTTTTAACACCTGGTGACATCACAAGTGCTTAAACGGCGACTGGCACTTTACACATGTAAAATATTTGTGTGCATCCAAACCTAAGTTTAGTAGAAGATCTGAGTGTGTTGAAATAAAGTACATCTAACAGAGTAAAAAGTTTAAACAAAAACTCTATACTCAATACATACAATGGGATTATTTCAAACAAATAATGAAGTGGGGGAATCAAATAGTGATCACTAGAAAACAGTTATCCTTTTCAGACTTTAGGTGTGTAAATTTGTAGATTTATCTGGGATTCATTTAATTGATTTACACATAAACTCTGCATCTCTGCTGCTGGGATATGACCATACTACAGATCAAATGTTGAGCCACAAGCCAAAACAAAGCTGAGGATTCAAGACCTGTCCGACTTCTCCACTCATTTGAATGTTCATGTGTGACGAACAGGTGAGAAGAGAAACAGGCCAGATCCATCCACTACAAACCATAGCCATCTATTTCCACGTGACAGATCATTACAGCTTTGATGGCCGGCAGATGGTGATGAATTGGCACTGAAACCCATGCTGGACAATTTTGGAGGCAGTCAGCTGCACAGATAGCTATATCACTTTTCTCCATGATGGAGCCGTCCAGTGAGTGCCAGACACAAACTAAAGCTCCACCCACCTGATAGAACTCTTCTCAGTTCACAAGAGAGAGGTAATATCACATGCATGATCATTGGCCCTTTGATCAATACAAAAGCAGATGTTTATGATCAGAACTACCAATGACAAGACAATGGCTAATATCCAGCATCAGACAATCTAATAAATCTAATAAACTGCATGCCCCAATTATTGCAACAAATACTAAACAAGGCTTTACTTCTCTGTGACCTATTGGGTTGGAATATAATGCTCTGTCATTATCTAATAAAACAATAGGGATAAACATTATAGAAGCTAGTTATTTGTCCTTTAACCAATGCTGTCATCTGGTGGCCATATTGTGTATTCTTTGTAAATAAAACACAGGGTATATCGATCTCTAGATCTCCAAAAATGGGGGAAACATTGGACTAAAAAGTCTTGTCCCATTGTGAGTATTTACAGGAACCTATTCTGGTGGGGGAGAAATACCTTAAAATCACACAATATGGAAAATGTGTATGAGAGTATTTTTAGGGGGCACAAAAAGTGGGCCTCAGTGTTTATCATTCATATGTTAATTTAAAGAAAAAAATAGGGGTAAATGATATATTTAACACTCTGCCAACCCCATCGGCTTCTTTGTCTCTCTGATAATCAGTTGTCCAAAAATTAAATCAGACTCTAATACAAAAAAGTCCAGATTGGTAAAGTCATCTCCATATGAGCCACTATGTTTACTGAAGACTCAGCAGTTAAATAATGTGTTGCAGAGCAACTTAAACCCAGTATTAAGAAGAACACTATACTTACACTTTACAAACACTACAATCTTTGGCTTATACAATCCTCTACCAGCATCTTAACCCAGTAATTTGCATCTGCAGCATGAAAATTTAAAACTGAAGGTAACTGGGTCACAGTGCAGGCTGGTTTGAAACCTTGCTAGATTTTTTTCTTTTTAAAGAAGAGCAGTTTTTCCCACCAATCAAACTAATTAGAAAGATGCCCCTTCACTTGCTTGAAATAGCCTACTAAGCACTTTTTGAAGCCACATTGTGGCAACACTCAAAGTCTAAAAGGATACCTCGATCCTGTTATACCCATAGCCTATAGGCTATATAACATTAAAGACATAGCCTTATGATCTGCATATCAACTGATACAAAAGACAATGGAAAGATGTTTAAAAGGGATATCTTAAAGAAATCATCAACTTTTAATTGGAAGTATTAGAAAAGATAAGGTATGTCATGGGTTAGTTTTTATTATGATAACCATGTTCTTTCATAGTATTGAATTGAGCTTGATTTGAGATTTAACAAATAACATTTTGTTTAGAAAGGTGTAAACGAAAACTGAGATTCTGGTTAAAATGTAGAATTTCCCTGGCAAGATTTTGACCAGCAGATGTCACTGCACACGCTCAATATTAATGGAAAGCCCACACAGCTACGCTAATGACATTACAAGAGGGCAGTTTTACACCGTTCAAGTTAGACTGCAAAAGACGCAGTAAGAAGCTGAAAAACAAATTCGTGAGTCTGATATATATTTTAACAAGGACAAGTAAACACGTGTGTTGGTAAACTCAGTTACTTCTGTCACCGAAAACTTACTACAAATCCCATAACTCCCAGTTACTAAGACCCACCCGATTTTGACGATGATTTTAAGCTTTGTCCAATCGTTATTTAGATTTTTATGATGGCGTGGATTGCGAGAGCTGCTATTGGTTTCTATGTGGTTTCCAGGAAGTGAACGCCATAGTTCTAACCACCTCCTACATGTGAGCTCCATCGATAGCACCACGCGCGGCGTGTGGAGGAGAAACCGGTCGCGAAGGCAACGTCACTCCTCGGACCACCGACTCGACGTAGTGCAGCGGCAGACAGCGGAGCGGAGCGGCGTTGTCCGAGGCAGGTACCGTAACGCTTCAATTAATTCCAATAAATATCCAGTCGGAAAATCCGGTAGTTAGGTTATTTCAGGCGAGCAGAGGTAAAGTAGGTCGTATTAGATAAGAACAGGGTGGACGCTAGGGCCTGGCAGATTGTAGGCCTGTGATTATCCGCGCTCTCTACTGACAGAGGCAGCCCGGGCAGAGTCTTTCTCTCACGGCCGGTGCAGCTGCCAGAGCTGGTCAGGTGCCTTAACAGACACCGCGCCGCTAGCGTTGAGGTACCCTGACCGTCTAGTCTGGAATAAAAAAAAAAATGTATCGGTCTATCAAGACTGAGATTCCCGGTCAATCGGGGTAGTGTAAGATCCATGTCTTTATGTTATGTTCTTGTTTTTTACGCCTTTTTCAGGTGCTGAAGCGATTACAGCAGAAAGATGGCGGACGACCCCAGCGCGGCGGACAGGAACGTGGAGATATGGAAAATCAAGAAGCTGATCAAGAGTTTGGAAGCTGCCCGTGGGTAAGCGATCGATATGAGCGGTGTGTCGATGTTTTGGACGGGGGCGGTGGGGGGAATTGTCATCTGATTTGTGTTTTTAAGTTGACGGTGTGAATGATGACCGCCGCAAACAGCTGGAGATAAGAGCGGCCGAATTTGGGAGTGGTTAGCTTAGCATTGCTAACTTTGCTTACCGTTACTTTTGCCGCTAGGTAGCATGCTACCTGCTAAAACGCTAGCTCGGAACTGCTGGCGAATGTAGCAAGTCTGATAGTCGGAAATGTTGTGTTAAGTAGAATCAGGGTTCGTTGTGATGCTTCTACGTTTACGTGCGATGGGGTGACATTGCGCAGAGTTATGCCTGAAGTTAAGAAAAGAGGGGTAAACGCTTGTAACATTTCTGTTAGCTGTGTTGCCAGTGAGACCCGCTAATAGACGTCATCTGTGGAGAGAGGCCGCCATGGGTGTCTTTAACAAGAAAGCACGTTGATGAGAAATGAAGGCCGGCTAGCATACAGTCGGGCTTCCACATGATCTGACGGATTAATGTTAAGTCTTTAAATGACGTTTACAAGGCCTTTTGTTCGTGTTGATTATGTGACAGAGCTTCTTTTTTTTTTCTCTCCCTGAAGAGTTTTCATGGGCAAGTCGCCTCATGGCAACCGAGCTTCTCAGTTTCACATCTGAAGTATTACAGAATGAATAACGAATAACACTTGGGGATATTTGGCCATTTGACGACATGTAAAGTGTGGGTGTTGCTGTTTTGGCTTACAGCTTTCTCTGCGTCAGCTTGCTGTGTAGTGCTGCGCAGGATTTGCCGTCCTGTGCTCCACCGCCTGCCATGTCACAGTTGACCATTTGCCCTGTATTCATCCAGCTGCTGCTACCTACCTGCCTGCCTGCCTGCCTTCCTGCCTGCCTGCCTGTCTGTCTGTATGTGCAGTGTCAGCCTGTACTGGCATGCTTTGTGTGTTGAGTAGGTAGTGAATAGAGAGGCAGTGTAGAGCAGTGCCACCCAGTTGTAAGCCTCAAGGGCAGAGATTGTATACTTTATAGCTGACAAGCCCATCCCGTTTGTCCCCTCAACCTTTATACCCCTGTCAAGGTGATATTTTGTTAGGGAGGGTTGTTTGTTTACAAAATAAGATGAGATTTAAATCTCAAAGGTAATAAAATAAACAGGTCGAAGTTCCACATAATCCAAGTTGGTCATAGTAGGTGTGGGTACCACCAATCATGTCAGGGTCATTTTGAAGTATATTTGAGTTGCATTGTTTTCAGATTGCTACACATTGGTGGTAAAGCACCAATGTTTATAATGTGTTGTTGGACACTGCACCCCATAGCAACTTGTGTATGTGTTTGTACGTTTTTTATGTGAACATAATGTTTATCTCTGTCTGTCTCTATAGTAATGGCACCAGCATGATCTCACTGATCATCCCTCCCAAGGACCAGATATCTAGAGTGGCCAAGATGTTGGCTGATGAGTTTGGCACTGCTTCTAACATCAAGAGCCGAGTCAACAGGCTCTCCGTACTCGGGGCCATCACCTCTGTACAGCAAAGACTAAAACTCTACAACAAGGGTACGTGTTCAATGCACACTCAAGTAACTGATTTTCATGCCATTTTTTTTAAAGCTAGCTGGACATAATTAATCTCTATCAGGAAATATGTTTATCAAAATGACCTTAATGTTCTCAGTCAAACCAGGTAGATAGTCTGATCTAGTGTTTAACTGATATTTAGACAGATTGTCCGATTTCACTAATAAAGAGATTCAATTTCACATAGAAGCATCTTAGAAATGTGTAACAAATATGGCTTTATATGTACTATTTTGTTCAGATTTATTGAAATTAAAAGGTTTTAAATTAGAGCAGTTCTAAACTTAAGTGGAAATCATATGAATGTAGTCAGCTTTCCCAGCATGTCAGTGTTTTACATTTTATCATATGTTTGTATGGTGAACAATGCACTTGCGTCTTGCTGCTTTGGACCAGCTAGTTAATTAGCTAAACTTGTGTTGGTTATAGCATTGGATTTAAAAGTAGGAAGTTGTATGCATGGGACAAGGCTGTGTATTACCCATCTAGACAGTGTTAGCATTTACATCTTGTCATGAATTAAGAATGATATACTGTACATCAAGGGGAAAAAATGCTTGCTTCAGAAAGTTTGAGGTCTTTGTGAACAGAAAGAATCATGACTAGAAACTTTCTAGAAAATGTGCTGATCATGGCTTCTTCTTCATACCCTATTAAATGTTCATGCTTTTATAACATAACTTTCTACTTGTCTAATCTACTGTCCTCTGATTTTTTTATTTTATTTCTAGTGCCACCCAATGGTTTGGTCGTGTACTGTGGCACCATTGTGACAGAGGAAGGCAAGGAGAAAAAAGTCAATATCGACTTTGAGCCTTTTAAACCAATCAACACCTCCCTGTACCTGTGCGACAACAAGTTCCACACTGAGGTGTGAGCATTTGCATGGTTTCAAGAATGCTAATATAGTTATTTGTTTGGAGTTAATTTTTTATTATTATACTCTGTCACATTTTCATCCTCAATTCTTCCTTCACTCTCCCCTAACACAGGCATTGACAGCCCTGCTCTCTGACGACAGTAAGTTTGGCTTTATTGTGATCGACGGTAGTGGGGCACTGTTTGGCACACTGCAGGGCAACACCAGGGAGGTGCTACACAAGTTCACTGTGGACCTACCCAAGAAGCACGGTACTATTCTACACAACACTGAACTTTTGATTTTGTGCAACTACACCCCAGGGATAATTGTAGAGAATTAGTTTTATATAGTTGTTCATGTATGAAGCTCTTAAGTTTTGCCTTTTAAAAATGGTTTCTCTTATGTCTATCGTTCTTTTAGGCAGAGGAGGGCAGTCTGCTCTGCGTTTTGCTCGTCTGAGAATGGAGAAGAGACACAACTATGTGAGAAAAGTGGCTGAGACGGCTGTCCAGCTCTTTGTGTCCAACGACAAAGTTAATGTGGCTGGAATGGTCTTGGCTGGATCTGCAGACTTTAAGACAGAACTCAGCCAGTCTGATATGTTCGACCCAGTAAGTTGATGTCTGAGTGAGTCTGTTAAAACTAACAGGGATGTTCCTCCGGATTTATCTAATGTCGATTACATTGATTACTATTAAGCAATATCTAATCTGTTAAGTTAGTATATGCTACACTTGCGGGGATAGATATCAGAAAAGACAAATTTAGTCAATACAACTAAATTATATTTTAACACTGTTATTATTTTTATTTAATCAAATTTACATAAAACAAAATATGATACACTACTTATTTAGCTTAATGTAACGCATTACAACATTTTTGCATACTGACCAATTTATAGTAGATTGGGATGTTTGAAAAATGTAAATCCTTTTTCACTCCAGCTTCAGTAATGTTACAATTTTGAGAGAAACAAACTTGAGTTCTCTCAAGGCACAGGTATAATGTCAACGTGGGGGTGTGTGCTATTTGAAATCAAGTGATGAGTTCATTCCAAATAATGATGTCCTCATTCATTTGAAAGTGATTGGGTTTTGAGTCATCTAACCTAACTTCAAGTTAACTACTGTCCGTTTTAAAGTTTGTCTGTGGTGTCTGGCAAACATTAGCAGCACCATGGCTTATTCTCTCCTGCATCTCAAACATAACCACACAGCCTTGTAGGAGATCTAAGGGGTACTGCAAGCAGACACCTGTTAAATAGGAGCAATCAGCTTTATTGGCCAGGTATGCTTACATACACAAGGAATTTGACTTCGGTGAACTGCTCTCTTCATGTCATAAATTACATATTGTGTTAAAAATATAGATTTTATTGGTAGTTTACATTGCCCAGAACTACTATGTCTTTAAATTATTGTTTATACTTAATATAAAGTCTTACCAAAGTGAAGAGCTTCCTCCTCAGTCCTCCTTGCTGCAATATGTTCTCATCTCTGGTTCGACTTTCACCACATTACAGCCCGGGCCGCCCCCCTAATATAATGGTAGGGGAAACACTGCATATTTTAAAGAATGCATATTGAGTATACTGGAAGAGCATAATAAAACAATGAAGTAGTAAAATTGAAGTTGCCTTTTTCATATCAAGATGTAGCTCTAAAGCTGCTGGTTTGGGAGGTTGAATGAATGGCTATTCATATTTAGTATGCTATTAATTATATCACCCGTTGCCTGTATATGGATGTCTACTGTGTGTTTTAACCGTTTGTGTGTTGTTGTTTTTCTGCAGAGGTTACAGGCCAAAGTTCTGAAGCTGGTGGACATCTCGTATGGAGGGGAGAATGGCTTCAACCAGGCTATTGAGCTCTCCGCAGAGGTTCTCTCTAATGTCAAGTTCATCCAGGAGAAGAAGCTCATAGGTATGTCGTGCAATTTACATAATGGAACAGCTATGTTAAGTGACGCCTTAAGAAAAACCTCAGAACACAAGAGCTTCTGTTAATGAAGAGATGTTCCCAATGATTATCCCTCTGTATAGGGCGGTACTTCGATGAGATCAGTCAGGACACGGGGAAGTACTGTTTCGGTGTGGAGGACACGCTCAAAGCGCTGGAGATGGGAGCTGTGGAGATCCTCATAGTCTACGAGAACTTAGACACGATGCGATACATTCTTCGTGTGCATGGGGCTGAGAGCAACGGATTAGAGAATGGTACTCATTCCACAAATATCCCATTTCTCAGAAACAAGGCCATACACATCATGTTATGTTGCTATAATCTTAATGTCTCTCCTTTGATTTTTAGATGAGAAAACTTTGTACTTAACGCCAGAACAGGAGAAAGACAAGTCTCACTTCACAGACAAGGAGGTGAGCACTACCAAGAAAGGACTCATTCTTGGATTTAAGTTAGGCCCATTACCCGTCATGGCATGTGTCTCTGACTCTTGACTGTGTTTCTAGACGGGGCAGGAACACGAGCTGATCGAGAGCATGCCACTGCTGGAGTGGTTTGCCAACAACTACAAGAAATTCGGAGCCACATTGGAGATAGTCACAGACAAGAGCCAGGAAGGTTCCCAGTTTGTCAAGGGCTTTGGAGGCATTGGGGGTGAGCACACTGTCAATAGCACTGGAATTGTACATTTGTAAAGCTCAAACCTGTTAAGCAGGTTCAAGCCTTCATGTATTCTCTGGTATCTTACATACTTCATTTGCAAAATATGAAGGTTAACTTTGAGATGTTCTCCATTTTGTATTACTCCAGAATGTTTCTCTTCCTCTGTAACCTGGAGTGGTTTAGAAAATAAAACCAGCCTTTAAATATTGTCCACATTAAATACAATGAAGACTAAAGTATCTCTGCAGGATATATGTTCACAAAATACTACAGACATTATACATCTGTTCAATCTACATTACTTTCATGCTTAGATCAGCAACAATAAGGACATTGATAGCCAGTGAAGTGTGATTGCAAGAATGTCACAACCTATTTATAAGTATTGGCTTCATTCCATTAACTGAAGATGCAAACCTATACAGGGCAGTCCTTGGTTTAGATCCTTGTGCTTAAAAGATGCCGTTTCAGACCATGTAGAAACAAAGTGTTTTAAACTGGAAAGAGTAGAAATAAATTCCTTCACTTGAACTAGATTGGATTCTCTCTTATCTGGGCCTTTAGATTTGGATACAGTAGTGGGGACAGTGCGTTCTGTTTCTCCGTCCTTTAAACACTTTTGAGTTTTAGTCAAAGAAAAGTGGCAGAAAGGGAGGTAAAGAAATGTGGTAAAGTGAAGGAAATTTAAAAGGACCTGAATTCCTTTAGTTACTGTGCTGTATTTGCACCTCATGCTGTCAACTCCCTCTGATCAATAAAGTCAAAAACTATCCCTTTAATTCCCAGAGACTAAATGTTGTTTCAAACATTTGTTCATCCTAAAGAGAACCAATGACTGATCATGCCAACCAGTCATAGTCATAACTTTGTGCATTTGTGGGTTATGTATTTAAAATAACATTTTTTTTTAGTTTCATTCTACTGGTAATGTTTTTTTTACGTAGCCTTTAAGAATGATACAATCTTAAATATGCAAAATATTTGAATAATTTCTTCAACAGGTATGACGTGATGTGTTTAGCAGAATTTTGCAAAATTGAAAACGAAGGAATACAGTTCCATCAAAATTTCCTTGGTACAGTAAAGGTTAATGGGATGCCTTTGGTTTTATAGTCTAAGAGGTTTGGATTTCAGGACCTAAAAAACAATCATACCACTCCATTTACTACTTGAGAATAGTTTTTCCTTAAACATATTCTTCTCTTATTGCTGCCATCATATTACCCTTACTGATCTGTCCTCCTGTATTCCTCAGGTATCTTGCGGTACAGGGTGGACTTCCAGGGCATGGAGTACCAAGGAGAGGACGATGAGTTCTTTGATTTGGATGACTACTAGGTAGTCGGGGACTGATACTGGGAGAAAAAAAGCTAAGGAATGAATGAAGAAATAAGGAAAGAAAAATGCCACCTCTCTTGCAGCAAGTGAGAGGTGCAACCGTGTTGACCATATATATGACAGACACACCTTCCAATTTACCTGTTGCATACACAAACTTGCACATACATTTCATCTGTATACAAGACAGAGTACATCACACCGGCTGAAGAGGAGTGAGATTTTCTTGCATCCAGAGAGGGAGAAAGCCCTTCCTGAATAAATCCCTGCCTTAGAGTGCTGGTTCCTTCCCCTAGTTGGATTGGACTCGACTCATTTTTGTTCTCTTTTTTTCTGCTCCCCTCCATTTTGAATGAACACATCAGCAAGTTCCCAGATTCCTCGCTGCCCCTAACCCGGTCTGAAGATAAACTTTGGACTTACTCCCCCCATATAGAAAATATATTTCCCGTTCTTGCGTCATCATAACCCTACCCTACATCTCTCTCCTCCCTACTATGCTTTCTCTCTCTTCTTCTTTTTTTTTTTTTTTTTTTTTTTTTTGCATTTCATTTTTTTACTGGTAACTGCTGCTGTTGTATTTTATGAGAGTGGGGGATTTTTTTTACCTGGGTTTCTGTAGAGAAAGGGGGACAAAGTATTAAATTTGAACTGCTGAAAACCATTGCTACCTCCTCATCTGGTGTGGTCTCAATCCTGTGCTGTGTCTGTCTCATTCCTGGGAGGCCTGCCCTTATCTCTCCTTACCCAGGACCCTGAATATATTCAGATAGTCCTGTGTGAGAGTATGCATGGCTGCTTGAGGGAGAGTTGTTTATGGCATCCACAAACTCACGTTGAAGTAAGTTTAAAATGTATAAATTAAGGGTATCAGAGCTGTACGATATAAGTAGGCATTTATTAGGCCCCCTGCATCTAAGAATGTTAAATAATCATTTTTGAAAATCTGAACCACAATGACAAGATTCCATCTATGACATTTGATTTTACTGTAAGTCAATAATAGGAATTTGTGAATTCAGTCCTGAAGATCCCTTTTTTTTTACTTGTGATACCAAGAAGAATTGGTTTTCAAAGATGAAGGTGAGTGTTTACATAGCATTGTGTGCTGAAATTGTATAAATAAACCAGACAGAATTATTTTAATTTGGTTCATGTTGATTCATCAGGACAAGCTAAAGAAAAAGACTGCTCCAAGTGCTTGTTGAATTCTCAGTTCTCCCAATTCAAATAATGACTTTCATGCCCTGTTGGTGCAAGTAATGAAGATGAAGTGGTTAAAGCAGAGATCATCTCACATAGGCTTAATGTCATTGGAAATATGATTGTATATATGTGTGTGTTAGGGTGGGGTGATGGGTTATCCTGATTATTTAGTTAGTAGCCTACACGCACTTCTCCCAAGGAGTATTAACCAAAAAAAGACAGAATTAATCAGAACCAAAGTTAAGAAAAAGTGCTGACTGTTGAAGTGCTACTTCAAAAGTTCAGGTTTCAAAGACAGGTTCTCTTTGGACACAAGGAAAGATCATATAGCCAAAAAAACAAGTTTAGACGTGGTCAATACGTCAACCAAGTTCATGGTGATTCAAGTTTAAGCCCATCTATTGAAGGCTTTTTCATTTTAACAGAGCGTGCCTTTATGATTATGACTTATTGACCAAATAGCAGATCAAAAGTCTCACCTCTCTGTAAAACTACATATAACTCAGCTTTTATTTTGAATACATATACATATATTTATATTAAATTCACTTTAGTAATTGAAAACATTATGACGGCCCTTTTCAAAATATGATGTACTGGTACTACTTATTTAGCTGAATGACATCGTTTTTCACTTCAGCTTCAGTAACAATGTTACAAAGCCACCACTGCTTTTCTGAACTTATTCGTTCTTATAATAACATGAACGGGGGTGCTACAAGTGATGAGTCAATTCCAAAAAATGATGTCCTCATTCGTTTGAAAGTGATAGTGTTTAAGGTCATCTAACCTAACTTTGAGTAAACCGCTGTCAGTCATGAAGTTTGTCTATGGTCTCTGGCAAACATTAGCAGCACCATGACTTATTCTCTCCTGCATCTCAAAGCCACACAGCCTTGTGGGAGATCTAAGGGCAAGCAGACACCTGTTAAATAGGAGCATTAGACTTCGGTGAAATGTGCTCTCTAATAGGTTACTAGGAAAAAAATAATCATGTAAAAAATTAGATATCGTGTGAAAAAAGTCATAGGTATTATTGGTAGTTCACATTAGCCAGCCCTACTGATAGGTCTTTAAATATAAGTAAGTATAAAGTATTCCCAAAATAAAGAGCATCTTCCTCAGACTTCCTTTAAAAGTGTCATCATTTAGTGCAGTCTGCAAGAAGTTCTTGTCTCTTGGTTGACTTTCAACACAAGCTAAAGGAAAAAACTGCTCTCAGTGCTTCTTTTTTGAATGTTTCGAGTTCTCCCTGAGTATTAAATTAACAACACATTCTTCCTAACATTTCAACTCTGAGCACTGGAAGATGTAAGACATTACAGAATATGCACTAAAATGATCTGTCAGCACATCTGCTGTGACCAGGTGAGCATAAACCAAGGTAAATGTGTGAAGGGTGGTCATAAAGATGAAGGTGTGTGAGAGAGTCAGTTTTACTGAGGCTTATGGATGACATTGTTGAACAAAGTCTGACAGGGGGTCTTCTTACATCAATCCAGATTATCAAAAGAAAGTTAAAAAAAAAAGATACCCAGTTAACTCTACAACCTGCCATTTGAAAGAACCCCGTAATGTAACTATTACGTCATATTTATCGCTCGTATTATGCACTTCCTTTCATTTAACCTACATCCACCAATGCAGATTTATTGAATGTCCTGAAACAACCCGAGCATCTCTTCATCACCTTACCTTCAGAGCTACGCTATAGAAAGCTTTCAGCCTTGCATCACAACTTATGTTCATGTTTTCTGCAGCTCGACAGAACTAAACAAAACCATTAATCGCAAATTGTCTTTAAAAAATACTCCACCTGCATCACATGGCAAAGCTATGCGGATGATTGATTTTGCCTTAGCTTATTCCTCTTCAGGATAGCAACAGCATCTTCATCCATTTGCCCTTTTGTTTGGGGGAGTCACCGGGGGGCGCCTTGGTAGCGCGTTAAGCCAATCAATAAATGGCTAAGACGTGAAACCCCGCCCATTTGACAAAATATATCCAACCAGAACATTTGTTCTTTGCATGGGCGTTCCCATCCCCCCCACCCACCCTTTTGACACTGCCCTACCGAAGCTGTGTGGTTGAGCGAAGTGAATGACGTCTCTGCATTTGCGGGCCGCCGACGCAGGGCTGGGTTTCCATTTTCAGAGCGAGTGTCGGGGGGGATCGTCAACATGGAGCCGGAGATGGAGGACAAAACGCTGGAACTGATGGTAAGATTTATCTCAGAAGGCAACTTGGCCGTAAGAGGTGATCCGTATCGTTCCTAAATTGAACGAGGCGCCGAGCCTCGATTCGACGGCAGGAATGGGCTGAAGCGGCTTGTCGGGAGAGGGAGAGGAGAAAGGAGGGAGGGGGGGGGGGACCAGAAAGCAGAGGGAGGGCCTGAATTTACCGATACATTCTGCTTAAAAATGTCCGCACACTGGTCACTTTGATTAACAATACTTCACACGTCAACATCAGACGAATGTTAAACACACATGTTTTGGATTAATTTGGGTCACCAGCGTGGAAATTAATAGGTGGATGTTCAGTCGTTCGGCCGAAGACAGCGCAGGAGTCTCGGGGTAGCGTTCACTGCGGTGACGCTGCGCCACTTTAACAGGGCCCTGTCTGATACTTAGCCGTCCAGCTAACACTGGCTAGAAGGCGATGAACCACGTAAATTTATGGGTATGTTATATTTTCTTGTTCGTGTGACGACGACTGACATTGTAATCGATGTGCCGAACAGTTACACCGATGCCACGATGTCGGGGAATGTAGTTAAAATCAGTCGTCTGCTGCCTGTCTGTTTATATTTTTAAAGTGCGTAGAAGGAAGTGTAGTGCTTTTTCATTCACACAGCGGCACCACGATTAGCGAGGTAGCAATTAGCCTATTAGCCAGCATGCTAAAAATGCTACTTATATTTGACAGCCTTTACTTCGCAAAAGCAGTCAGTTGGCCGGCGCAGTAAGTATCTCATTTTGATAACACGAGATGTCGGCTGTCATTGTGATATTGTTTTTTTTTTTCCAACATCATAGTATCAGATTTCCTAAGCGAGTGTAAAATCGTTTTTTCCGTAAAGTGATTAGCTGTCTTCATGAGCTAAGCATCCATGCTAACGTTAGCTTACTTGTAGCTACCAATAATATTAGAAAGGTCAAAGTAGTCGCAATGAAGACGCCAGATAAGTTGTGATACAGATGTGTTGTTTCGCCGGGGCATCACACGGACAGTGAAGTTTGCAGTTGTTTCGTAGTTGTTGATATGACCCATCCCTCAGGTTTCGCTCACAGACAGATCAGTTACCATACTTTGTGTTGACAAAGCAAGTAAGGCCTGGGTGTAATATTTTGATTATTTTTATTACATTACGTGGACCAAAGGTGCCTCACCTGACAAAAACACAACAAAGTGAGCACTTAATGTCATTGATTTCCAAAGAGAGTATTTACAAACACCACTTAATACCACCATTGAAGTTAAACTATAGGCCAGCAAAGACCGACTTTACTAATAGACAAGTGGATGAAGATGTGATACAGACATTGCTCTTTTTGTTTATTTTGTGAACTATTTTTTGTCTTTTTTAAAATATTTAACAACTCAATTTTAAATCACTAATTCTAAAAGTCCACTACAGAAATGCACTGTATTTGCATGATGTAAGAAGTAAAGTAGGAAGGGAGATTATTAGTGTTGGAACAGTGATTTATTTCTCAAAAACAAACTTTGTATGATGACCGAACCATTCATGAATATTTCTTTGCACTGAAGGAGACTTAAACATATACATTTGCCCAAGGTTTGGAGACTGTCTTCCTCAAGGCCTAAAAAAAAAAAACTTCTTAGTTGTCTGTGTGTTTAATTTGATTTATTTTTTTGTCCCAGTGTTACTCACTAACCACTCATGGGAGTGGGGATGGCAGAACAGTGGATGGGGTCTCTCGCATAAAAAAAGCGACAATTGACAATTTACCCATAGCCCCTCCCTCTCCTCTACCTATCCCCACCCAATTCATGTCTAATAATGCTTCTGTGTGTATGTTTATCAGTCTGTTTCTTGTGTGTGGAGGAGTGTGTGTTCCTGCGCTCACTGTGCCAATGTGTGTGTAGCTCTAATACTGGTTTTTCCCCTCACTATCCCCTACCTCCTCCCCTTTTTTTCCTCTCCTCACCTTTGATGGTTACACACATACCTTCTCTCAACTTCAAACTAAATCTCATTTATTTTTCTTATTATTTATGAACTCTTACACTTTTCCGCACTCTGCCTGTCCTGTTTCTCACAAACTCTTTGCCACTTACATCCATCCGGACAATCATTGATCCACCCATCCAACAATCTCCTTTGGTTTCCCCCTCCCGACTACCTTCATCAACCCCCTTCTCTCTTTTCCTTTACTTCTCATCTTGGGTCTCTTGCTCCTCCCTTTCTCTACCTCCCTCACCCTGTCCACTTCTCCTCCCTTCCTCTCTCTCTTTCACACAGTGCTCTGTGCCTCGCTCTCTCTGGCTGGGCTGCTCCTCGGTGGCTGAGAGTTTGTGTGCACTCAGGTGCCTGCAGAGCATCCCCTCCACCCGGGCTCACAACCAGGTTCTGCCTCTCTCCTCTTAATTCTGCTGCTCCTCCTCCTCCTCTCCCTTCCCCACCCTTCCTCCCTCGCCATCTCCTCATCCTTCACTTTTCTTCCCCACTCCACATAACTCGTCATACCACCTTGGTGCGGACAGCATCCACTCACCCTCCTACCTCCTCACCTTCCGTTGCCCTTTCCTCCCTGTTGGAAGCACACTGCTCTCAGGTCCTTCTCTGGTGCGACCTCAAACTTTTGCTGCTTAAAACCGAATTGTAGCTTTATAAACTCTAATTGACTGAATTATAATCACTTAAAATCAGCTCACATATCTCAATCAGGCCCCAGAACTCCAAAGAATTCAAACAATCATTTGTTAGATAATGTAAACTGGAGACATTAACGATAAAACTTGTTAGCGTATACAAATACTCTGGTGTGTGAAGAGTAATAATCCAGGGGTACCAGAGAATAATACCACACTTAGGAGTAATGTTTACTGTCCTTCTACCTGGAGGTGTGAGGGCCGAGGCGGGGGGCGGGTCTTCCTTCCAAGCTCTGAGAGGCTACATGCTTGCTTGCCTGCCTGCCTGGCCATCTTGGTCTGTCTGTTATTATTTTTCTCTCCTTCTATTCTTCTTTTATTTAATCTGCTTTGCATGACCATCAACTCCAACCATTGGTGCCATTCTGGCTTCTTGTCCTATCTGCTTTGGACTTGGTAGCTGACCCTTTGTCTGTCCTTTTGTTTGTTTATGTGGATGTGATCGCCCCACTGTCAGAGAAAATCTCTGGATCATTTTTGAGGGGTTACTGGGTTAATCTTAGAATATAATACCTAGGCAACATGGTACATCTATAATGACGATCAGCCCAAGTTCAGCCAGCCAATGGCAGTACTTCAGCTTCCGAAGAAATCAAACTTTTAAACTAGTAATATATAAGAAAGAATAGAGTCTATTCTAGTGTCTTATCGCCAACAAAGACAAACTGTGACTTTGGTTCTTTCAGGACCTAAACAGAAATGCTATACCATTGACCCTCACTCAGGCTTCTGTGGCCCATTTCTCCAAATATGTTTGCTAACATGTCAGAGAACAGGAAATACACATTTTCAGGAAATGAATTTTAACTAAATAGGAAACCTTGCATTAACATGATTCTTTTTCCTTTGTTCGATATATAGTTATGTCATGAAAAGAGTGTTTGCTTTAAATGGTCTTTGTGGTTCAGGACATTGCAAATGTATTGATGATGTAGATGTAACAATATGGAAACCTTTTGATTTCTAGATGAACTCTTAACACCAATATATCAACATATCCTCAGGTTTTCATGTTGGTTGTGTATGTAAGGAAGGATGCTAGATTATGATATTACAGCATCAGGGAACCTGCTTTTGGTCATTATTTTCATTTATTATAGTTGTTGTTTTAGAGGTAAGAGCAAAAATGGAAGTTCAGCCTCTCACTCTGTTACTGACAAGTAACTGTGCCTTTAACCTGTTGTAATTAAAATGTTTTAAGTCTCCCTAGCTTGTTTGTGATACACCTGTTAAGGACTCAAATCTTTAAGGACTTCATGGGCGGGATAAGGTTACCTCCCATTCTTTGATCTCCTTTCTATATGCTTTGAGACCAATATCTGATTTTAGTTTCATTAAAGTCATGCCTGAGCTGCTTCCAGTGACATACCCAAGATGCTCCAGTTTAATTTCCTGTCCAGACTACTCAGCCCCCATCACAGACATGCAAGCCAATAGAAACCTTAAGTTGCAGTGCTCGATTCTTTTTCGCTCCATATGTGTGTGCACGGGTGTTTGTGCGTGCACGCCTCAAAAGTCATAATAGTAACTTTTCCTTGGCTGTGTTTGTGGTACTCTTGTGTCCAGCGCTGTCCACACCGCTGCCCTGGCTCTCACACTGCCTTTCACACACACACACGTGTACAGAACAAAGCACTAACCTGCACATTGTTTTTGCTTTGTCGTTTATCCACAGAACACATCAGGTATGGAGTCACAGAATCTGGTGGATGATCTGTCGCCAAAGAAGAACACAGTTCTCAAGGTTTGTTTGTGTGACATATAATGTATAAATGAATAACCTGAATTGGAAGCTCTTCACAAAACAAACATCCTACACAGGTTACATTAGGGCTGGGCGGTTATACCTCAAATCAACATTACGATTGAACATTTTACCTCGATTACGATTAATGAACGATTACTTTATTTTTTGCCCTCCTAGTTCACTGACAAGGTCTGTACTGTAAATGTGCTCAACTATTAGAGCTGGGATATTTTTTCTAATGAGTGCATAACTTTACGCTCAACACAGCCCAAAGTAAAGTACTTCCGGGCCCTGTAGCCAATCATTGCTACGGGGTCGGCGCGAACCCGTCCGAGTTGTTACAAAATCTTGGATGTGCGTGGCTGGACGCTCAGCGCCTCAATTCAATTTCTATTAATTGCCCTGCTTTAGGTTTCATGTATTCCAGCTACAGCTTTTACTGGCTTTAAGTCATTAATATAACAAGCTTGTAATAAAAATACAATCTGAAGTTTATTTTGGATTCACTACAAACTTTGAAGTCAGCTACTTTAATGACATTCTCTTCATGTCTCTGTTTGAGGTTAAAGTCTTTGACTGATTCTAACATTCATTTTTATTTAAAAAAAAAAGTTTATTCCCGCTTATACAACAGCAACCCTGCAGGCTTTTTTGTTGTTCACAGAGCTTTCACCCTCAGCAATGGAAACTGACCTTTAATTGAGTTAATTCTGAAACAATATGAGGCTACTGCACATGTTGTTTAAAAGGACACACTGTGACTAAAGGTTCCTAAAGTTTTCTGTTCACATAGACATATTTCTTAGAAGAATTTATACAGCAAATAAAAGTTTTTTTTAGAAGTTCCTAACAACAGCCATGTTTTGTATATCATTATTTCATGTTACTAACGCAATGTAAAACAAATAAACTCAAATGTAACCAATCTGCATGGGCTCCTGATCTTTACAGCTTAGTAATGGTCCTGTTGTGGGGTCCCGCAAGCGTCCATCAGAAGGGAACTACGAGAAGGAGAAGGAACACTGCATCGCTCTGTTTGACCAGTGGTCGGAGGCTGACCAGGTGGAGTTTGTCGAACGCCTGATCTCCCGTATGTGCCACTACCAGCACGGCCACATCAACTCCTACCTCAAACCCATGCTGCAGAGGGACTTCATCACTGCGCTGCCAGGTACAAAAACAGTCTGATTGTTAAGTTAGGCACACCCAAGAAAATATGTATTTAATATCATTTTGACAAATGCCTTCCTTTACAAGAGTTGTTTTCTGCTGTGTCAGGATGACTTTTGTGATTGAGAGAAGAAAACACATTAACAGCAACAAGATCAAACTACATACTGTTTACTATAGAAGCGGTGTTATTAGAATTAAATTATTTTGAGCTTATCTGATTATTTTCATGACCCCCAGGCACAGATAAACCGAGCAGATGATATTCTATTCATTTTGAAGTGTGTGCTCACTCTGCCTCTTCTCTCCCACTCTTTAGCACAAGGCTTGGATCACATAGCAGAGAACATCCTGTCTTTCCTGGATGCACGCTCGCTATGCTCAGCAGAGCTGGTGTGTAAGGAGTGGCAGAGGGTCATCTCTGAGGGGATGCTGTGGAAGAAGCTCATTGAACGCATGGTCCGCACCGACCCGCTCTGGAAAGGCCTGTCTGAGAGACACCAGTGGTGAGAAAAGACAATGATCCACTTACACACACATACAGGCTTAGCAATCCATCTTTAGATATTAATACTGTACAATACAATACAGTATGAATTCATACTTGGAGAGGAATTGGGTAAACGTTTTGTTTTGATGTTGTAAGTTTTCAGTGGTTGGGATTTAGGTAGGGAAGGGGGGGAGTAAGGTCATACTTGGCAGATCCTGAGTGTTTATTTTGAGTAACAAATGGGGGGTGGGTTGAACTTAAGTCGATACAAAGCAGATGATATTCTTATATCTTTGCCCCAGGGAGAAATATCTGTTCAAGAACCGCACGACAGAGGTCCCACCCAACTCCTACTATCACTCCCTTTATCCCAAGATCATCCAAGACATAGAGGTAAGACACATAGAGATCATTTCAGTTTAAGGTGATTTTTTTGTTGTTGATTTTATTCCTTTTTTTTCCAGTTTTTATTAATGTACCTGATATTGTTATTTCTTTTTTTCTTTAAAAAGTTTCATACAGAATAGGCCACAATATCCATCCTACACATGACTGATTCATTGTGAGGATAGGCAGTGTGATTAATTGTACATGCAGTAAACGCTGACGACAGCTAAATTCTTAAGTTCAATTAATGTAAGTGGTGTTACCACCTAGATCTCGTGTCTGTATCAATCCCCTCTAATAACTTAACCCACCAGGATATTAGCCTCTATCATCTCTGTGATCATCTATACTTGTTTACTTCTTTGATCTACTCTGTGTTTGATCTTCTCATTGTTTGTCCCCTACCTCCAGACTATTGAGGCTAATTGGCGGTGCGGCAGACACAACTTGCAGAGGATTCAGTGTCGCTCTGAAAACAGTAAAGGGGTTTACTGTCTGCAGTACGACGATGACAAGATCATCAGTGGCCTTAGGGATAATTCCATCAAGGTACATTCACAGAAACAGATGTGTGAAATTAAAACATGTGTCTCTTAGTTATCTTTGCCACTGACCACATACACCCGTTGGCAGCTTTCTTGACTTTCTGTTCAAAACTGCCTCGAGTTCTGTAAAGGTGTTTGTAGTATGTGGCTTACAAATGTATAAAAGGCCTATTTTTAGTTTGATTTCCTTACGGTGTCAAATCATTTCTGTCATCAATGTTAGTAGATTGTAAAATAAAAGGCAATTAAATGACCAATCCTTGAAGCAAAATCACATTCCCAGGAACAAAAGCAGGAAGATGTGAATCTCTTAAATTGAAATCCAAGCTTTTTGACAAAATGAATTTGGACTCCTCTTTTATGTATCCATCCTTCTTACAAAAAGCTACACATTGTCCCAAAATTACAACACTTTTACTGGATATTTCTGTATTTTTTTTAGTATGATGACTGTGATTCATAGCTGTGAATACAGGAATGTTAAACAATACATTCGACTTCAGGTTGGATACAAATTTAAACTTCATAACTTTCTTGTTTTACTAGTGTAGTGGAAACCTTCATTGTGCGTGTATGAGCCAGCCTACAGGCCTAAGATGATCTTTAGAGCTAATTAACATCCAACCTATTTGCACCAGGAGGGAAGAGAGCCAGAGGTGATGGCTGTGAGCAGCACTGCTTGCTTTGTGTGTGGTTGTTTCCTTTCAACCTGGGTTTGTGTTTTTATGAATTAAATCTCTTCTTGCTGCTCAGTTCAGCTTATCGTCTTATTGTCTATGGCGCTGCGCTAAACCAGCAGACATAGAGACAGAGCGAATGAAGTGAATTAGAGGATATTAGAGCTCAGCTCCAGTCTCGATGCTTTTTTACACTTGTCTGTCTGGCCTGATAGAAGAGGACAGGAGGATGGAGAAAACTAGGCATAAAGTGGATTTGTCTTCTTATTTTTGAAGAGGCTGACGCACACTCAGAGAGAAGCTGAATGGCTCTCTCTCTCTCTCACACACACACACACACACACACACACACACACACACACACACACACACACACACACACACACACACACACACACACACACACACACACACACACACACACACACACACACACACACACACACACAGGGCTGAGCACAACAGTGGGGAAAATGGGGCATGAACAGTGCTACAAGAATAGGCCATTCTTAGCGTGACCCAAATCTGCAACCTTTTCGTAACCCTTTTTCCCCTCCTCTTCTGTGTGTCGTCCTGTGTCAATGTCTTCCTCTTCTTCACTTTTTCTCCTCCCCTCTCTTCTTCCCACTATCCTCTCTCCTCATAGATCTGGGATAAGCAGTCTCTGGAGTGTCTGAAGATACTGACCGGTCACACAGGATCAGTGTTGTGTCTGCAGTATGATGAGAGGGTCATCGTAACTGGGTCGTCTGACTCAACCGTCAGGTATGATGCACATCTTGTTTGGATGCAACACATTGAATAGAGATGTAGAAACCTTCACATTCAAAAGAGATATGATACGATATTATTGCGATTTTGAACCTATTGTTATATGCTGAGAATTGCGATACAATATATTGCAATTTCACTTTTTTAACTGCATTTTGTGTCCACAAAATTAAACTAAATAGAGAACTGTTTTGTTAAATAAGAAAAAATTCTCAGTCTATTTAACTGAACTTAACTGAAAACAAACATGTATGGACGAGTGTACAACTGCAGTCATTTTAAACAATGCAACTTGTTCAAACTGAATTGTGCAACCCTTTCAGCAATTCAAAATTAAAAAGCATATTTGCTATTAATAAAATAAAAATATAAATTCTTGGCGACCATGAGGCGATATAATATATCGTATCTCATAATATTGCGATACTATGCTGTATCGACCCTGAAGGGGAAGAACCTAATAGTTCGTGTGAGTTTATTATAATTCTTATTTTCTGTCTTATGCCATGGCTCAAATTCCTGTGAGATGGACGGAGGTAGAAACATGAAACTTGGTAGATGATTTGTAAATGATGTGCATTACCTTCCCAAGAAATATGAACCCAGTCAACCAGATGGTGGCGCTGTAATTAAAGAAACAATGCTCGATTTTTGGAAGGCCACGCCCATGACACTGTACATCAGAGTCAAGTCCAGCTCATTGTGCTCTACAAAAAAGCCTCTAGGACCATTGAAGTCCACCATGATAGATTCTCCGCCATTTTGAATAGTTTGAAAATCACATTTTTGACATCTCCTCCTAAACCTTAGGTCCAGTTGGTACAACATTTGCTGTGAATGCTCAATGGACAAAGCTTATCAAATATTTTATGAAGGTTGTTGATATCTTATTTAATTTCAAGATAATTACCAATAAACTTGGACAGGGGCGGAGCTTTCCAGAGAAATTGCCATAACTCATTCACTCATTTGATGGCAAACGCTGCGACAGTGTAGCATCCACTTACAGTCTGAAAAAGTCAAGTGGTTCATTTTGATTTTCATGATTTGGAGAATCAGAAAAGATCATTGATGATGTCTTTGTGTGGTTGGGTCTGATTGTGATGTATTCCCCTGTTACGATGGCCGTTGCTGTCAGTCTTTTCCATCTATGACTAGGCGCTTTGCATTGTGGGAACCAGTACGCAGGGAGACTGGTCTGATGCATACTGTAGACTTTTCTGGAATCAGTAAGACATCCGGGTATTTTTGGAATACCGCAGATCTCACATTTGTGCACATGCTGCATTTTGTCGTAGTACGTACTACTCGTATAGAAGGCGGTTTCGAAAAAACAGAAGGAAGAGGAGTCAAAAACTTCCAAATGAATGCTGGTTATGTATTTGTGCATACCAGTTAGCCTGTCTTGTTGAATTAATTACATTTATTTGAGGCGGAGATTTGATTTGATTAGAATTGTTAGGTATGTGTTGAGTTAAATGCTGCTGACAGTTTAATATTCATTCATTTAAGGGACGGTTAAACACTGCAGGCTTTATGATGACAAAACTAGTGTGTGATTGGTCTTCCCCTGTTTTTCAAACTGAATTAAACCGGCTTAAAGTGACATTTCACAACTTGTTGAGGCTTGATGTGTAGGTGGAAGATCCTTTCCCCCCTTCATGAAAGTGACCAGTTTATTTAGTCTAAAGGAATACTATGAATAGATAATCCACAAACCAAAGACAAACCCGTCTTCTAATATGTCGAAAAAATGTCTTCTCTTCTGTCTCCTATCATTTCAAAAGCTGCACTCAACCTCATACAAAATATCTCAACACATCTCAGCCATCACACATGTGAAGTTGATTAGAAGAAGGTTCAATCTCATAGCAGCTTTGTTTGTAAAGGTCATCCATCGAGCCGGTAAAGTGGGTTCTCTTGCAAACATCTAAAGACCTGGTGTTTGTGCTGACACTTGCTTGGCTACTACACACAGAAGCTCAACATTAATTCTTTCATTACTTCACACTTCGGCCGTACTCGCTGAGCGGTATCCAAGGAAAATGTGACTTCACTTCCTTAGCAACAGCTTGACAGGCTCTGTGTTTGTAGGTCTGGTTGTCAGCTTTTCCAGTGTGTTCTGCATTTGACTCTTAATGCCCAGCGGTGCTGCACAGTAACATGTTTTACACAGCAGCTCCTGTGTGTGTGTCCATTGTAAAACTAATAAACATAATTTTCTCTCATGTCTCCATTGTTTTCCCTTTTCCTTCCCTCCCATTACACATCTTTTCCACTCTCTCTCTCTTCTCCAAATCATTTTCTTTGGTTTTGACCATTGCCCCGTCTCATTTTTCTTTCCTGCACACCCCTTCCTCCTATCGTTTCCCACTTTTCTTGTCCTTTTGTCCTTTCTTTCATCTTTCTTCCACATCCCCATTTTTCCTTTTTGCCCCCTTTTTCTTTCCCCTCTCTCTCACATTTGCCTTCACTTTTTTTTGCCATTCTGTCATCTCTCCCTGCTTCTGTTTTCTCCCCCCCCCCCCTGTCTCTCCTCTCTGCAGGGTGTGGGAGGTGACAACAGGTGAGGTACTGAACACACTGATCCATCACAATGAGGCAGTTCTTCACCTGCGCTTCGCAAATGGCCTCATGGTCACCTGCTCCAAGGACCGTTCGATTGCAGTGTGGGACATGGCCTCTCCCACTGACATCAGCCTACGCCGTGTCCTCGTGGGACACCGGGCCGCCGTCAACGTGGTGGACTTTGACGATAAATACATCGTGTCCGCTTCAGGGGACCGCACCATCAAGGTAATGAGCAGCCACTCATAAAGTTTGAAGAAAAGCTGGCCTTGGAGTACGTGTGACAGATGATGTGACAAATTGAATAAAGAAATGTTGATGTTTGAAAGTTGTATCAGGGTTTGAAGTATGTTAACTATGATACATCAAATATCACTAGAAATACATTCAGTGAAGAAATGTAATTTAATTCTAAAAGTGTGAAAGAGTTTTATTTAGTAAGCTACAGTCATCTGAATAAATACATGCCGTGTTTTTTTTCTGCACTTCAGGTATGGAGCACCAGCACCTGTGAGTTTGTCCGCACTCTAAATGGTCATAAGCGTGGTATTGCCTGTCTACAGTACAGAGATCGTCTTGTGGTCAGCGGCTCCTCTGACAACACAATCAGGTACGTGAGAGATTTAAGATGCATATCGTGTTCTACATAATGTAATAATTGAATACAAATCCACTTCACATGAACCAGTTTGATTGGAAACTTTCTTCAATTTGCCAAGAAAAAGTGACTTGTAATAAAAATGTTTTTGAAAAGGCTGAGGCCAAAACACTGAGAATACAGTGTACTTTTAATATCATATTTTATGGTCCTGATGCTTTTCTTGCACATTTTACCACACCCTAGCACTTCAAACTAAAAAGTATGGACTGCATGTTGTTGCCATGTGTGTTCATGAAGGCCTTTTTCTCCAGGTTATGGGACATCGAGTGTGGAGCGTGTTTGCGAGTGCTTGAAGGTCACGAGGAGCTGGTGCGCTGCATTCGCTTCGACAACAAACGGATTGTCAGCGGCGCCTACGACGGGTCAGTCTCACACACACACACACTTGGAACTTAGAGTCACATTTTGTTCCTGACTTTGTGTTGTCTCATGTTTCTCTGCAGTAAGATAAAGGTGTGGGACCTGCAGGCAGCCCTGGACCCACGAGCCCCCGCCAGCACATTATGTCTGCGCACTCTAGTGGTAAGTATCACTGAATCAAACCTGTTTGTCATAGGGCTGCTGACTGGAGCTTATGCACAAGTTTCAGAGGCAACAGATCTCAACTGTTTATATTTGAATCTAGATTTTAACTAACATTATATTGTTGCTGGTTTTGAGAATCATTGAAAAGATGATAAAGGGACACTGAATTTGCTCATTTTGAGTTCACCTGGCAGAAGCTTTCTAATATGACAGCTGGATGAAATATTCTGTTTTTGTTGAAACTTTGATAAGAAGTATGGATTAAAAAGTATCCTTTGTAAATCTGTTTCTGAACTGTTTTGCATTTCATGAAAAGATGGTTCTAACATTTATTTATTATTAGTTTTTGGACAAAATATTTAGAAAAATTCTTAGATCACCTCTACATAAACTGTCATTGTGAGGAGAGGTGGACACAAATCAAAGTTTCAAAATGTTGATTCTTTGTAACTGTGGGAGAAGTCCAGAAAGAGTTTCTCAGTGAGAACTTGATACGGAGAAGTGATATCAGAAGCTCATCACCAATCTTGCATAGAAGCGTTAACGTTCGTCTGCGGCCTGATCTCAGAGTTTAAATCATACATCTTCATGGTGTGGATGTTTTTACAGCATGTTGTCATCATTTCTTTGTCCATTGTGTTTTCAGGAGCACTCTGGCCGCGTGTTCCGCCTTCAGTTCGATGAGTTTCAGATCATCAGCAGTTCTCACGACGACACCATTCTGATCTGGGACTTTCTGAACGTCTCGACCAATGGCCAGTCAGAGGGGCGGTCTCCCTCTCGCACCTACACTTATATTTCTAGATAGCAGGTACAAAGACTCAACCACACTTGCATCCACATTCAGACTGATAAGACACATGATCTTATTTGCATGTTGTATAAATGCAATAGTGTCTGACTGCAGACTTTTTTTTTTTTTTTTTTTTTTTGCACCAGGTGGCGCCATCAACAGAACCATTTCTTGGAGGAGTCCAGGGCTGATTGACTGATGGGTGTCCATCATGGAAAGGAGCCCATCTCTTCTCCTTCCTCTTCGTCATCTCTCTGTCCACCTCTAACCCTGCCCCCGCCACCTCCTTGCTCGTTCTGACAGACTCATGAGCTTGTGCCCATTACCTGCCAGCACCGTGACACGCACTCACACACACATACACAGGTCAACAGTAAAGAAGATCCCCCACAACAGAACCAACACAACTCTCCCAAGAAGCTCCCCCTCTACTACTGATTTATATTTTGTAAAGTACACTAATGACAGTATTAACTTAGACATATTATAAGTCCACTATCTCCCCTTTTTCTCCTCGTTACAAACTTAAGCAGCCTCTGCTCCTCAGTTTTTAACCCGCCAATCAGGTTTCCACAGATATGGAATGGCTTATTGATATATATTTATAGATATAAAACACACATACATACATACATACATACATACATACATACACACGGTGGCACAGTTGGACAGAAGGTGACCAGAGCTGTGATGCGGGAGACAGAGACTCTTAACTCAGCTCTACGAAAGGAGGGAAGGACCGGAGATGGAGGTAGTGATGGAGGGAGAAACGTGTCGGGGACGACCTCCCTGCTCCCTCTCACTCCCTCTCACTCCCCCCCCCCAGGTCTCTCTCTCTCTTCAAATCCCCTTTACCCTGCTGCCCTCCCTTCCAAACCCCAGAGATGCACACCCGCTTGGAATAGGGGGGCACACACACTCAAGTTTGCATGAGTGTGTGTTTGTGTATGTGGACTTTTGAAACGGCAGAACAGAGCAGAAGCGTCAAAAAGACAGACATGCATGTGAGGTTGCCTTGGATACAGCATTCCGGTACACCTCTGCTTTTTTTTCTCTTTAACTCTTACTTTCTTACTGTTTTTTATTACTGTTTTTTTCTCTTTTTATTTGAGTATTTTGGTTCTTAGTACAAAAATCATACTAAGCGTAGTCCTTTCTCTCTCTCTCTCTCTCTTACTGTCTTTTTCTTCTTTCTTTCTTCTAACTTGGACCCTTGTTCATCATCTGTCCCTTTCGCTCCATCTTTCTCTCCCCTGTCATCTACGTGCTTGCTTTGGTTATGAGAGAAGCTGGAACTCAAGAGCTCAAATTTAGCTGTAAACAGAGTTGTCTTGTCAAAAATTGTGTTGTATATTAAAAATGATTTTTTAAAGAAGAAAAATGAACTTATTGTGAATAAAGTACTTGACAGTGGTGGAGTGTTGAGCCAACTGTAAATGAATGAGTGTCTGTCTGTCTGTTTTTGTCTGTGTGTGTATGTGTGGCTGGATTTGTGCTATGCCATGCGTCTCTATCTGACGAGAAGATGCAACACTCAGCGGGCCTTCAGTATCTTCCTTTTGTTCTTAAAACAGCAAGAGGCAGGATATTTAGGATATATCTATTTGTAATTTATGTTACATTCTTGATTGTTTTCAAGAAATCCCTTCAAAATCATAACTCACTCCAGCATCTGAAACAAATGAGGAAGAGATGATAAAAAGCTTATTAGAAAGAAATGGTAAGGTGGGCATTAAATATTTTGGTTCTAGACCTGTTTTTAAGGTTATGGAATAAAAACGTATGACTCATTGAGGTCTAACAATGTTTACAGGAGCACTTATAAAATTGTTTTAGGGCTCTGATGTTCACATGAAACTCAAAAACCTGGTTATTCTTAATTATTTTTTGTGATTCTAACGGTATCCTTGTTGAGTGACTTTATTTCACACCATCTACCTGGAAGACACGTTCCACAGCAGCACATGACGAAGACACTCTAAAAGCACCCCGTTTAAAACAAGTGACTAGTGTGCATGTAAGCATGCTTTCTGAATAAACTGGGAGAAAGATTAAAATGATCTGATTTGACATGTGATGTCATAAAGGTGTATGATAACCCTGCGTTGGTAAAGACGCTGAAACAACTCCCCTTTTCAAAACCAATGCTCTGATTCTAAAGATTAAGAGATGATCAATTAAAACGATGCTTGTAAAAAATATGGAGAGTGACACTATGTCTTTATGTCGCTACAGTCTTAAGTCACTCATGCTCATACAGTATCTCACAAAAGTTCTGTCTCATTTACATTTTTTTAAAAGTGCACATTTTATTACTAATAAGAAATGTGTTATTATATTAGACCTATTTTATGGAAACTTAAAAAGGAGGACAAATGAATGAACAAATGCCAACTTCTTAGAAATTGAAAAAGTTCAATTATAGATTAGATTCAATCCACTAAATTGTAATATTCAATTTTTACTCTTAACCACATTCTATATGAATATAAAACAAAATGGATTAAATATATAATAAAAATGAACTGTCAATAGATTGATTCCACACTTTCTGTGTGACCACCAAATGTTCAAGCACTTGCATGATTGTTGATTTAGACTCGAGGCCATTACACTACAAACAAATGTGGGTTGAGCTGCAGCAAGTCCCTACTAATCACTAATGTGATGAAAATATCAGTGTAGTGAAGGTGGCCACCAGGTGGGAGTATAACCCCAGTTACCTCCCACAGTCTTACGTGTTTATAACACTCTGGCTGGGATTGTTTGGTAGCCAAGTTTGTAGTCTAAATAACCTGTTAGAGAAGATCACATACTCACTCTTGTAAACACTGTAACTGTGAAGTATGAATGTATGTTTGAGATGCTAAAAGTGGAGCCTCAGCAAAGATCTGGCTGGTGCAGATGATCTCTATAATACCTCTGTCTGGTTATTGTACAGTTTGTATTCTCTTGGCTGGGTAGAAGGAGGGGAGTTGGTTTTCTCGATTTCTGGGTTTAGTTTAGTGTAGTAGAATGTTTCAAATTCTGGGAAGAAGTTATGTGGGATGGTTTTGTGCTTGGTGGAGCACCATTAGTATATGATGTGTGTATGTGTTGGATATGGGTGTGTGTGCTTCCTCTGGGTCTGTGGGATTTTGGCCCATAATTCCTGCAGCTCTCAGGTCACAGCTCCGTTCTCACGCACATATTTGGCATTCCTTCCCCGACATGATTACCATACACCTTCCACTCTGGGTTTGGCTACGCAGAATATTTCCATCATTCCCGAGTGGAGCTGAAGCAACGTTCCAGAAATGAACAACTCACCCCACCACCCCCTACTCGCTCTTCTTTATCCCACCCCCAAAACCCTGTTACCCTTCCACCCCACTGTCTGCTTATACAGCCCCCCCCCCAACCCCCCCAACCCCTCCAGCACAGATTCCTGCTGTCTTGCAATAGGAATCCTTTGGTACAACCCTTTTTTCCCCCTGAGTCAGCTGTTTCTGTCTGCCGGCATGATTGGGTCATTTGGCAGCGACATCTCTTCAGTGACCTCCTGCTTGGATGGGGAAGGAAGGGGAGGGTTGGGGTGACAGGAGCAGGAGAGATGAGAAGCAGTAATGACACTATCTGACTACTGCAAGTTTCCCTTCTACTGTTCTGTATGATCCTTCATGTTCCAAATGTAACTTTATTATGTAGAGGACACTGATACATTTGTAGAGTTGGGGCTTATGACTTATCGAGGCAATTTCCCATGGGTTCCTAAGGGACAATTGATCCTTGTCAGATTCGTATTTTATGAAGTGTTTCAGTGTTTGATATTTCAGTTTCTGTCTCTACTTCAACAGATAGCGACAAGGACTAGAATGACTGCAGAGTCCATTCTTCTACAGCCATCAAGTCCCTACGCCCCCTCCATATTGCATATATACTGGTTGGATTTGAAATGGTTGCAGGGGTTTGATAAAAAAAAATTCGTAAAAGTTTGTAAAACTAATTCTTGTGGCTAACTTCCCACATTCAGATTTTTGGAGTAGCTCTCATAGCTTGTAGGAGGAACAGAGTGACGTCCCGTTAGTTGCATGAGTCTGCTTATGACCCTTGATAATGGTCGGAGAACATTTTTTAAATCTGTTGTGTTGTTTCCTGATCATTTTGAATCGAGCTGGCATAGTATCAGAAAAAGTTTCATTGGCAAATAATTTGTGTGTCATCCTTTGACTGAACACTTATCTTTTGTCAATCAAATTCCAGAAAACCTGTGTGAAATGCCTGAAATCCATCATGTTAAAGTAATGGCATATGACAAAATTGATATATATTGTTATCATTTAGCCATTTTTTAATTGTTAATGGTTAAAATAACTAGGAGACGTAAATGTTGGTAAACAAAGTTAAATACAAACCTAAAAATTGGTGAAAAAATGCTGCAAAACTGGCATCATCATGAATAAGTCTGCACAAAAATGATTGTAATATTTCTCTCTGAAACAACCAGATAACTTAAAAAACAGCATCTGAAAATCTGTGATGAGCCACATTAAAATAAACACAAGATACTTGTGCCCAAATGAAACAACATAGGTTGTATCATGGATTACATGTTTACATGATGTCCAATTCTACTCCCTTAAAAACTTCCCAAAGCTGAAGGAAATGTCTTCTCATTGATTGTTTTTTTTTTTTTTTACAAGATGCTCCATTTGAAACAAATAAAAAAAATGAGAAAACCTTCATAGGTTCATAATACAGAAGTCAGAACAAGTGTTTGCTTCTTTGAATGATAAATAACTTACACGATATTAAAAACTTGTTGCCAAGAAATCATTTGTCAATCAAATAATTGGGCACCTTTACCAGCCAGCCAGATTGTGAGCCTTAGTCAACATGAATCTCTGTCTGCAGTTTATTTTTTGACACAAAAAAAGAAGTTCAAAGAGGCTAGGACACGGGAAATGTTTCTGTAAGATTTACTGAGTCAAGAAAGACTGCTGCACACAGAGCTGAAATAAATAAATGAAATAATTTTATCATAATAATTATAGTAACCATCATAATAAGATTGCTTATTTAGGGTTTCTGTCTTCTTTTATATATATAATATATATAACTTTCAATAAATTGTTCCCTTTAATATTTGTCTCCTGTGTGTATGCATGAGTCTTTGGTTTGTTCCACTGAATGTCCTGGTAGCAGCATTCTGTATCCATGGTATCGCACAGGAGCATCATCCCCTGGGTCGTTTCTATAGCAATGCTAATCGACAAGGCACCCTCCCCGCCGTGCTCGCCCCTGTGCTTGTCACCCTCTGCACCTATAAGCTGAAGGTGAAGTGTCCTCCGGGGGCTTGGGCGAGGGCAGGAGTCATGAAGAAGGTCTCCAGTTGTCTTTGGTCATTGTTGGTTTGGTTTGCTGTGACTGGATGGCTGTTTTTGGTGCAGCTTGGTTTTTATACATTCGAGTTCTTTAACCTTCAGTCCCTGCGGTGAGTTGTCACGGGTTCATGCAGGGACTGGATGGTCCCTTTCCAGAGTCCCTCATGATCCAGCTTCACTCATGGTTGTTGGTGCACTCACTCACACACGCAAACACACACTCTAACATACATTCCCTCTCCTTCTTCTTCTTCCTCTTCTTCCAAACATACATTTATTCAGTAAGCCCCTAACTCGACCGTTCCCTCATTCATCCTTTTGTCATTCGTCTAACAGTCTCACAGGTTCCCACTGATTTAGCAGTGAGACAAATAAGTGCGTCACATGTCAACAATCCATGATTGGTCCGTTTGATCTGTGCAGAGTGCTCTATCCCTTTGTCCCCTCTGCTGTTTTTCTGTCTTCTCCCTCCTGTTTTCCCTTTGTCCATAAGCTAAGCATCCACTGTCTTGTCCAGTCAGTCTCTCCCACCCTTGTTCTCTCTGCATGGTCCAGTTGTAATCCCACACTTAACATTGTCCAGTTGGTCCAGGAACAGGAGACATGAAGGCCTTGCTGTTCTTGTGGTTGTGGAGTAAAGGCCTTCGTGGGGACTAGGACTCTGGCTGCCCTTCATGTTTCCTGATAGTGTTTCTGGCCTATAAAACATTCCAAATCCACAGAGCTTCCAGTGATGGACCAGGAAAAGTCCAGTCTGTCCAGGAAGGAAAATAAAACTGAGAGAAAGGATCAATAAGTTTGGGGCTGTAGTGGCAATTAAGTAGGTGTGAAACTAAACCCCATGAATGATTCATCAAGTTTCTTGTCAATGTTAGTCCCAACAAAGGCATGACATGACAAGCAGACTCAGGTTGAGGCTTTGAATGACAGGACAGTGGGTGCCAGCATTAGCAACTGCTAGCGAGGCCCTGTAGCGCGCACCCTCTTGCCCCGCTTGCTGATGGTGGTGAAGCGAAAGGGGGTAGTGAGGTCAGGCTGCTCCCCAGGCGGGAAGCGCTTCATGAAGTGTACGTCCTGCTGGTTGGGGAGGGTGTGTGGGCCGCGGCGAGGGCGGCCTCTTTTAGTGAAGCCAACATACCAGCCTGTGTAGCGCGCTGACATCAGAGCTGTGTAGTGGTTTTCCAGAACCTTTTCCACAAAGACACAGTCGGCACTTCGATTGCTGGCCTTCTGAGAGAGCAGAGAAACCACAGGTATCCCACACACACACACACACACACACACAAACACACACACACACACATTTGGAGAAAAACAAAGAGAGGCTGGTCAGGAAACTGTAAGATATTTTTTGATACACATGTTGCGAATAGAAAGAAGTCTCACCTTTCCTACGAGCTTGCCACGGCGGTTCATGCACAGGTAGAAGTTTGTTTCTTTGCCCCGGATTCTCACCTGGCTACCGAAGGTATCAGCCTCCACTACGAGCTGGGCTTGTGAAGGGACAGACAGAGGGACAGACAGACATTAGAGCCACAGGCAGTTCAGAGAGAAACAGATTGTTGCACTAATTGTTGTATTGTTGGTTAACAGGGTTTATTAGGTTGTATCACAGGTAGAAAGGTAAAGATAAAAGGAAATTGGGGCTAACTAATCTTCATGTTGTATCCAATAGGACACAACATTCAAGCTAAAACAGAGAACACTCCCAGGTATGAATAGCAATTGTTCAGATTACCAGCTACCTCTAAATCAGATTTAGCATTAAACAAGATAAGGTATTCACATCTTATCACAGTTTAAGGATTCATAGTTGCTATTAAACCTTCTGATAAATCCCAGTCAAACGTAAATGTCTCCTGCTGGACAGATGGCTGTCAGATAAGGCCGGTCACACACAAGGATGTGAGCCGGCTGACAACAAATGGGCCTCGTAAAAAAGATAGCAGGCAGGAGTAGACAGAGCACGGTGGGCTCAGAGGAGTGGGAGAACACTCAGACTGAGTGTCTGTGATGCTGTTGTTTTAGGTGCGAGCATGTGCGCGTGTGCACAGGTACATGTGTGTACATCCTTCGAGGCAAATCCGCTTCACCATCTACACATCTTCAGAGAGCGCTTGTGCCTGTTTAAAAATAAATCCTTAAAATGGTTCCTACATGACCTTAGTCAACAAAGGGGTCAAGAGAAATCAATACCTCCCTCCCTCTTGCCCTCTTCCTCTCTCTACCCCCGACTCTCCTCTCGTCTCCCGTCTGCTCTTTTGCTTCATGTTTATACCTTCATGCACCCGCCCCTTCTTCTTCTGCGCTTTATTTCTTCTCTTTCTGCTGGTTCCTGTTTCCTCCTTTTATTACTTCATCGACCAAAGTAGCTCAGGAGTGGCATTTCTTAATACAGAGACAGGCTTTTGCCTCTCTGTCCCATCTTTGGACAGAGAGCATCTTAGCAACTTGACATGTTTGTGAATGGAAGGAAAGTGCATTATGAACCACCACTGAAACACTAAGAAATCTGAACTCCGGCTTTATGGCTTGGCTTCTTCTGCCCATTGATTCTGTTTGTGGTTTAAGAATGGGTTAGCCATTATTTCAAATGGAGCAAGGTGGAGAGGAAGAGGCAGTGGGGGATGGACAGAAAGAGTGTTAAAGCATGGAGGGAGGGAGGGAGGGAGAGGAAGCCTGCTGTTTTAAATCCAGAGGAGACAACAGGGAGGATGAGAAATCAATGAAGGGATCGATGAAGGAGATGAGTTTCTAACCCTCGCTCCGACACTACCTGCCAGGCTTCTCACACTTTTTTTTCACTAACACCTTCTCCCTCGCTCTTTTTCATTTTGCTCTCTTGTGAATCATTTAGTCAGCAGCCAGTCGATGAGGTCTTTGTACTCCCAAGACAAGCTCCACTGCCCCTCTGCCAAAGCCTGGGGAGACGTCTGTGTGTGTGTGTGTGTGTGTGTGTGTGTGTGTGTGTGTGTGTGTGTGTGTGTGTGTGTGTGTGTGTGTGTGTGTGTGTGTGTGTGTGTGTCTGTGCTTTTGTGAGTGTGCCTGCATAGTTGCATTCTGTACCCATTCATGCATGCACTTGGTCAACCTGCAAGTCTTAGTACTTGCAGCCATCAGTTGGTGTGAGTGTGCAGTGCATTTTCTGCTGTGTGTGTGTGTGTCTTACCATATTTGTCCCCATCCTCTCCTCGGGCGCTGATTCTGCGTCCCAGCACCTGGACATGTTTTCCACTAGTGCGGCTGTAGAGCTGGTAGACCCGGTGGTGTCGCCGACTCATGGTGTCTCGTACCTGTGTCTGGTTCTCCACATGCACGCTGAAGTTGACCCCATCCACACCAAGTACCTGCTGCAAACACACACACCAAGCCAGAAACACGCACCCAGAGGTTAATACAGAAAGCAATTAACAGGTTTAAAAAAAACTACATTTCTACTAGTAAACAACCTGTCTTTTCTGCCGCACACTTGCTCTTTGTAATGCATATAGGGACTCACTCACCTGTAATGGATTGCACATCACCAGCAACATCTGGATACATCTAGGAAAAGTAGAAACAGATTAGTTTAGAAATATGTAAGCAAACCAGAAAGTTGGAAGAGTGATGTGTGACACCATCATTTCCATCTCTTTCTTCTCGGCCGTTCTTTTTTGTTCAACATCTCTTTTCCTCATTGGGTGATTACTCACACTGCTGGGTGTGTGGCTGGCACAACGGCCTGACAAACAGGCAGACAGATGTCTGGTGAGACAGAAAACACCCAGAGCAGTGTTTATCGTTATGCTACCAGCCTTCTGTCCAAACCCACTTTCTGACCCGTTCCTGACATTCACCACGCCAAAATCTGGCCTCCAAATGACCCGATTGGACCGTGGCGAAATGGCAAACATGCCGAGACAACTAGAACATGTTTTGGTTTGGACATCTGAGGGAAAAGGCTGGCTTATTTGGCTGCTCTGTGTATGTAGACAGCTGGGCTGGGCTACAGGTGTACAGTCTGCCCTGATGTGGCTTGGAGAGTGTCAGACTGTGGTCACATTTAGAGAATAAGCCATGAATAAGTGAGAACACGAGCTACCAAAACGTGAGGAAGGTTGATTTATGGAGGAATCAATTGGTGTGGAGTAATGGTAGTGATGTAGTATGTTGAATTAATGTGTCCATGTGAAATTATACCTTTCATGAACTGTTTTTTTAATGTTCTGACTATCTGGACTGTTTGACACATTTATGATTTGAACAGCTGCTTACCGTTACAATTTAAATTCTTTTCACTCTTTCACATCACTTAATTGAAGTGTAGACCTTGACCTTGGATGTATCACATGTTATTTACAGCTTTAGTTGGGGAGTGACTGTGTTGTGCAAAGTCTCCCCTGGCAGTCCTTGAACTGCTCTGAATTAGTGGCTGAAGACTTAATGAGGTTCAGGACTAAGTGTGTGGGCTGAAAAGATATTCTACAAATTTTGTCTTTCCCCACCTCATCTTTTGCTATCTCTCCGCATGCCTCCTCTCTCTCCTGCTCTTTGCTCTGCTCTTTTTCTCTGACGTGTTGTCCTCCCTTTCTCTCCTCTACCATATCTCTCTGTCCGCTCTACCTTTCTCCTATCATCCCCTGCCTCCCAGCTTCCTTTATGTTTGGGGTTAGCAGGGTGACTCCTCCATACTGTCACGGACATACACACAGATGTGCAGTTGTGAGCTGGGTGTGGGTATGTGTTCAGGAGGCGCAGGCAGCTGACAGCTGGGCCAAAGCAAAGACATACACGCTGCTGAGAGAGGGAAAGATAGCGAGGAGGAGAGAGAGGCAAACTGAGAGGTGCACAAAAGGAGAAGGAAAAGGCAGGACAGATGAAGGTGATGTCAGAATAAATAGAGGGGAGACGAAGAAAGAGAAGGCTGACAGATAATAAAAGAGTTGAAAGATAAAATCAGAGTGAATGAGCAGATGCACAGATGTGGGAAGGTCAACAGCTCAAACATCTCAAAGTACGAGGAAAAAAGTGGCAAAATGAGAGACAGTAGTGTAACCACAGAGTGTGGTCTGGCGTGAGAAGTAGACACAAAGATAAATAATAGGATTGAAAGAGGAGAGGGATCAACTCATGCACATCGAAACACATGTCTTTGCATCCTGACTAACACCCGCATACCATCTTCCCTCCTGTCTCTCTTTCCCATCACTGGTGTGCAGGCCCCTGAGTTGTTCTAATAGATACAGACACCACGGGCAACGCAGCTGAGTGTTGGCCCTCACATTTTGCCTGCGCAGCCGAAAAAACCTGAGCGCCTGTGCATTGTGAGGACTCTCAGCTGTTAAAACACCACAGCTGCACAGCCGCCGAGGACACTGCAGGAAAAGTGCCTCGGCACTGGATTCCCCCATACCCACAAAAACCACAGACACTCCGTATTATGCCAGCCACAGAGAGAAATAGAAGGAGAGGGGAAAGAGAGAGACGGCATCGGTCAGGGGAGGGGGTGGGGGAGGGATGAGAAAACGAGAGAATAAGAGAGCTGCAGAGTAAAAGTCCTGGAGAGTAAAGACAGAAGGAGGTACAGAGAGAGGGAAAGCCTGGTGCGCCTTGGAGGGCCGCCAAAATAAGCATGGGTCTGACATCATAAACCTGCGTCCCAGCAGATCCACCATATGGAGGCTGCGGTTAGACGATCAGGCCTGCACAGCGAGGACTGGGCAGCAGCATGGAGTGAGAGCAGCAGCATGGAGTGAGAGCGGTCTGACTTGTGGGACTCAGCGCAGAGCGGCGGTTTCAGCTGTGTGTAGCAGTGGTTAGCGTGGTAGGCCAACATTGGAGCAGTGGGCTTCGGCACCATGCAACAGTTTCAGATGTTCAGCAGTGGGCCCTGGTGAAGAATAGTGGTTAGGCTAGTGGGCATGTAAGTGGTATCAGCAGTAATGAGGCCTATGGTGGAGCAAGGCTTTAGGAAGATGAGGGCCTCTGACATAGAACTGTGGCTTTAAGAGAAGCAGTAACAGGTTGTTGGTCTTTCTTACAAGATTTTCAGTGTGTTCAAGTTTGTAGAACAGCGTGGAGAAAGTGAAATGACTGTGGTAAAACTGATAGGCAAGAAGGAAATGAATGCAGAGATGATTGGCTATGAAATAACTAAACTTAAACCAGCAGACTAAACAGTGAGTCTGCTCCTCCTCAGATACTGCCAGGGGCGCCATCATTCATCAGTTATCAATTCATGCTTTTTATCTGAGCATATATCTGTGGAAAAAATAAGGTATAGGCCAGACAGGGAGACAGATGTGGGCAGTTAGGTGGGTAGGAGCTGAAGAGAGAGACAGAGAGAAAGAAAGAGAGAGAGAGAGAGAGAGAGAGAGAGTCGGGCAGACACCAGCAGCAGCATACACCCTGTCCAGGTTGTGTAAGGAATGAGAAGTATCTGAAGATGACTGCCATCTGGGAGAAGTACAGCCGACACAAAGAAAGAAAAATAAATCCCCTGGCTTTTAACAAGACACACCTTGAATGGACAAACCCGAGCCCCCTGAGTCTGTATCCTACTCCTCTAGATTTGTTCTTGGCACTTTATTATTTTCCTATGCAGCTTGATAAAGCCGGTTTTATTTGACATGACTTCTGAATTATTTTCAATAGGAAGGGAAAAAGAAAGCATTTTCTTGGCAATGGGAAAATTGCCTTTTCTAAGCCAACCTAGCCATCCCTGAAGTAAGTGCAGATGGTGATGGAGATGTTTATGGCAGGTTTTATGAGTAACAGGGCCCTGACTCTGACCCAGTGACCCTGAACTGTCAGCCAATCAAAACAGGGCCTTCCATGGCATGTTTTCTATGGGGACTGATGAGGAGTGATGTAATCGTCAGACACTGCAGCCTTCCTCTCCATCATCTTCAACTGTAGCTAGGTCTGTCATTAGTTTACACAACTGAGCAAAGAGATGAATAAATAACACTTTTAAAGAAAAAGTGATAAAAGGGACTTACAAGACGGTCAGCGTGGAAAGAAGGGACCACATCGCTTCCCCCCTCCACTATGGAACTTGGCCCAGAGACAGTCTCCTCGCTCGGTCTGAGCCAGTCCGACAGTCAGGAGAGTTCCCCTCTGCGTTTTTATTCCGGTTGATGTTTTGCAGAGTCAAAGAGTCAGTGGACACTCCCGTTGGCATCGGCGGCGGTGTGCCCCGGTTCCGCTGGCGTGGGTAAATGTGCGGGCGCAGGCAAAGTGGGATGTGAGGGCGGGGTAGCCGTGCCACTGTGACCGTCGGGAAACCTCTAACAGCTGACCAGACCTGTGTGGAGAGGCGAGTGGGCGGGGGAGGAAGGATGGGGCTTTAAAGTCCCCAGCAAGGAGATGAACAGGTGAAAGCGCGTGGAGTTGATAGCCAACTCCAGCTGACCTTGCTGGCCCTCAGAGGGATGCTCGGCCCTGTGGACAGCTGCCTTGCGTGCGTAATCTTCTGCGCAATCCAATGCGTAATGCTTCAGCGCAGCAGCAAGCTTCTGCTCTCCATCATGAATTTGTTATAAATTATATGGTAAGACACAGTGGTGGAGTTTATGTTCAGGCACAGACAGGAGCAGGAGGCAGATTTAGTTCCAGCAGAGCGGGGTCAGGGGCTGGTGGAGGTGGGCTACCTGAGCTGGCTGATGGAGCAAACAGTGATCTGGAGACGGGCGCTCTGCGGGCGCAGGGTAATGCAGGGCAGCCTCGCTCATGACTGCGGCCCAACGCTGGCTCAACGGGTCTGTGGCTCAGGTGACACCGACCAACAGTGTTCGACAGAGGTGGCGATAGGGTCCCGGAGCGGTCCAGCTCAGAGGGTTGTATGGAGAGTACTGAATGAGAATGGGTGGGGATCATAAATGGGAGAGAAAAACGAGAGAGGGAGGGGTGGCTGGAGAGGATGGGAACAGCTGTGACTGGGTGGCGGACTCAGCCACCCGCGACACAGCGAGGAAATAACAGCCGCACTTTGCACCTGATTTTCCGGACTTCCCTGCTCGCCTCAGCCGCTGTTTACTGCGTGGTTGCAGCAGTACTCCTTGCGCCCTGTCGACACAATACCAGCCGAAACACAGCACGATGACATCACCTCCAAAATGTTTGAAGGGGGAAAATGCAATCCGATCTTTTTATTTATTTTTTTAAACGTAGAAAGTTTAAGCAGTCTCTCTGAAAGGGGAAAAACACGAGTCTCCGCGCTCCGAGAAAAAAACAACTCCGCGGTGTGAAAGCAGAAGAGTCGTGCTCGCCAGTTTGTAAAGAAATAAAAGTTAAAACGGGCGCACTGGAGACGTGTTTGCACAAAACCACAGTGACAAATCTACTCCATGTCCAGAACATGCACCGTCGCTCTTCACTGATGTTTGCTTTCCTGTTTAAGTTACACACCAGATGAAAAAACAACTCAAAGAGAAAGCAGCTAGGTGCGATTTATCCACTTCACTGGTAAAATGCAGGTCCTTCACCGTTAAGAAATTCCAAGGTTTTCTTCCATGAAAAGCTCTTCTTGAGGGGGGCTGCACAAGAGAGGCGCGTCGGCAGGCACAGACCTCACTCCAAGAAAAACCAGAACAAGATTTTAACAGACGCGGATCAATCCTCCCTCCCTCCTCTCCTCTCCTTCCTCCAACCCCTCTCCCTCTCCTCTCTCTGCCTCACACACGCACATGCACACTTATTGGATCAAAATGGGATTAGTCAGTCGTTATGCGATTCCGACCCAACTTGCCCTGCAAAAAATATCCATTTTAACAACTCTTCTCCGCTGCGTAAAAACAACATCCGTTAATGAAGTGATACAATTTTACTTGCGCACAATGCAAAATAACTTTTTTATTTTAATTTTCCCAATCTGGTAATTCAATTTTGGACTCGCCTTATTTCAAGTGATATTTGTTTATGTGATTTCCTAACACCAGTAAAAACGTTGGAAACAATTTGAATGGTGCCATGGTATCAGGAGGAATTCGTTCGTTAAAAAAATAACTGGACTTCAATACATTTGAGAGAGAAAGTGGCAAGAACTTTCTCTTCACCAGACCGTCATAGGACAAAGACACCTGTCTCAGTCAAGTGAACATCTGCCTCAAAGCCAGGTGGACTTCTTATCCTTCACTATCGCCACAGAAGATAACCTCACCCCTACACTCTCAATGGCCTCGGACTCTCTCTCTCTCTCTCTCACACACACACACACACACACACACACACACACACACACACACACACACACACACACACGCACACATTCACGCACCCACACACACCCCTCAGAGCCGCTGCGCTTTCAAGTGATGTATTTTGACTCCCCATTTCATAACTTTTAAGTTAAACCTTAAGTGGGAAAAATGAAACGGAGAATGAGAGACAGTCGGGAGGGCGGTATGTAAGCACGGATATGGATCCAAAACGAACATTTCTCAGGGATTTCGGCAGCAACGCCCGCTCTGCGCTCCCAAAACTCCCTCTAACCGCCGCACAACCGCAGACGGTCAGCCAAGCCAACGCAACACTCCTGCCATACCTTTCACACACACACACACACACACACACACACACACACACACACACACACACACACACACACACACGAAAGTAAGAGAGTAAATTTGTACGTGTGTGTGTGTGTGTGTGTGTGTGTGTGTGTGTGTGTGTAATGGAGTTGGGAGGAGGCTGGCCTCAAACATCAGGGACAGTTATCTTGGCTCCAGTGTAGGCTTATTCTTCTCAACATTGTTCTTTCAAATGTCTCTCTCTCTCTTACACACACACACACACACACACACACACACACACACACACACACACACACACACACACACACACACACACACACACACACACACACACACACACACACACACACACACACACACACGGTTCTGTAACTGGACAGACGCTTAAGCTGGGCTTGGTAGAGGTACTGTGGTTGAATGCCTTTCCAGTCATGCTCCATAGACAAGCCTCTGGCCTTCTTTCCTACCACTGGCTCTCTCTGTCTCTGCACCTGTGTCTGGGCGCTTTATCGCGCTCACCGCACTGCTGCGAGGGACACGAGTGTAAATGTTGTGGAGAGGGATTTGAACCACATTCTGGTGTTAAGGAATGGGGCCGTCTGGTACTTTTAAGTCCAGATGGAAGGATCAAGGACTGTTACACATCTTGGTGCAATGGCAGAGTAACTAAAAGCAGGCAGAGGAGCCCAATTTACTTCACACAGAAAAAAGCTCAGATAATCTTACCATTGAAAATCTGTAATGATTAGAAGACTCTGGGACACTAGAAGTCTATCAGGCCAAGTAGTATGGATATTAGATTTAGGTGAAATATTGTAAGAGAAAATAAAGGTCCATATACAATAAAGTCTATTCACATCTGGAGTTATGAACAGTTATAATTGCTTAAGCATTCATGCCCTATGTTAGGCTGTACTTGCAGTAAGTGAAAACAATGACTTACAGCTTGCTACTTCTGTTGAGATGATTGACAGGTGTTACAACTTGCCACCTTAAAAAAGTTACCTTAATTTGGATATAACAACCTTGTTCAAAAATGACCTTAATTTTCAAACCAACAAGGCTTTTGCTTTCTATTGCTACCGCTCTCCTTCTGTCACATCACTCTTGCCATTCATTTTCTGTCCTCCCTATCTGTCTCTTTAATCTCCCCGGCTGTTCTTTATCTGCCCACTCTGTCCCTCCCTCTGTTTGCAGCCAGCATATTGATTGCCCATGTCTTTGCCTCTGCAGCTCCTGCCTATTGATCCTTAGCTAAGACACACATGCGCGCGCGCGCGCGCACACACACACACACACACACACACACACACACACACACGCACACACGCAAGCACGCACACACGCACACACGCAAGCACGCACACATGCACGCACAAACACATGCACACACGCACACACGCACGCACACACACACGCACACACATGCACATACATGAATTTGCCCTTCCCCTCAAAAATCATTGTAATGCCATGCAGACTAACTTTACCACACACATTATTCATAAATGAACATGTGCATGTACACATGGGGCACTAAAGCATACAAAAGACACACTCCAAGACATTTTTTTACATATACACTATGTTGTGTTGAATAGACTTGGCATTGATGGACGTTATGCCTTTGTGCTCCTCTCTAGACTCATTAAAGTGAATAAGACTTGTGTGTGTTGTTCTGTGTGTGTATCGGGGGGCCCTGTAGCTGCTGTAGGTCCGGGCCAAGCAGCTTTCTCTCTTGTATCTGTGTATCTCTCTCTCTCTTTGACTGGGCCTGCAGGCTTCCTCATCCAGGGAGCCTGGTCAATATGGCCATTCTGTCTAGCAATTAACATCGATCAGCGCTCGTCAATACCGTCAGCACCCAGACAAAGACCCAGGGTGCATTGCGTGTGCTTGCCCTTTTTCTATCACAGTCCAACAAATCCCCAAACAGCACTCTCATTATAAGAGGGCATTCTGGCCTGACCCCAAGGTCACCGTGGAGGAGAGGCATGGTGTGCTGGACTCTATGTTATGGGTGACTGGAGTGAAACCCTTACACAGAGCTCTGAGCGCACTGAGCCAAAGGCTAGTTGTTGACTCATTATGACAGCCATGTGTGTGTGTGTGTGTGTGTGTGTGTGTGTGTGTGTGTGTGTGTGTGTGTGTATATGTATGTGTGTGTGGGTTTCAGTATGCCTGTGTATGGAGGTGTGGGTGAAGAGTCCAGTTTAGATATTACTTGGATTGTCAAAGAAAAGTTGGCAGACAGACTATATATCTTCCCCATGCTGTGTACTCCAAAGTGTTAGAAACAGTGAAAACTTTGAAGAGTATAAATGCAATCCATCATTCTGGTGACACAAAGCAGATTTGGAGTTCTTAGATGTGTCAAGTGCATTGGATTGTGTCCAATTGGCTTTGTGTATAAGCAGTGTGGGGTATATGTTTGGAGAAGAGCGTGGTGGAGTGAGAGAGAGGCTTGTGGCTTTGATTAATACCTGCAGACCCAGACCTTAAACTTCACATCAGATGTTGAGATGTCAGCCTAACATTGGTTTCTGGGATAGATATCCATACTTCGTTAATCTTGGGCCAAGTTTAAAGTGTTCCCCAATGTGTAAATGTATGAGACACTTAATAAAGGCCCTTTGATGACAGGGGGCCCATGCAAAGTCAAGGAATGTGTACAGTATGCTGTGCTTTGAAATGAGAACCTGTTCGCCACTTGTCCGCGTCTGGGAGATGAGAAAATCAACAGCTGCAACTAAGAACTAAGGATTTAATTAGCGCAGGGCCGTTTGTGCAATGGTGTGCCGCTGTTGAGATGAAGAGAAAAGCAAAATATTGTTTTTATTAGCAGCGATGTTGGTGGTGCACAGCCTGCTCCCTTCTCTCGCTTAGCAAGATTAATTCAGCGAATATGAAGGTTTATTCTCCTCCGTAGCCCAATCCGTTGCAGCTGTTGTCTCTATACATAGCCCAGCTGAAGCACTGGAATAACTTTGCTTTGACACTTTCAAGTTGGAAGGTTTGATGCTGTTTTGGACTTGTGTCAGGGTAATTATTCATGCAATGTAGCTTGTCATTGTCAGGCCAAAGCCTGGTTTTGCTGAGTGAACTGTGTCCAGGTAGTCATGTTCTATGGGCTACGTCTGCCTTTCTGTGGTAGGATACATTGTATGAATTTTATTTTCACGAGGTAATTTTAAAATACCTGTACTTCTGTAGATGAATGACATGCATAATACTGTACCAATAACATATGCGATCCAGCAGCTACACTGTCTGATTTTCACCTCTGTGCCATCTGGCAACCGGTTGTTGAAGTTTGGACACTTTGCTCTGATAAAATGGTTTGTAAAAAACATAAAGACATCAAACTTGGAAAGCGCCATCTCTATGCACCTGGATCATATATCAGCATAATCGAGAACTCATGACAGAACTTTGTGCAGTGGCCAGCAACTGTTTTAGAACTTCTGACTGTCCCAAGAGAGTTAAACCAAGGACAGAAATTCAACAACAACAGGGACCATCTGAATATTTGATCAGACATTTACTTACAGAACTGAAGACTAGATGCTAGTAGTGCAGCAGTAGTGCCACTGACACTTCTGTCTGGTTGGTGGGGGCTGTTTCATGTGCGATGTGAAGAAGATGTAGAGAAGAACAGGAGTGTAATTGCTTCTGACCAATGAGGTTTTACATAAATATGCAGCGTTCAGTGACTGGGTGGATGTTTGTTTAATTATGGTCCCTGTGGTTGTGTGTGTTTGGTTGAGTGAGAGTATCATGACCCTCAGTGACAGACTGTACACAGCTGAGTGTTCAGGGTTTGTGGCTGTAGTGTGAATGTGTTACAAGTGCAAAGATTGAGTGTTTCGGGGCTGCAGTGTGCATGTGTGTGTGTGTGAGTGTTTGTAAGGGTTAGAAAGAGAGTTTTATCCTGTGCTGTCCATGCATAGTGATATGAATTGCAGCTGTGGCTTTTGTTGGACGTAGATCCAGCATGTTTTTTTCTCCTCCCGTTTCATGTTCAGCCGTTCACTGATGGAATCCATGATCATGGTAACCTTCACTCCTGTCATCTTTTTCAGTTCATCTCTTCCACACTGCTCCCACTTCCTCCCCCTCCACTTTAGTATGTGCCCTTTACTCCTTCACCCTCTTCTCCACTGTTCTTTCTGCTGCTTCTGCTTTCCTTTCTCTTTTCTCTCAGTCTGTTTTTTCCCTCTCTGCCTGGCCCTTTAGCCTTGCCACCGGGCAGAGGAGGAACTGTAATGTTTATGAAACCCTTTAATGTGCTCTGTAATTACCCTGGCAACACCTACCATCATTACTCATGCCAATAAAGCACCTTCAAATTGACAGGTCAGAGTTGGATAGTAAGAAACAGAACGAAAAAAAGAGCAGGGCATAGCACACACACTTTCCATCACTCACTCCCTTTCCTTCATTAATCTCTCCTCCTTTCTTGAACTTCCTCAGTCTCCATTTGTTCATCTCTGTTTTGTCTTTTCTTTCATTTTTTTCCCCCATCCACAGCTCCTTCCTCGCCCTCTGCATCCCCTTCTCTCCTGCTCACTGTGACTTCTGCCAAATGCCCAGGTGGTGGTCAATTACAGCACAACTCCTTTTGGAATAACAAAAGCATTCTTAAACTTGCTCCACTGAGTCTATTTTAGGAAGACCTCTCTGTTTGCTGGAAACTGGGTGAATGGGCTCGAAGTTTAGGAAGTGAAACACAGAGAGAGAAAAAAGGATCTTGAAAAAGTAACACTTAGTGAAAGAATGTAAATGAAGATGCAGAAGTAGCCTGAATGATTCATTCCTAAAACAATTTGTTGTGTACTACAGAAATGTTTATTTATTTATTTAAAATTTCCATATGCAATTAACACATACTGCAGCCCCTCTCTCTTCAGCACACCCACCCATGCTGGTCCTCCGGTCACTTAACCTCCCACTTAGATGGCTGAGGCCGCGGACCATCTTGTGTTAGCACTTATGCTAAGTCCCCTCGCTTTTCTCTAACTTTATTGCCAATGTTTGAATTCGTTTTCTGCCTTAACGTCAGGCTCTTATTGTAATACCCTTTGCCCAAGTTGGTTAATCTGCAGCTGTAGTCTCTCATTCTTCCTCTGTTCTGGCAAAATCCTCATTTGTAAGACAAATATTATAACAAATTAAGCAGCAAAACAATGGGTGGGTGTCTGCCTGACGTCAGCCTGCATTTCATTAGCAATCTCTTGGTTAACGCGTACCATATGGAGGAGCCTTCAGGGTAGCCCCCTGCTGCCCAGCCCCAGCCTAGCACAGCCCAGCATGGCCCAGATCGACTTGGTTGCCACGGTCTGCCCCCACCCTCGATCTTAGTCAGCCCCCAGTTTGGACCCCTTCCTGGCCCCCACCATTATGTCATCTTTAATTTGGACTTGTCACACATCACCTGACACCTACCCCCGTCATGCAGTAACCTTTTGTACCGTCGGAGCGAAAAAAGCACTCCGGAGGCTTTCTCCCTCTTCTTTTCTCTCCCACTTTGCCTATTTTTTATTATTCTCCCTTTTCTTCTCATTTTTTCTCTCATGCTCCTTCCCCTTCAATTGCACTCTCTCTGTTGGCTTCTGTCACTCTCTCAACCTCTCACTCTGACCCACCTGTCTTTGCCCTGTGTGTCCTTCAGACTCAGATAAGAAATGTGATGGTATATTAGTGTGCTTGTTATGGGAGCAAAAGAAGAAAAAAAACAAAGAAAGATTCAGACAGGAATCTGATGACACCTCTGCTCAGTCATCTCGGCCCCTTTTTCCAGACCCCCGACAGATGAGCTGAATGACAGTGATATATGGAAAGTGACAGTCAAAGGAAAGCAAAGCATTGTGGAAAGTTATTATTATTGCAGTTAAATTATTGCACATGACAGTATTCTTTAGCTGTTGTGTTGAACCAAGATTTGGACAAGCTTTGGTCGACACGTCTCCTGTGATTAAAAAATAGTGATGGATTTCTGTAATTTAATTTAAAAAAAATGAAATGGACACATGGAGAAAAAGATGAGAGGAAAAGTGCAAATAAGGATTCATGATAATGAGTTTATGTATTGAGTGTGTACAGACTCTGAGATTTGTTTGCATGTGCACTACAGGTTTGTTATATATAGGATGTATTCATTTACTAATGAGCATAACTTGTTTGTGTGTGTGTGTGTGTGTGTGTGTGTGTGTGTGTGTGTGTGTTTTTGCATTACCCTTTCTTGGTCTGTGTTTTTATGTGCATGATCATGTCTGCGTTTTAATGGTCCATGTGCCCTGTTGTGTGTGGGTTGCTGTGCAAACCCATGTGAGTTGCTGGGTGTCTCTGGTAGCTGTCCCTCATCACTGCTCTGCTCCCCGAGGTCTCTGCTGTGGTTTCACCCTCTGCTCTGCTGGGCTGCTGTAAGCTTTATGTTCAACGCTGTTTAAGGCTTTTCTGTTCTAGTCTTTTCTATTCTATTTTATTCTATTTTATTCTATTCATTTGATCATTGTCCCTGAATTTTTATGATAAATATTATATGTTTATTATGACTTGGATTTGACTGCCTTGAAACACAAAGTGATTGGGGTTTTTGGCATCATTAATCCTCAGTCAGTATCAGCTCATTATCCCGTAAGACGTATCTACCTTTGCTTGTATAATAAAACAAAAATAATGAATATAGTAGTAACAGCTGATAGACAACCATTTGGGTAAATTATTCGCTTTAGCACAATATCTTAAATTAAGCTTGGCTGGCCTGGGGAGGGGGGGTGGGGTGGTTTTTATTATTTTTAATATGATTTATATACAATTGTATCGTATCATATCATATCGTATGTGAGTCATATACTACAAACACCACTGACAGTTGACTATCTATCTTAATACCTAACAGAAACACCTGTGAGAGGTTTTTCTCTGACATGTGGACAGCAGTCTTCATTATCATCAGAACATAAAATTATTTTTTCTTTCATGATGACCAGACTTCTTAAGTTGCTGCATAAGGTGCTTCACTACTTACAGTAATAAGACACTTTACGTTTTCTTAAATTTGTTCCAGAGGTGAAAACTGGAGAATAGCTGGCTGAAGGCTAGCAGACTTGGATGCAAAGGTGCTGAGGATGTCTATGGTCCACACAGGTAATAAGTCCTTCAGCCGAGGCCTTTAGGACACTTAAATGCGTGCTATTGAGAGGGGAAGCCTCCATTAGTTCTTCAGCGGAAGCTGTCCTCAAAAAATCTGTTACAAATGAGGTCTGACTAAAATCATACAGTTAATCAGAGTCAGCTAGGCCTACAACAATCCGGTCTGCACAATTGTATTTGGTTCAAACACAGAGACAGGAATAGAGGTGAGAGGAAAAAGTTACTGACCAAAGTTTATTACAAGAAAAGACAGCAACAACCAGCGTATAGGCAAAGAGAAATCCAATGGACACAAGGAAAAATCCCCAAATAGAAAATGGCCAGTAACAAATTGACCGGAAAACACTAAGTAAACAGTGGAAAGGCTTTCTTTGCTATGGTTTGTAAAACAGCTAATAGAGATGCTACTACAGTTGATTGTCAGCTTTAGTTTTCTGCACAAAGGCAGTCTAACAGGAAAAGCAGGACTAGTAAACAACATGGGAAAAACTGTAGTACGAGAAGCTCGTCAGAAGGGACCTTTGAAATATGGACGGAGGCACGCACCTGCTGCAACAAAAGTCTTTACCAAAGCTCATCCTTCAACCAGTGTTTATTCTGTAAACAAGGAGTACTACTGCCAACATCTGGCGGGCCAAACTCAATTGCCTGCCATCAGAAACAATTTCTTAACCAAAGGAATCAATAAATGCACCGCCTTCTGTCTGTCTCTCACTCCTCTTAAAACAAAAATAAAACTGTTCAACTGAGAGCACCTACAGCTCTTCAGCATTTCAGTTGTGATGACTGGATTTGTAGCGTTTTCTTTTGCATGTGTTTTCTGGGTTTGTGAAAAAATATTCATAAACCAGAAAATATAGCACTGCAACTCTGTTTCAGCCAATAACTGTCACGTTATGTGAGCTCTACTTTCAGCATGCAGCTAAAATCACATTGCTTGCACATTCAAAGTATTGAGGTGGGCTTGTAAAGACAGTGGTGGAGTGGTAAATACCAGAGTGGCAACATCAGACATTTGTTTAGTGAGTTTCTAGTTGCGCAGTATGCTAAGAAGCAACGTCTTTAGTGGCCATGTCAAATGTATGTGTTTGAGGGCCTGATTAAGATTACATCAGTTTGTTTGAATGTACAAGCATGTGTTCAGACCGTTTCAGTAGTGCGTCCTGTAGAATGGTGTGTGTGTGTGTGTGTGTGTGTGTGTGTGTGTGTGCGTGCGTGTGTTTGTTGGCTCTCTGTGGGGTTGTTGGTTGCAAATTCTGGTTGAAAGTTTATGATCAGTATTTTCCGGCTTGCATGACTTAGCGTGTGAAAATCCATTCACACCCAACACAAACACGCTCACACACACGCTCACACACACGCTCGCACACACACGCTCGCACACACACACACACACACACACACACACACACACACACACACACACACACACACACACACACACACACACACACAAATGATGATATTCCACGCTGTGACCGTTACTGTATGGTAGTCTTGGTAGCAGTGCAATGTTTTGGGAGTCGGGATTTGTGTGTGTGTTTGTGTTACTTTGTGTACTTGTGAGTTCAGCTGCATGTCGGTGTGTGTGGAATGAGTGTAAAAGACATCAGACACCACCGTTAATGGGCTTAATCAATGACAGATGAAATTCTTGTTGTTTCTCTCACCGCAGCACTGTCTGCTCCAATAGAAACAAGGCACAGAATGTGCAGAGAGACTGATGGGACGACTGAGGTTGGAAATCTCACTTGCACTCTCAGCCACCATACACACACACGCACAAACACATATTCATGAGCGTTGGGTTTTACATTGGCATGGACCTGCATTTATTTTGCTCCACCGTGGAGTTTACGAATTGCATGAAATATGAGATTACAAATAAACTTTGCATACACTGTTTTTTAACTCTGTTACACACACTCATCGGCACACACTAAGTCACACACATATGCATGCACTTGCCAAAGTCCTTTCTGTGCTCCAGCTGGGGACCCAGCTGCAGTGATGTCATTGCTTGCTGCCACTTCGCAGATTGTGACTCTTATTGAAAGCAGAGCACTTTGATTTAGCTTCAAGAGCAGTCACTGTGCACAAATACACACAACACACAGACACTAAAATAGATTGCACACATTATGCTCACACATACACACTCTTAATAACATCATCATATTTTTAGCGTACACATACCCACACACGCAGGTTGGATCACATCACTTTAACAGCACTTTTCCAAAGTAGACAAACAGCTTGGGTACTCAGGAGATGCGATGGAAAGCAGCATAAGAGGGAAGGAAAGCATAAAGGTTTTGCCCCTATACGACTTGATCCAGAATGAGAGGCAGAGAGAGAGAAAAAGAAGGAGAAAGATGAGAGAGAGACAGATGGGAACGCAGCGTTGACAGTTTGCTTTGAGGGCAGAGATAAGAGAGATGGAGTTGCGCAATGAGGGAATGTCTCCTTTGTCTCTCAAAGCTATCCCCAAATACATCCATCTTCCTCACACGTGTAAGCTTATGCAAACAAACACCTACCACGCAGCACGCTGAAAAACACACACCGATCGTTTTGTAAAGATTTAGTCTACAGATACACATACACACAAACAGATAATCTTTGCAAGAACTTTTTTTTACACTTTCAAGATCTGATATAAAACATTACTCTCCTCTTAACCTCCCTAACAGACACACATACACACTCAATGACAAAATCAGTTACGAGACTCTGTGATATTCCTGCCAGTGTAACAAAAAAATCTGCAAACATATGAGAACAGTTCTGAACAGTTTCCCCATATTATGGTCCATCTGGACTTATCCCAGCAACCCCCTTTTCCTAATGCACTGGCCTTCGCTCGCTGTGTACTCACTGCCAGTGGCACCATATCAAGTTCTCAGCCCTCCATCACCTCCCTACCACCATCTTTCTACCCATTCATGTCCTCTGTCTAATGCGTTTGCCTTTCTAAACTTTTCTGCCCTGTCTCCTTCACCATCCCCCCTTTCGTTCCCACCCACCCTAACACCCCTCCACCCCCCCACCCCCCATCTCCTCTGCCTTGTATACACTCGTCTGTTGGCATGTCCTCCGTCTTTCCAGCCTTTGAAGGCTTTTCAGGCTGCTAATAAAAGACAGGTCCCCACCACAACAAAAGAGCTCAGCGCTGCCTTTGAATAAACAGTTTATTTCGCTCTTTTTTTTTCTCCTCATCATACACCCCCCTCCCCTACACCCTACCAGTGTGTGTTTTTTGTTTCAATGTTGGCTAAAGGGGAACTATGTGCACTTGTTATGTTCTTTTCCATGTGATCACAATGCTCTGGAACAGATTAACAGAAGACGACAGAGAGTCAGAGAGGAAGGGTGGGGGATAAAAAGAGTGGGAGAGAGGACACAGGAAGAGCAGGTAAGCTGGCCTTCAAACAGGCAGTCAGTGTGTAAGTCACTATGTGCATCTGTCATTAGTCAGTCAATAGTTGTCTCTATCTATGTGCTGACTCTTACAGTATTGCTCAGGAGTCATGCTCTCCTCCCATCTAAGCATCTTATCTTCAGAGTGCTGCAGCACACTCCTACAAGCACCTGTAGTCTGCACTCTGAGGTAAACTCCCTAAAAACCACATTAGGCCTACTGTGTACACTGGCAACACCTGGCTTTTCCCAAGGGGATTCAAATAAACATTTAGTTGAAGAGAGACCTGTTTTGTTGGATAAACTGGAACAACCTGGCTTTGAATCTGAGCGTAATCCACCACATCCAGGAGAATCACGTCAAAGTTAAGTTGACAATTTGTCCTGTTTACATGCGTAGAAATATTTCTCTGGCAAGAAATGACTTGTAAGGCATATTCAAAAAGGCATATTTTCCCCCCTGAATGTAAATAAGTCCTGAGTTTGTTGGAACCGTTCAGTAGCAGAGTAGCCCTGCTGGCTGGAAATACACTCTGCTACTGAACGTAGCCATGAAGGACGGCCAAAAGCAGGCTGGTCAAGGCAGAGTGGTGCCTCCAGTAGACCTGTACAAACACAAATAAAGCTCTAAATATTTGCCGTGCCGTGGGCCTTAATGGGTCTCATCAGGCCTCAGTGTGCATGAAAATCACTTGGAAGATGAGTTTATTTAATACTTGTAATGTGTGTTCTCAAGTGCTCGTAATGAAGTCGGACATTTTCATTTGTTTCCCACACAAACCACAGCCATACTGTACCACAACCAAACACTGCACCAGACCAAACCACAGCTTGATCCCCACCGTCTAGCGTTATCTCCCCCTCTCTGTCAACCTGTTGCTCCTGATGGCCATGTCTCTTCTCCCTCTGTCTTTTTCTTTTGATCACCTACCTTTTTGCCTTTCTACTCCCTTCCATGTTCCACTCTTTCACTCCTTCTCTCTCCCTGATTCTGGTTCTGTCAGGCCGTGTTGCCACAGCCCCTTCGCAAAGTAAATAAAAGGTCGATTTTATGCCGCATTCTCTTGGAAGAAGAATAACAGCGAGAAGAGCATGTGTGTAAAGGTTTGTGTTATCTGTGTAAGTATGTGTGTGTATTTATGCGGCAGTGTGTACATATGAGTGTGTGTATGTGTGTATGAGGCAGCAAACCACAGGCTTATTGGAGCTATTAGAGAGCTGGATGAGCAGCACAGCATAGCAGCACCAGATGGGCAATGTAGACGCACAGTACACACATACACACTGCATATGTACATAAAACACGCACTTTGTACACAGACACATGGTGCACATTAATATTGACAGATTGACAGAAGAAATATTAATACATACAATACACTCATGCATAAACAGACTTTGAAATGATTACAAACAAATTGATTACACACATGTACACTTGCGCGCAGCTGGCATCCACAGCTGCTGCGCTCTCTGTAGCCCCATGAGGCTCACGATGAATGATGGACGGCGTGAGAGTGAAGACGGGTGACACCAAAGAGCATCCCTTCATCTCTGTCACTCGGTTAATCCTTCTCTCCTCTCATCCATTACGTCACTTCGCCTCTGCCAGACACCCCCTTCAACCTTCTTCCCGCTCTCTGTGCGTCAGTCGCTTACTCTTTCCCTTTTCCTTTTGCCTACTTTCCTTCAACCAGATCCATCTCCTTCATGTTTTCTACCCTTCCTCAACTGTCACTCTCCTTTTTTGATTCTAATTAAAAAGAAAAAAAAAGGTAATTTGGTGTAATGTTTTCTGTCTGTTCTCTGCAAAAACATTTCATGAAATGCTTATTAGAGATTTCATTTCATAAAATGTTTTTGTGTTTATTTAAATTATTATATCTTTCACAAACTCCTGTATGTTTCATGAAATGTTTTGGTGTTTCATGAACTATTTTTGCATTTCACGAAAGGTTTGAGGGTTTTAATGAGTTTCAAAAAAAATGTATTAAATGTTTTTATACCTTCTGATAATTTTTCGCTTTGTGAAATATTTTTGCATTCATTTCTAGATTTTTTGCAGTTGACCTTTAGGGCCACCGTACCCATGCGGCAGTGGAAGAAGTACAAACTCTTTAAAGTAAAAAATACCCAAAACAAATGAAAGTCCTGCAAAACAAAAGTGAAAGTAGTGATTATGCAGACCAGGCCTCTTACAGGTGTAATATTAAAAATATCTGTAATAATTTAATGATTATTCCAAACCTACAAAGGTGTAAATCAGTTCAATGCAAAGATGGTTGAGATTGAGACGAAGTGTGAAAAAATAAGATAAGGTAAGGTAAGAGCTGATGTTAAGTATGTCTACTTTCTATTTACAGTAAATACTTGTTAATGTTTCCAGCAGTTAGATACACTCCAAAGTCATACATTTATGTAACCACTGAAACTTTGAATTTGCATGCCTATATGCATGCTTTGAAGCCTTCAGCATATCTCTTTGTCCTTTTGTTCTGCTTTGTATGAATTCACATCACAAGTATTTTAGCTAAATGCTTCATCACAACCTGATTTGTCAAATGTTTAACCTCCAGCATTGCTGTCAAAACCAAACACTTCTGAATATATAATTTATTCACTTCACACATGCTTTACACTTGCACAGCATCGGGATAGTCTGTCCAAAGAGATCTCCTAATTTAATCCGAGTGTTTTGCATCCCTCAAAACATTACACCTCATGTTTACGCTGCTGTGACTTTCCCAGAACTCACAGTAGCTTTTCCAGAATTTCTTATTTTCCCTGAAATGTTCTCTTTGCATCTCCCTCATGGCCAGCAAGAATTTACAACAACTCCAGCACTACCCCTATCCATCAGGCTCAGCAGAGTTATTGGAACGTTGCAGTTGTGTTTCCCGTGGCGTGGATGCGGCCGGCGGGCACGTTCTTGGGGTTGCAGTAAAACAAGCGTCTAATGACACCCCCTATAACCACAGCAAAGGGGGGGCACGCGTCACCAGTGCTAACCCAGGAAATGCTTTGGTTGGCCACAGGGTAATTGGGACTGTCCCATGTAATTTGGGCAGAGAGGCAGGGAAGTTTGGCCGGCACTCCTGCACTTGTCTCTCCCTGGCTGTTGGTCAACCACACAGCACCACAGAAAGGACCAAAGGATGGGAGGGGGAAGGGAGGGAAGAGGAGAGATGGAGATAAGGACCAGGCGATAAGAATTGAATCGAGGAAAAAAGGAAAGCAAGTGAAGACAGAGAAAAGAGAGAGGCTGCTTGGAAAGAAATCAGTGAATAGAGGGCAAAGGAAAACTGTAGAGATTGAGAGAGCGGATTAGCAGTGTGTGTTTGTGTGTGTGTGTGTGTGTGTGTCTGTGTGTGTCTGTGTGTGTCTAAAAGAGTGTCACAGTTAAAGTAGAGAAAGTGAAGCCTGGCGTGTGTATGGTGGGCATTAGTTTTCCCCACACAGGTTCTCCTGCGCTGAGGCAGATGGAAAATAAGAAAGGGGAGCAGGGGGAAATTCAGCTTAGTCAGGTCTTCTGCTCCAGCAGTGTACTCATCGTAGTGTGTGTGCGCGCTTACGTGTGTATGTGTGTTTTCTCTGTCTGTCAGGTCCTCTTCACAAGCAGCGCTCACTTTAAGTGGGACAGACAGCTCGAGGACTAAAGAGTTCTGTGTGTGCTGGCCTGAGAAACCACAGGTGTTTGTTTGTGTGCATACACTTGTAACTACTGAAGATTTGTGTGTGTTTTGGTGTGAGTAGGTTCAAATGTGTTGGTAATGCATCTATCTTTTTATACATGTATTTATGTATATGATTTGTAAATGGAAGATTGTAAAGTACATATGTTGTAGGTATCAAGTTTTTCACTGCATGTGTACCTGTGTGTACCTGTGTGTACTAGTTAAACCCTCCTAAAAGGGCACTTTGAACCTGAGTGTGTAATGTCTCTCTTTATATTTGTGTGGCTGCTGTGTCATACCTGTCTGTCTGTGCAGATCTTTTTGTATTAGAGGAATTAGACGGCATGTTCCGCATGTAGTCTGCCTGTGTGTGATCTGTCTGCCTATCTGTCTGTGTTTTCTTGTCTCACTTGTGTGTAGTTGTGTGCTCGAGCTGAAAAACGTCTGCCTTCTGCTTAGGTTTATATGTGTGTGAGTGTGCATATAGAATTCTTATAAGTGTGTGTGTTGCAGGCTGCGGGGTCACCGGCAGGTCCTCGTCTCCTCAGACCAGACCAGACGATGAGGAGGGGAGCGGGTTGGTGCGGTGCAGAGGGCAGCAGTGTTGTGTGTAGCAGTCTCCAATCTGGGACATGGCCTAGGGCTGCGACTAAATGAAAAATGAAACAGCACAGCAGCAGGGCCTTAAATGTTTGTAAATCTGAGACTGACTAAACCGTGCTAAACACAAAAACACACACAGAGCAGACTCCAAACAGATCTCCCGCAGAACAGCACCCCCTGACCTGCTTTCCTGGCCCAAGTTTGGCCTGAGTCCAAACCTAGTCAGGTACACACCAAAGGCGGTTTCTCCATCAGAGGCCTGCCTCGAGTTTATTTTCCTTTAAAAGGCTGCTTTGTTTTCATGAATAATCAGAGTGAAGGGTTCTCAAGCAGGATTCAGGACCGCAATTGAATGCATTTTTAACTTCAATAAACAAAATATTTAGCAAGTGTTGTTGTACCTCGCCCCAGATTCTTGCGTAACTGTAATATGTTTAACAAAGCACAGATGCTGATTCAGCCTGGAGACATGGGTCTGAGTTACAAAGGGAGAAAGCTGGAGAGAGACTTTTTAAGAATGTCCCTACTTTGGCTCAGACACAACACACATGCCCTCATCTGGTCAAGCCCAAGTATCACTCTGGCCTCTCTCTTGACAATACTGATCTATTAAGTTGGTATCATGTTTTTTGTGGCATTTGGTCTCTGCTCTCTAAACTTGGCTTACTGGGGGATTTCAGGATAATTGAGGAACAAGTGAAAACCCAGGGGAGGCAGGGAGGAGGAGGTGTAAAATGTGATGGAACAGGTGATGAGAGAAATAATTGGAGAGATATATACAAAATTAGAGTGAGGTGAGGGGAGTAGGGAGTAAGAGAGACACTTTGCACTGGGGACCAGTAGAATTTTTAAAGCTTTTTTTTGCTAAGTTGTTTCAATTTAGGAAGGACCTGCCAAGCAAAAATAGTTCCAGTATCCCTTCACCAGCACGGCAGACAACGCCAAGCCTCTGCACAGCTGGGAAAGTCCAATCTGACTCATTTGTGGATTCCATTCAAAGTGTATGCATCAACAGATGGAGAAAAACTTCTGCAGCGTAAATAAGAGTGGAATAGTGAAATGCAAAACCATGAAGCCACACTCTCCTTTCCTCTCATCAATGGTTAGACCAAAGAACAGTAGCTACAACTCAAATGTCACAATGTCTGACCACTACTTCATTGTTGCTTTTTAATTCGGGTTTTCTCCTTTTTAAAAATATTTTTTGTCTCGAATTTACTCAGAGGGATAGCATAGTTTGAGTAGAAATATCTCAAAGAACAGCTTTCAATGAAGCACAGTATTGTTGGCAGAAACTCAGTTAGGTTTTAGGATGCAGCCATGGACTGTCTAAGCGACTGCTGTCGCCATATTGGAAATGCTGAATGTAATTAACTTTCGGTCAATCTAGTAAATGACAAAGGGTGGAGTTGAGGCTGGTCTGTAGCCTCCAGCTAAAATGCACCTGCCAATCAGTTGAGTGGTCCACGACCTTTGTAATGCTAATTTATGAAAACCAGGCTGAAAACATGTTTATTTCTGCTGTAAAAACAAGCATTTTGACATAGGACCTAATGAGGATTATATGGCTTTTGTAGCCAGGTTGACACTTGAGGGCCAGCAGTTTCAGGCACTTCTGCATTGGCTACATTTTTTAACACCCGAGGCTGCATCTTGGATGCAGCAGGCATTAGAAGTGGCCTTCAGCTGTACATTTTTTTCTTAACAGTAAGGATCAACACTTGTCATAACCCGGCTCGTGGGTAGTGACAAAAAGTCGGGAGTAGTCAGAATTTAGCAGAAGAAAACCAATAATTTATTATAACACAAGTTAAATGAACAAACAACCAAAGTTATGGGGTGTGTTTAATCTGTGTTGTCAGTGGTGAAAGGGTGGGTGTGTGAAAGTGTTATGTGATGTGAGGTGTTGAAGAGTGCACTAACAAAAATAACTAAATAATGTGCACGCATCAGTCCTGCTGAGAGATCAGAGAGAGAGACTGAATGAGGGAAGCAGCAGCTCCTTGTAGGCCAGGGTGCACCAGGCCCAGGTGCATCTGATCCTGCTGATGAAGACACACCTCCTGCAACAAACACACAGACAGACAAACAGCAGCCAGCCATAGACTACTAATGGCCATGCCACAAGGTCGTCACAGAATGTTTCTTTACAATTTGGTACATGTATGAAGAGGCATTGCTATCTTTTATCCTCAATTTCATCCATTCATCTTCTGCATGAGTCACATGTAACAGAGACAAAAGCAGCATTAGTGGCGCCAGTAGCCTAGTGGTTGGTGTGTGCATCCCATGTAGGGAGGCTGTATTCATCCTAGTGGGCGGTCCAGGTTCAAATCTGACCTGTGGCTCCTTTCACCCATGACATTTCCCACTCTCTCTCTACGATTTCTGATTTCTGACTCTGTCCTTTCCCTATATAAAGGCGTAAAGAGCTACTTCAAAAAAAAAAAATTTTTGTTTAAAAGAGGGGGAAAAAAAGCTAGCAGCATTAAACGCCGACACGTAAGTGTCACCCGTGTGCTTCCCATCCATCCGCTGGTCCGCCCGTACTTCCTTCTGTCTATCCAACTGTGCAGTCCACTTTCTTCCTTGTCTCCTTTACTTTTCTTTGTACTCTCATCCTTACTTCTTGCTCCCTAGTTCTCTGTCCTCCTCCTCTTTCATCTCAGGCCAGACATGCCCAACTGCAGCCAATTAGCATTTTTCTTCCCCTCTCTTTTTCTCCCCCCTTCTCTTCCCCTCTGTTCTTCTCTCCTCTCTCTGTTTGTTGTGTAAATTAGATTTGGGGGCTCTAGACTGATTTTGTACTGTTTAAGCTCTCTCTTTCTTCTGCTCTTTTTCTCTTAACAGGAATAAACCTGCTGGCAATTAAACATTTATGGAACTGGCATACCTCTATTTATCCCATCTCACTCCATCTCTCTCTTTCTCTCGCTCCCTCTTTCATTTTCCATCCATTCACCTCTAACCTGCTTTTATCCCACTCTGTCACTCTCTCTTTATCCTCGCCTTTTTTGCTCCGAAGCTCACATTGTCTCCTGCCTCCTCACCTTTCAACACCTGCTATACAGGTTGTCCAGTCCCAGCGCTTAGTTGCCCTTATCCTTTGGCCGTTAACATCTCTCTCTCTCGCTCTCCCTCTCTCTCTCTCTCCCTCTCCCTCTCTCTCTCTCTGGGTGGAATAGGGGAATGATTAGTGAGAACACATTCAGATTTTCCTTCCATGTGTCATGCCAGTGAAACGCCCGTGTGCCCGCAGCATTTGGGACAGCTGTGCCAGGGAAGAAGTGGTGTTTGAGTGTATGTGCAAGTGTTTGTGTGTGGGCATGCAATAGAGTGTGTGTTCATGATATGAAAAGGCAGGGTTAAAAAGCAACAGAGCGTGAGACAATGAGCGGCACTTGCATAATACAAATGAGGAGCTGTGTAGCTGGTTATACAGTGTGTGTGTGGTTGCTGAGAGTGTGTATGCTCATTTTTTAGATGTGGTGGATGTGCACATGCTTGCTGTTTACACATCACAGATGTTTGTGTACTGGTCGTGGTTTATCAAGGTGTGTGCAGACGCATGTGAGTGTGTGTAGGCCTTCAGTCGTGGGAAATCTATTCCTGCTCTTGCAACCCAGATGTGCTGCATGGTGCTATGAAACCTGAGCCCCCCCCCCAACACTACCACCACCAACTATAGCCACCACCCCCCTTGTCCTCCAAACCCGCCCAGAACTCTGCGTTAAGACACATGTGGAAACAATTCAGTCAATGCCCTGAGCAGGGTAGCCCTCACACACACACAAACAGACGTATACACACACTTCACTTCTGCACACACATCCACAGAAGATACACATACACACTTCACACTTAACCTTCTCATATATACTGCGCACAGACATACACACGCCCAGCATACGCTCACATGTTACTCTCATCTGTCCCCTGTTGAGGTGCACATTGCATGGCATTTGACAGTGTGTTAACTGTACTGTGATCCTAAACTGCTATCAGGTTGTCTACACTCAATCAGTAAGTCGTTTGTATCCATGGGATAGCTTAGGGTTTATGGAGGAGGTGATCAGAGGCCTGCACGTTCAGAACAGTATGTGCAGAGGGCCGAGGGGAGATTTTTGAAGTTGTTTTAACTTGTAATGCTAGATAGTAAAGCTATATTAACCTATACCAGTGTGTTGTCAAATGGATATTCAGGAGATATGATAGGAAGCAGAAAAAGAAGGTTTTAGGGACTGCAGTAACAGCAAACTAAGGGGATTAAAACTCAATAAAAAGCATTGTCAAATAACCTATCTTGTCTTTTTTATTTTTGTCAATTTGTTAAGCATAATCTTTGTTTGTTGACTTAGAGATCTGTTATCTATTTGTTTCTTTGTAAATGTATTTCCTGCAATCTTTTCAATCTTGTTAATGCCTTAAAAATCTAATTGTTTCAAGATGAAAGTATGGCACCGTTTACCTATCACCTTTTTCTTTCATTATTTCTGAAAGTGTGAAAGTTTGTGAATTGAACATGGTAAATCCATCAAACACAAGCTAGATATATGCGTCCCTTTAAGACTTAATTTCCTCTAAGCAAAATAAAAGCTGTGATAATGATTTATCCTTAAGGACATGTAAGAGAAGGAACACCTAAAGTGTGTGTGCTGGCTTACTGTCACACTTTTTGGAAAACTTCTATAAAGCTTTGATGTTAGTTACACCTGTACTTTTCCAACACTGACGAGTGAGAGACTGCTTTGACAACGTTTTATTAGGACCAGGAAAAAGCTTTAAGATAGAACAACACAATATGTTCTATGCCCTATAATTGAATTGGAATTGCTTTCTATGAATGCATTTGAGTCCACCTTCTTTCCTATGAACGACTGGCATAAGAATTACATGCAACAAGAAATAAGATGAATCCATAAACAATGTTTGTAACTGAAATGTACAGAAACTTTGAGGCTAGTGACCTTCCTATGTTCTCCACAGAACAGAGAAAATCATCAGTGTTTTTAATGACAAGCACTTTAAAGAAATGGATTCTAGCAAAGACTTAACAGCAATGTTATAACAATGTACATTATGTCACTTTTATTCATAGTTTAGGAAAAAAAACATTTGAATGATTTAAATCCTATTTTGAATGTGGTGCAGTGAGGCACCACAGCCTTGTGTGTCCAAAATGAATCTAAAAATCTATGGCCATTATTCCCAGATGAAAACATTTAGAAAATGTACCTGAGAGCCAGACATGGTGGTTTGTGTTTGACCTAGAAGCAGTGTGTATGGAGAGTTTGAACTAAACATTGACATTTAAAAGAAAAATGAAATAAAACAATATGTACGTCAGAAGAAACAATTGATCTAATGGATTTAAAAACATTTAAACATTTACTGAAAAAAATATCAGCATGTGAAGTTTTCTCCTTTCATCCTCCTGTATGCTCATTTGCAGTTTGAACAGGGATTATCAAATTGTTGAGAAAGTAAATGATAAACAGACTTGAGCTTGTATAGCACTTTTCTAGTCTTCTGACTACTCAAAGCTCTTTTACACTGCAGGTCACACCTACCCATTCACACACTGATGGCAGAGGTTTCTATTTAAAGTGACCATCAGGAGTAACTAATCCTATTCATTCACATGTATACACCGAAGCAGCGGGAGCAAATTGGGGTTAAGTGTCTTGCCCAAGGACTGGTCTGACATGTAGCTGCAGGAGCTGGGGATCGAACCTTCCGGTTAGGAGACAACTAACTCTATCAACTGAGCCACAGCCACCCCTGTGTGTATCAGGTCAGGAGAGAGTCTGGGTTGTTTCTGGTATAGCCAAAGTGCAGAAACAAGCCTATTTCTGTAATTTAATATTTCACTGCCTTCACATCTGGAGCTGCGTGTAAAAATGGAAAATAGAGGGGTGGGATATGAAACTGACATGAAGAGAGGGAGGAAGAAAGAGGGGAGAAAAAATACACCCTCCGCTCGAGCACACACATTCACAGCCTTCACTCACTCAGTGCTCATTCTATGACCACATTTTTACAGTAACACAGGATGCATACTTGCTGAATGCACATATACTTCTTGTCTTTAGTTTTCTTTCTCCCTCTCAATCAGTCTCTCTTTTTTTTTTTACACACACACCACTCTGGGGCAACTGGTGTTGTAAGTTGGCGTGAGTGTGTAGGTGATCTGGGTGTGATTACTGCTTGGCTCTCCGACAGCTCTGATGATGACATTCAGTGCTTTGAGCTCCTCTGGCCTGGGCTCGCTCCAAACACAACCAGGCAGTACACACTCTCTCTACCTCGCAACCATGCATACATGTGGCCTAGTTACTCCGGCAACACACACTCTGAGTAATGTACCCAAAGTTCAGCTGCACATACTTGTTCTGGTACGGGAGTGTGATGCGTAGATACAACTAAGGTCAATGATGTTCACCTTTCGAGTTTTAGGGTGACATTTTTTCATTAGATTTTAATTCAACCTTTATTTAACGAGGTGATTAACCTTCTCTTTTCCAAGAGTACCCTGTCCAAATTACGCAGCAGCACAATTTACAAAGTTGCAGACGAACAATAAACAGCCAGACATAGAAGATACATGATTATGATACAAACACATATTTGATCCACATCACCTTCTCAATCAGATACTGTCTCTATGCTTATTGTAGTTAAGTTTTTTTACATCCTTTAGTTTCAGAGAATAAGTGCAACCTGCTATTGTGTCAGCTGCTGCTCTTTAGATCTCTTCTATTTGTCTATGTTGTCACCGCCAATGTCTGTATTCCATTTACTCCAAGTGTCTGTTTGCTTCATTTAAATGCCAAGCTTAGGGAGCAGCTGTGTGTTGGATCGTTGCTATCAAGACATAGTCAACATATGTACACACGCACGTACACATACACACACTTCTCTCAGTTGCGGGGCTTCATGCCCAGATTGTGTTAATCCTCTCTGTCCTCCACATATTTCTCTACACCCATCAATGTCAGCACTGCTTTGATGAAGACACACACACACACACACACACACACACACACACACACACACACACACACACACAGTACTCTCCATCATTATCATTGTTTCAGCTGGAGTAGAGTCAACGCTTTTGTTTGTAATTACAGGGGGTTTGAAGTGAAAGGGAAGAATTCTCAAGAAGAGAACAGGATGAATGGAAAAAAAGAAGGAGAAGGTTAGAACAAAAAAACACACCAGTATGTCTGTGACATATTAGTCACATTTTACCGTAATTGTTGTTTCGACCTCATCCCACACTTGTAAAAAGAAGAAAAGCGAAATACTTTGGGAATGTGCTTTGCAGTGGAAGGCTTCCAAGGTTTTGTCTGGTGTGTTCAGTAAAAAGGGCAAAGGGAGCTTTGTGTCTGGCTGGTATGGCTTTAAAAACATTACAGCTATGGGTAGAGGCCTGTTCCGCTTCCTAAGCCTGGGGCTTCGAGTAGGATTGACCCCATCAAAGTAGAATAGATTGTACCATTTGTAGGGGTACTAAAGAGTCTTGAGCCGGAGTCTTTCAGTTTCCCTAAAATCAAAACGAATCCCTCGGTGTAAAACCCCAGATAAAGGAAACATGAAACCGACTTGGTTTCCTTCCATCTGGACACGTGGTGATAAGCCATCGAAGGATTTTTAAGACAGAAAACCCAATTGATTGTTGGACTGATTGATTTACTTTTCAACAGAGCTATTGATTCCACATCAGAAAGAATAAGCTTGTCTGTTAGACGCATGAGCTTGTTTGAGTTGAAAAGAAAAGTTCAAAAACAACACTGCTGAATGATGACAGGCACGTGGCACAAAGCAGATCCACACAGCTTGCAGAGATCCCTCATGGTTCATAAAACACAAGTCTCGTTAAAGCCTGCGCCCCCACTGTGACCAGCAAGCCAAGGTCACAGCTCAGGAAAAAGGGTTGTCACGGGTGAAATAAGAGGACGAAGAGGACTAAAGGTAGTAAAAAAAAATATATATATGTCCATCCAAGAATTAATCTTTCCATTTTGACTTTTTGTGCACTGGACATTTTGTGTCCGTTTTTTTATTCTTCTTTCCAGTCTTTGACAACTTGTTGCTCATTAACTTCAAAGTTCTCGTCATCAATCAAATTTCAATGCAGACTAAATGTCTTTCACTTGACTTTTGTGGATTTGTGCAATAAGAAACTTATGCAAATACACTAAATCTCACAGCTAAAACACTTGCACAAAATGCACAAACACAATCATACATGTCCTCGCAAATAACTGTTTTCGAACTCGCAGCGCTTGAGGAGGTGTGTGACCCATGTACGTCCTCTCTTGACTCCCAGTGTTGCCCAACAGGGAGTGTTTGTGTGGTATCCAGGGGGAACTGCAAGCGAGGGTGGGGGAGGCTGATGTAGAGAGGCAGGGCTGCAGCCACACTTTTTCACTCCGGTTTGTTTGCATGTCTGATTGCCGTGTGAGTGTGTATGTGTGTTTTGCAAAGCATGCAGGTGGGCTTATGCACGATGTCATTGATTGGCTATGTTTGTGTATGACTATGTGTGTGTTTCATTTGTGCATGGAGCGGGTGGAAAGTGTTGTTGTCTAAAGGCTAACTGTTACTGACAAGCACACACTGACTACTGGAGTCAAAAAGTTAAACGCACTCTATGCTCCTTTCTCTCCCCGGAGGCTCCCTCTTTCTGCCTCTCTAACTTTCTCTCCTCCCATTTTTATTTTCTAAATTTTTCTCTCTGTCATACTCTCTAGCTTTTTCCCTCTCCCTGATGATTTCTTTCTTTTGCTCCCTCCCTCCCTCCCTCTTTCTCTCCCTCCATCTCTGATGATTTTAGCAGAGGTGTGACTCATTGGGCATCGAGCCACAATGTCAGGTAGCGAGGGGAGGGCGGGAATGAGGAGGAAAGAGAGAGAGAGAGAAAGAGAAAATGAGAGGGGGAAGGAGAGTTGTTTTAAAAATGGTGAAGTATAGAGCAAAAGTGCAAATGGTGGTGGTGGTGGGGGGGTGGGGGGGTGGGGGGGGGGGGTGTAGAGATATGCAAAAAACAGAGAGGAATGTGCGAGAGGGAAAGAGTGAGTGAAAGAGGGAGACTGGGGAGAGGGAGGGGTGTACAGTCAGCACAAGGAAAACATAAAAAAGGAGGGAAATGAATAATTTCTGCAAACGGTTTCCGTCAAGATTGAGTTTTTTCCTCCTTGCATGTTTTCACGATTGCTGCTTGTGTTTTGGCTGTGCAGCACACTCCATGAGCTGACCAATGTGTTTATGTGCAAACCTGTTCATGGGCAGGCCTCCATTCATGATTTTTTTTCATGTTTTTAAGTGGCTAATTACCCATGGGGTCATTATATTAGGGAGGAAATAGAGAAGTGGAGGAAGAAGGGATGGTTGGAAGAAGGGTATCAAGGATGGGGAGGGTTGAAAAGAGGTGTAATTAAGAGGTAGGGATGGGTAGGGAGGAGGGACCAAAGAGGAGAAGAGGTGTGATGATTAGAATTTGGTACAGAGTGGGTTACACAGGCACATTCATGTTCATGTGGCTTGTCAGTCAGCTGTCTTTGTGGCCCCTGAGGCGGGGGCTCTCCACTCTCATCTCAGCCTTGGCACCCACACACAGGCACACATGCACGCACACACACACACACACACACACACACACACACACACACACACACACACACACACACACACACACACACACACACACACACACACACACACACACACACACACACAAGGCCGATACAGACATTTTTATTCTCTTTCATTGTGATGGGATATTTGCTGAATGATTTTGCTCGGTGCTAAGGTGAAGTTCACACTAAGGATACACGCATCCTCCATTGCATGCACCCCCCTGAACACACATTTGAGCTTTGACTTCTGTCCTTAATAAACACTAAAAAAATTTGCCAGAGCCACGTCTCTGTATCCTCTCTGCCTCCCTATTCTCTTCCTTTTCCCTTCCTCCTGTTTTTTCTTCCCTCCCTGAAATGTCAGATCATCTTGCTGACCATAACACGATATGAAAATTACATTTGACTTTATTGACAATTACAAGAAATGTTGTTTAATTTCACCATCTGGACCAAATATTTCCATGATGTTATTTCTTATGTTTCAGGTGCAGCTCAAGTCAAGTCCCTGGAGCTTCCCTCAACACTGCCTCCTTCAGATCATTTTCTCTCACTGACCACGGCAATAAAAAAAAGAGAGAGAGATGCCACTGTTCATGTATTTGTACTTTACCCTTAAAGAAAATAAGGAGACATGGGTATACAAATAGGCTGTCAACAGACAGTGAGGAATCTTAACTTACTTTCACTTTGCACATAGAACTTGATCTTTACTCACTCATTTATGGCAACAGTTTTGCTGTGCAAGTATTTTGGTGTGGTGCTGTTATAACATCTTGGCGTGCATATACTCATTATGATTAATTGGACAGGGCCTGATCCATCCAGAGTATTTCAGCAGTGGTGACAGATGCATGGGGAAGATCAAAGTCATCCTGATAGATTGCTATCGCCACTCCCACCTGTTCCCTCTGGAATTTCCTCTCTCCCCAGCATGAGTGCATGCGCGTGCACCTCTGTTATGTCTATCAGACTGTTTGTGTTTCTGCATGTGTGCCTAAGTTTGCATCTGTTACCAGGTGGACGTGGACCAGTGTGTGAATGCAAGTGTGTGTGTGTGTGTGTAGTCTGTTTCAACACGTCTGCAACTTGCGGGAATCTTATAATCTGGAGTTGGAATATGTGCTCATGTCTGTGTCTGTCTAGCCCTGCTCCACCTCTCTCACTCTCTCTTTGCTCTCACTCTTTGACAGCTCTAATAAGTTCAGGAGATCACGTTACACCCCTTGATACATGCCAACTTCTCCCTGTTATTCTGTTTCGCTCAAAGTCTTCTTGCTTCTTTCCTTTGCCCATTTTATATAATGTCTCACCAACAGACACTTTCTCATGAGCATGAGGCGCGCGCACACACGCGCACACACACACACACACACACACACACACACACACACACACACACACACACACACACACACACACACACACACACACACACACACACACACACACACACACACACACACACACACACACACACACACACACACACACACACACACACACACACACACACACACACACACACACACTGTCTCTGCAGGCCTCTCAGGTTGCTGACATTTTCCATTTTTGCACATATAAAGTAATAATAATAATATTAGCGGGTGTGACAGAGCAAGGGTCCATTCACTGCGACTGCCAGCCTCCTATAAATATCCCCGTCTTCGGGGGAATCCGAGAAGCAGCAGAGACCTTCAGTTTACACAGCTGAGGAGCATGTGGACGAAACCCTCTATTCTCTCTCTTTCCCTCTTTTTCCTCCTTCTCCTTCCCCCTGCCCCTGCTCTTCATTTTCCTATCACTTCACTGCTTGCTCTGCTACCGTGAGTCGCTTACATTTATCTTTCTTTGTATTCTCTTATCTACTTTCATCTGCCTCCGTATTATGATTACTTGCATCCTCTATCTGGTGTGACCTCCCATCTTTCATCTCGCCCCAACATTTTTCTCTTTTTCTGTTTGTCTTCTCTGATAGACTTGCGGTGACACACTGGGCAGAGTTCAGTGGGGTGGTTTGGAAACTGCAGAGTGATTAGGTGAGGCTAATTGAAGGTGGAAGTCACTTTGTCTTTTCAGCACTTCTCTGTGTTTTGTTGTCTCTTCACTTCCCCTCTCTGCCACCCTCTAATACACACACAAATATACACGGAATCCCATCTGCTGAAGTAATCAAAATAATCTGGGGGGCCATACATGTGCACACTCATTTACCACACACACATGCACAAACGTTGTGGATGTTGATGATATTCCACGCTGTGACTTTTACTCTATAGTAGTCTTTGTAGCAGTGCAATGTTTTGGGAGTCAGGATGTGTGTGTGTTTGTGTAACTTTGTGTATTTGTGAGTTCAGCTGCATGACGGTGTGTGTGGAACGAGTGTAAGAGACGTCACTGACACAATGACTCGTTAATAACTGCTTAATGTTGCTATTTATAGCAGGATATAAACATACTTATCACATTATGCATCAGTGTTGGAGATGGACAGGGAGATAGTTGGATATTTTTACTACGCCTCGTCTTACATTGGTCTTTAGCTCCCCCTTGTGGATTTTATTTGTCAACGAAACCAAATTTAAATATGCCGTCATTCTATCGAAACCCGGTTATGCATTGCTCATTTTCACTTTGGAAAAATCCAACAAGATACTAAAAAACAGCCCAGATATATTGGCCGTAGTGAGTGTCATTGTCTGGAAATAAAACAGACCAAAGTCTGAGCGATCATGTACAGTTGTACTGTTCAGGAAGTGGAGCACTTGTCAGCCACCTCAGCCTTACTAAAACCCGACAACATTCCTGTTTCTTTGTCAGTTAGATGTGTTTATTAACAACATGGGATTTTAAACACACTATTGAGTTTTGGATTGAATCCCGGAAACACACAAAACGAGCCGCTCATTGGCCTATACAGTGACTCCTCTCTCAAGTTGTCTTTATATACACGTTGTACTCGCTCAATCAGTGCATTGGTTTAGCTCAGTGGTTACATCTTACGAGCAAAAGTTTCCACTCTCATTCCGCGGGATGAAGAGTTCGACCATGGGCGCTGTCCAATGTTTTGTGATGAAAGTCTGTTTTTTAACTCGTTTTTCCAGGAGTTTTCTTCTCTCTCATCTATAAATCCACATAAGCTCATAATGATTTCCACAAGAACTCTCTCATTTCTTGCAAAGTTTTTCAATCGAGCGTTAGCTTCCGATTTAATCTAACTTGCAACCTTGAGCACACACATTTCATACTCGTACATTATTTGTGAACTACACTCCTTGTTTTTTTCTAAAAAAAAAAAAACATGTGTCGAGACAATAGCCTGTAAATATTACGGTCGAGACCCTCATCGGAGTCTGAACTCCAGTCCTAGGATGGAATTAAATCTGTTGCTCTACTACTAATGACTAGGTAATGATTTTATTTTATATTTCCTGGAGTATGATGATTGCATAATTTCTGATTCCAAGACAACAATAACATGTGCCATCTTATAACATTATCTGATATTTCATGACTCTGTGCAGAAAGTGATGGCATAGGCTATTCTTAACACTTCCTGTTGTTTTAGCTGGTTGTGAAGCCATGGTATGTATTCTTGTGTTTGTAGAAAGTACTTTATTCAGTGCTCTGAATGCCTTAAGTTATTTCTTTACATTACAATAAAGTGTGTTGCAAATTAATATTTTAAAATGTCTCTGCCAAAGTTAAATACCAGGATCCAAGAGTTTCAAAGAGGAAAAAAGTAATAAACACGAGTAAAAGTGATAACTATAGGCCTAATAGGTTTGGAGGAATAGAACAATTGATATTCTATAATAAATCAAAGTAAAACTAAAGGAGAAAGAGTATACTCGGAGGGTTTTTTAAGGTTCTTCGTTGATGTGGTGAAATAAAAAGCTAATCTATTTACGGAATATCACGGCTTACTGTCGTCAATTTAATGTGGGCTTACTACCACTCAGTTAACACAAGTTATCAAAGCTTGCCTGAACACGTTACATGTAATACCTGTTCAGAAGCACCTGTCTTTCTGACCCCCGCCGCTTCGGCTACTTGTTAGTGAACTATCAGGAAGTAGTTTCACTTTGCTTTTGCTTTATAAATATGACCTAAATGTTCATGTGTATATCGCACATCGTTCTTAACGTAATACTGACTTTTTAATTGATTTCAGAAACAGACGACAACATGCCGATAGTGGGAAAAAAAAGTATTTATACGCATTTTACTCTGAATTCTGTTGCATCGGTTTAGCTCAATGGTTACATCTTACTCTGCGGTTTCCATCCAACGGCCCGCGGGCTGAAGGGTTCAACCATGGGCGCTGTCCGATGTTTTTTCCCTTTATTGTCTCCTCTTTATTCTGAGGGACAACAGATCACTTACATCACATTTATAAAAAACAACAACAATTATTTAAGCATAGAGTTATGTCTATGGAGAAGCAGCCTGTATTCCTGACCATGTAATTTTGCTCAAGTGCTTAAAACTCACATTTTCATACTCACTTTCATTTATTTTTGTTTGTTTATTTTTTGTTTTGTTTTCTCCCGAGAAACAAATAATGCATCTCTCTATGCTTTGTTTGGACAAGTGAATGCAGCTCAGACATACCAGTTTGTCTCCAGTAGGAGTCGCTGTGCTCAACCTGTACTAAACATTCAACGAGGCTTTTTAGTAGTTGTCTGTTTGGGTTAAAGAACTGTCCAACACTGGAACTACAATTGGGAGTGAAAATCCACAATTATGTACCTACATACAATATAATCAAACGATTTAAACTTCATAAAATTAGCTGATTTATTTAAAGCACATAAACCATTCATCTGAGCTGCTAATTGATATTTGAAAAGCATGTATCCTATTTGGCCTATGTTTCTGAAAGAAGTCAGTAAGTCAATGTCTGGTATAAACTGTATTTTTTTAGTTGCCATCAACGCATATCTAACTATTTATTTTGGTAAAGCTTCCACATGGACATTTGTGTTATATACGTAGCCTTGCAATTTCTCAGGCTACCACAATTGGTGCAAGAAAAATGCTAAGACCACGACAGTAGTCCTAATAGTCAAGTTAACTGGTATGATGACCTAACCAAACATTAAAAGTCACTCTTAAGGGTTACTGATGGTTTTAACATTTTAGTCATTTGTTCATTTTTTACAGCTTCTTGTTATGTAGGCTATTTTTACCCTCTCAGGGATACAGTTATTTAATCCTTCAATTCAGAAGACCCCTAATAGACAAAACAAATACTTACCTGTGTAAACCGCTACAGTGGTGAATCAATGAATGATGCAATAGTACAACAACATTATAATAACTAATAATAAAAAAGTACAAATACAGCACCAAAGAACACATTTGAAACGATTCAGAAAAATACTTTAAATATCAGTTCACTGAGTCGGACTATACATTTGATTACAGAATATTTAAGGTTCAGACAGCAGTGCATGATGTTCTCGATTTTGTCCACAGCTGTTATGCGGATGAACATCCGGTAGATGGCGCACTAAGATCACAGATAAAAAAAAAAAAGCAAACCACAACGGACAATAATAGCATCTGATGGACATATAATAACAAAAATAAAATCCTGAGTGATGCTTCAAGCTATATGTTAATGAATGAAATTACAATAGGTCCTACTCACAGTATGTGATTTAAAATTCGAATATAGCCTATAAAATGCTTGTATGAGACATGCCTTCAGTGATTATTCTGTAATCGTGTTCCTGTATATTCATTTAGCCAGAAGAGTAGACTTATTGTCACATCTGTAGCACCAGTTAAACACACCTCATATTTATGTTCTTAATTTGTTTAAAATTGATTCGGTTTTGGAACCATACTAGCCTTTTTTCTCAAGTCATTCAAAGCAATATGCTGTTTGTGGAAATATAGTGTTTCAGGTTAATTATATGTTTAAAAACCGTAATAACATACGTAAAAGTATAATGGTTTGAGGGCTGATCACATTTAGCCATAAACCCTCAGTGCTTTCAGTCCGTGATTTTGAAAGTGTTGATTAGGGACAACAATTGGCATATCCTTACTGAAGTTACTTTAAGTGCAGCAGTACTTTTACAATGTCACAAGCAAAATGCCCACAGGTGAACAGTTATAGTTATGTTCAGAAATCAAGGAAATATCGATTGCTTTTAAAATACACAGGACATGGTATTTCATTCTATTTATATTATGCTATATTTCATATATGCAGTATAATGTATAGTATTTAACAATATTTATATAGGGTAACATTTTGTATAACGCATGATTGTTCAATGTTTATATTTGTTTGGCTTGTCATTTTTGTTGATTTAGAGCCTCTATTTGTATCTTCCTGTGAAAATTGTATTGTAAGTATTTTAATAAATTATGATTGGTATTCAAAGGTCATATGAGTGGTAGTGACTTGACAGTATACTGATATTTTGTATGTTTATAAGCATATAGAGCACTATAGATAATCTGATTAAAGTTCCCTGTTTCAAAAACAGGCACATGAAATGTATTGTAAAACTATTGTGTTAAGAAAACGTTAATTGTTTTTTTTGTATTAAGCCTACTATAAGTGCCACTTCAGTTACTCAGCACTGAGTTGATGAGAGATGACATTAAGATTGAATAAAATGCCTGTTGTTCCACCTTTATATTTACACTGTCGAAACGTACCCAGTAGATGGCGTAATAGGATCACACATGAAATGAAGTTGTTCAGTTGACCTGCCTTGTGCACTATATGAGTTAAATGAAACACAGCCTTTACCTGCTTAACTTTAATTCAATACAATAAATAAATAACGCTTGCTTGTTTGTATCTAGCTGTGTAAAGTACACGACAAGTTTCCATCCAGTGGAGTCCTTTAACCAGCCTTGACCCATCACCCTCCTCCTCCTCCCTCGACTCTCAATGCAGTATGAGGAGTAACAGGTCACGGTCAGGTGGCTGCTGAGCGGCAGTTCAGAGAAAGTAATGGCTGTCTTCCTGTCGGACAATGGGCTGAGCGAGGCGATAGGGGCGGATGAGACCGGCTTAATGCTCCGTGTAATGCATGTTAATGTAACCGGCACCGAGGGACCGCCGGCCGTAGCGCTTTGGGATTATTTATCACAAAACATTTGTATTCTTCCGTAGGAGAACGCTTGATCCCGGATAGCTGCACACTAATCCTTCACTCCGTTAATTAAAAAGAAGGGGAAACCAATGGAACTGGTGGTGGTGATTTTTTTTTTCCAGAAATGTAATCATTTCTGGAGAAGCTTAACCATCTGCTTGAGGTTAAGTCTGCAAGCAGATTGTGTTTTCTGCTTATTTAAACCTGGGGATTTTAGTTTTTTTTTTTCCTGAAAAGGGGAGGGTGATGGATTTATGGGGCTGCATGTTGGAGAGTTAGGTCGGCGACATTGTTTGCACACAGGGAAAGTAAAAGTGATACTTCTTATGTAACAACACAAAAAAGAAGAAGAAGAAGAAGAGCATTTGAATCAATAGATATGAGTTTTTATTAAGATGTAAGTCATGACCCTTTGTTATCAAACCTTACACATATCAGACTGGAAATAAACCACACAGAAACTTAATCCCACCTTCCTTTTCTGAGTCCTAAAGTTATTATTCACAGTTGGCTTAAAAGAAAATGTCAAAAACAACCACTATTCCCACTGGACCCTTTTAAATTTTGTTCAAGGGAAATGATCAAAACATCGTTAGACATCAACGCTGCTTGTTTCTCTGATCAGTCTCACAAAGGACCAACGGACAACACAATTTACGACAGTCTCCAGGTTTTTGGGGCAGTGTAATAGAACATTTTCGCATCTTGTGTAGATGAAAAATTCTGCCTCTAGGAAGCAGAAATTTGTTTTTTCTTGTTCTTTTCCCTCATCTCCTTCCCCCTTCTTTCTTCTTCTTTTTGAGCAGCTAACAAGCCCTGCACTGCCCGGAGGCCAACGCTGTGTCGTCAGTCCCAAGAAGAGACTTTCAGATTTCTAGCCACCGTTTTACATTAGGATGCCACTCATGTCTGTGTGGAGACGAACTAGAATCCACAAAGGCATCCTTCAGTTTCTCTCTCTCATTCTCTCTCTCTCTCGATCCCTCTCTATGTGGCTCAGTGGTTGTCTAACTGACCAGGATTAAGAGGAAAAAGATTAGATGTGAACAAACATGTGCCGCACTCTAAAGAGGCCTAACTCGTCCTCTTTGTCCTATAAAAACTAAAGAGCTCAGTGACAGTACTTTCATCAAATGGTGTGTGATTTCAGAACTTGAAAACATCCATGTTCGACCTTTTCTGTCATCTCAAAAACTGTAAACACCTATAGGGATTTTTTTTATCTGATCCCAACGATTATACCTGATTAGAGACAAGTATTATTAAGGCGTTATGACATTGCTTTTATGTTGATTGTGTTGATACATGTTCCCAACTTAAGTGAATTAATGTCGTGTAATGCGCTTGTAAATGTGTATAACCCGCTCGTGATTATCATTGTAATCATTTTAAGCTCTCAAATGTAACTCCCACTCATTTAAATGCTGATTAAAATTGAAAAATCGCAATGATCCATCAGAGCTTCTTTTTTAACACACACTTTAGTGTGTGATGATTAATGAATGGGGCTGTTTTTGCAATGTGGGAATTCATCTTCAAAAGGCTCTTGTTAAAAAGCATTATAGGATCCCAGGAGCCCACTGGCAGTGTCCACTGGCCCACTAGAGCCCAACGCGAGTGAGTGCTCAGTGTTTATGTTTACTGCACTGCAAAATGTAACAGGGGGCTCCACCTGAACATTGCATAATTTTTCTAAAGTTATAATAGTCTAATAATCAATCAAAGTAAAATAGTGACAGCTACAGTTGTCGTTACAAATCCTTGTCTAGCAGCATCATCTGTTAAATTCAGCCTGGAAAACGACACCCACTACACAATTTGTCCCCTAATCCAAAGCTGGCTCTGACGTCTGGTGTCAAACTTACCGCCTTCTCGTCTCTTTAAAGGGTCAGAGGAACAGACAGCGGGATGTGAAAGGGTTAAACGTCTACAGTAATTAGAGGCGCACTTCGCGTCGGCGTCCTCCAATACGGAGCAGCGAGAAGCTACGCCCCCCCTCCTCTCTCTCTTCAACACGCACACACACACGCCTCCCCACCAGCTACTCCAAGTGTCTAATACACTGGAAAATCAAAGCGCGAGCCACCCCCGTTCACTCACCTCCGGTGTTGCGCGTGGAGCACAACAGAGAGGGAGAGAGATGTTTTTCTCTCCCATCCCCTCAGCTTAGCGTTATAGGAAAGTTATTCTTATACGTAGATGTTACAGTTATATGTAAGGTTTTTCTTTTTTTTATTTGGGACAGACTGTGTGTATTTATGCACTTTTTAGCTGTCCAGCTGTATGAGGCGAGGGATGTCTGGATGAGGTGATTTTACGCACGCAGTTGAAATGGATCAGAGACTCTCCAGAGGCAGTTGGGTACCAGTGACAGGGCTGGTCATATGTCTGCTTCTGTGTGCGTGTGTAGTGGACCTGGTTCTTGCGCAAATTCGGTACTCCATCCCCGAGGAACTAGAGCATGGAGCCTTTGTGGGGAACATCGCCGAAGACCTGGGCTTGGATGTGGCCAAGCTGTCAGCCCGTCGGTTTCGTATAGTCTCCGGCGCAAAGAAGCAATATTTAGAGGTGAACTTGGAGAATGGCATCCTCTTCGTCAACGAAAAGATAGACAGAGAGGAGCTATGTGAACGAAGCCCGAGCTGCTTTTTACACTTACAAGTAGTAATTGAAAACCCATTAGAATTATACAGAGTTGAAGTAGAAATTTTAGATGTGAATGACAACTCCCCAAGTTTTCCGTGGAGCGAGTTTAATCTTGACATCACAGAGTCGGCTGCGCCAGGCTCCCGTTTCCCGTTAGAGAGCGCACAGGACCAGGACGTGGGCACAAACTCTCTGCGCTCCTACCAGCTGAGCGCAAACGAGCACTTCGTGTTGAATATCCAGACGCGCAACGATGGAAGCAAGTTTGCTGAGCTCGTGCTGGACACC